>NC_090270.1:311888074-312488788 GCF_040414725.1 Anabrus simplex
GGTAGACGTAACGTGGATGAAACGACCTACATTTTGGTTCTTTGACGTTTTATCGTATCAGCATCGGGTAAACTTTATATTGGTTTAGAATCTTAGATTAGGCTGAAATTTGAGTACAGTGTTCACGTATTCCTTTCGTTTTCCCATTCTCACACGGTAGCTAGAATCATATATTTTGCTCACATATGACCCTCGGACGTTCCAATGAGCCTGCCGAATTTCATGATTCTATCAGTCTTATAAGTGTGCAAGAGAGTAAGGTTAATTACGAAAAATGTACAGAACTGACGGAAAATCAGAAAATGCAGCTCTATCCAAGGCATAAGAGATCAAGGTACGACTAAAACTAATGGGATCAAAGTTGTAGATCTCATCATGATGGGTTCCGAATGTATTGACCATTTGGCGATACGACTTACCGTTTCACCACAAAATACCTCGAAACGATGATCTGCACCGTCATGAAAATTGCCTCCATATTTTGGTAAATTTTGGAACTAAAAAGTTAAACACTGGAACTTTTTGGAATATCTACGCCGGTTGCAGCTCAAGAGCTATAACTGTGCTAAATTTTGAGTTTCTACCGCACTGCAAATCCGCCATTTAGCTTTGAGGAATGGGAGTAAAAGAAAATTTGAATTCTTGGAACTTTGCCAAACTAAAAATTTCTACCTTATCTGGGGGTGGTCAATCTTTAATGTCCGTCAGTCAGTCAGCCGTACGGTTTTATAAAATATAGATATGGGTTGGACATGTGCACGTTCATAAGTGCTTCATTTGGAAATTTACTGTGGCGGAACGGTAGGTCGTATCGACAAACGAATTGCGGCATCAGGCGGCCCGTTTAGTGGCCTACAGTTTTGGTCCTAAGACATTTTCTCGCGTATCGGATATTTATGGCATAGACAGAGGTAAATATTTCGTTCTAGGTAAAGTTTCGTACGTTTTTCACAAGCTGAGAAATTATTATGCGAACTTAGCAGACAGCTACAGTCTTGAAATTTGGCAAGCGTATCGACCACGAAATGATCTGTAAGCTAGGTTCTTTGACTTTTTGTCGTATCACCATCGGCTACACCTTACATTGCTTTAGAAACTTAGATTAGGCTGAAATTTGAGTAGTGTTTCCACATATTCCTTCGTTTTCCCGTACCTTCATGGCAGCTAGAATAATGAAAGTCGGTTTACATATGACCAATGGACGTGGCAAGAGGCCTGCTGAATTTCATGATCCTACCTGTCTTGTAAGTGTTTCAAGCAGCGAAATAATATATGGAATAGAAACAAAATTGACCCAAAATCGGAAAATGAAGCTCAATCTAAGGTATGAGTCGAGATACGACAAAATGTCATAGGACAAAAGTTGTAGGTATCTTCATTCCAGGGTGCGAAAGCGCTATCTATTCTTTGATAAGAATCACCATTTAGGCACAAGGTACCTCGAAACGAAGGTCTGCACCGCTAATGAACATTGCCTCAATATATCGATATTTTTCGGAGGTAAAATGTTAAACATTGAAACGTTTTGGAATTTCTCCGTCGGTTGCAGGGTAACAGCTATAATTTCGCCAAATTTCAATTTTCTGGCGGAGCCAATATTTGTTTCAGTCATTTTGGTTAGGATGATGGATAAAGCTTTAAAAAATTAGCCAAAGTAGCTACCAGATTGCCAAATTTCAAGTTTCCAGCTCATCTGGAAGTGGGTAAACATTAATGTCGGTGAGTGAGTCAGTCGGCCTTCTGGCTTTATATAATATGGATAGATTCACCGATCAGTAGACGGATAAGAAGGTTCTTGTCATGCGGCAGTTGTTCAGAATGACAGTCATTATTATTATTAGGTCTATTATTAGTGTTACGGAGTTATCCGTGGTAGTTAGAGGTGAAAGAAGGTGCGGGCGGGAACAGGTCTCAACTTACGAAATTAAAGTTAATTTAAAACTTTAACAAAGGTTATATTTTCTTTACAAAATCAACAAATAACAACAAATAACAAAGATATAACAGGTACCAAGTAGCAGGTTAACAATTTAAGAATTTACAGAGCCCCAAGATTAATTTCTGAGCTCTCAGCTCACCACCACAATAGCTAAAGGGCAGAAAAACCCCTAAGTACGAGGAGCACTTGCTCCTAATTACCAAGTTAAGAGGAAAAGAAACAGGGGTATTTGATACCCAACCTACAGGGCCTTTACATGAGGAAAATAAAACATCAGGTTAAGTTACTGGCCCATAATATAAAATAGAATGGAGGCGAAGGTTGCACTCCTAATACACTTTTGAAACCTACTTGGCACTAGGCCGCTTACGCAAGGGCTAATCCCATACTAAGGAGGTGACACGATAAGAAAACTTAATTACATTACGAAGAGGAGAAAAACGGTTATGAAAACGTAGTCACCTCAAAACAATATGAGTGGGAGCTCGAGAGGGTTAGGCACTCTCTATCCCAATTTATAGTTAAAGAGACGAAATTTTACCAAATGTCTATTACATTTTAAAGATAGGTTACATGAGAAAAGTTTCGAACCTGCCCCGAGGGTTAAACTGCTGAGCTAGCAAGAAATAAAGTTATTAAACGGCCATTACCTTGTGGATGAACTGCTGCCCGAAGAAAGAGGCGATTCCCGCCCCCTGCTACATAATCACACACTAAGCCAGATGTCGATGAAGTGGCACCGAGACAAGAAAATCAGCAGTTTATATACCCTCGTGGAACATTCGAGACCTTTCAAGAATGAGTACACATACCCCCCACAACTTTATTGGATAGCTAAAAGCAACATATCCATATCGGAGAAGACATACGTTATTGGTCAAAAATTAATTAGAGAAATTCGGGATTGGCTAAATTCAAAACAAGCGGGTAGAAATGATTAATGTTGCCAACCCACAAACCACAGAACCAAATTTAGTAAAGTCAAAACTTATGAACACAAAACTTCTTCAAAAAAAAAACAGTTCCTTCACTTCGCACTAGGGTGCACAATTATAGTTCTTAAGTAGTGCCATCTAAAAGAGAATGTCCACACTTCTTGCTGCAGAGCAAACAAATACGAATCGAAATATACATAGTTCAGAACACTTCAAAATTTACAGTAGAGACATCTTCCGAGAAACTTTTGATTTAATACAGATTGTTAAAGTTCAGGCTTCCTCCAGTAGAGGGATTCCAACTGGCGCAATATTTGAATGGAGGTGTACCGCCCGGTACAATTAGTATTAGTATTTTTATATTATTATTGTTGTTACGGGGTTACCCGTGGAACGCAGAGGTGAAAGAAGGTGCCAGGGTGAATGGGTCTAACAACAATGTCAAGGGATGAATTTTAAAAACTTAACTCAAGGTTATATTTTGAAAAACAACAAAATTAACAACTTTAGTGATATAACAATGACATAGCAATTTAGAAACAAGACTCAGAAAAATCCAAGATTTCAAAACTTTAACACACTTGGGCTACAAGCCCCTAGTTTTACAATTTTTTTGAGCTTCCAGCTCAAACTTTACAGAGGAGCATAACATTGACAAAAGGGCAGAAATTCCCTAATACCTGGAGCGCTTGCTCCCAACACACAATATCAAGCCTCCCAGAGGCACTTTTACAACACTAGAAAAGAGCAGACGTGCTCTCAGGTTTCCAAGTCTACTCAAGGCAACATTACATGAGAATCTACTAATCACAGGCCTTATAAGGCACTGTTTACAAATTTGAAACAGGGGTATCTTGTACCCAACCTATTGGACCGTTGCGGAAAGAAACAGGTTAAGAAAATGGCCCGGAACACAAATTGGATGGAGGCGAGTACTTGCACTCCTAAATATGCATTCTTAAAACCTAAGGGGCGCTAGGCCGATGAAACAGGGGCTATTCCCAAACTATGGAGGTGACTCGTATAAGAATAAAGTAAGATTTTACGAGAAGGAAGAAAACCCGTTACAAAACGTAATCACCTCAAACCAATATGAAGGGGAGCTCGGGAGGGTACACCACTCTCTATCCCAGATTTACAGTTAAAGATCTTATGAAGATTTTACATTAGCCGGCAGAAATTACATTTTCAGAAAAGTAGGTTACATAGTTAAAGTTTCGGACCTCTCCCTCGGGTTAAACTGCAGAGCTAGCAAGAAATAAAGATGTTAATTGGCCATTACCTTGCTGAAGAACTGCTGCCTGATGAAAGTGGCGCCTCCCGCTTGACACACACACTAAGTTAGATGACAATCAAATGGCCAAGAGACGTGAAAATCCGCAGTTTATAAACCCTCGGGGAAAGATCGACACCTTTCATGAATAAACCAGCCACACCCTCTCACTTTATTGGTTAACATCAAAAGTGAAACTCTGAATCAAGGAAGAAGCCTGTGATAGGCGGAAAATTAATTACAGAAATTCATGATTGGCTAAATTCAAATCAGGCGGAAAGAAAAGATCAATATTTCCAACCCAAAAATGAATGAACATAATTTAGTAAAAAAAAAAGGAAGTTAGGAATTCAAAACTTCTTCAAAGCAAAGTTCTTCCACTTCGCACCAGGGTGCCTGATCATAGTTTTTTTAGCAGTGACCTCTGTTGAAGAAAGTCCCAACTTCTTGATAAATGGTAAACAAAACACGTAGAATTTCATACAGTACATGAAACTTCAAAATAACAAAATTTCTGTAGTGACATCTTCTGAGTAACGGTTTTAGTAGGGGTAGTTTCCAGTTCAAGATTTCTCCAGAAGAGGAGTTCTTTTAGGCGCAAGATTTAAATGTACGGCGTAGAGGTGTATCTCCCGGTACAATTATCATCATCATCGCCATCATCATGTTGCTCTGTGTCATCCGGGAGCTCATGGCCAAACATCCAACAATAAGAATGTGAATATTACAGGAAAGTACTTTCAGAAGAGGATTTCATTCCAGAGCTGAAGGCTGGTCGATGTGCGATGCTCGCCATATCATTCGCTTCTCTCCTCAACCTATCTTGAAGACTGTGAAAAGGAGTGGGAAGGAAACGGCTGTGACCTTAAGTAAGGTACAGTCCCCAGCATTTTCTTGGTATGAAAATGGGGACACCACGGAAACCGTCCTCAGGTCTCCCGACAATGGGATTCGAACCCATATCACCCGAATGCAAGCCCACACCTGCGCGACCCTAGCTGCACGACCAATTGCTCGGTCTTAACTTACCTTGTATGATAGCAATGGTGCGGTACCACATTCTCTGTGCGGTCCGTCCTTATCGTTATAAGAGGAGGCTGTTGTAATTCCCTAATTTGAAGCGGGTATGCAAAGTAGCTCTGTAGGAAAGAGCGTTTGCATTACTGGCCATCCGCATGGGCGTTTGCAAGACTACCTTTTACTAATTAACCTACTTCCCTCTTGACCGCGAGCCAAAATTTTTGTTCATTGGCTACCTACTGGTGTCAATGGTTCCATTAGTTTTTCCAGTTTCCACCTTGAAAGCCTTGGAGGCGGCCATGGGCCGGGGATGACAGTGGAGCTTGAGCGGTAATGGTCTAGCGCCGGGGATGTCTTGGTACGACTGCGTTAGGGTAACCAGTGCCGAAGGAGGATATCGGATTGCCTGGTGTGCTTAGGAAAGTTTCCCGTAATTACTCCTTTACAGCGGGGTGGAAGTAGCTGGCAGAGGACTTGCCTTTCCACCTTAGTTATTCCTGTACTCTTGTACTCGTCATCCGTATGAGCTACTTATCTCCGGAGAGATAGATGGTTTGTGAACTACCGATACCGGTGACGTTCTGCACTCCTCTGTCGATGTGTACGTGGTTGTGTTCATTAAATGAAGTTTCTTAAAATGTTTAAGGGGGGTTTTAATAGTTTTAGGGTTGTTGGTGTCTGTAGAGCTTTTAAGTGTGTAGTCCTATAATGTTTTTAAGAATAATTGACAAGAAGCTTCGCCTCATTGCTCGTTACCGGGCTGGCACAGCGAACAATGCGATTCAGTATGTGGTAGATGGTCGCCTGTCCAAGTGCTGACAACGCCCAATGTTGCTTTTGGATTTGCAATAGGGACTATACAGGTGGCATGTTTCGTAGCCACTAACATTTATATAAACTGTGGTTTATATGAATAAAGTAGTGTGCAGATGTTATAATTTTGAAAATGCAGCTTTAATAATTCGCGTCGCACCACACCTCGTTACTGAGGACCGGTTCTTTACCTGGTATGTTATATAGGCTTAATTGTTGCGAGAAGATGGTTGAAGAAGGTTTGTTAAGCTTGGAGGAAGTTTGACTTCTCTTCTAGGGTCTTGGCGCGGTGTTTCTTGGTGGGGGCGAAAGGTGGGGAGAGGTGCTGTACCCTTGAACTTACCGTTCCATCGTTGGTCGGCTTCGATAGAGCAGTGTCGACTCGGATCTTTGGGATCGCTACAAGTTTTGTTCTGTCAACTCATTGACCAATCGATAGGATACAGAGGAAATCATAACTACTTCAAATGAGGAGCAAACATGTGCTTTCTAAAATGTTATTCAATGTAATCACGATAATTTGTTTTACCAAATAGGCAAGAAAAATCAGTTAATTTTGTCACATGTTGTAACGCAGTCATAAAATGCGATCGCAGTGATAAACATATATTGAAATTGTTTATATTATTGTCTTCCAAAAAATGAAAACATAATATTAGATTCGTGGACAGAAAAATCAGAAAAAGAATAGAAAACCTGAAACTCGGGCAACTTTGATCCAAACGACAACTGAGAATAACCCACACGATCCGTGGAAAATCTGACTTTCAACAAGTAGAATTCCAGATTTACTATCCTATCGGATATTGTAACATCCCCCGAATTGACCCTTAATAGAACCAAATCGACTATCAGTTGTTTTAGATATTTTGCGAAATATTACTAGAAAGCCTGGTGTTCATTTCAAATTAACAGAAATTATTACAATCAAAAATAAAATTCCGCCATGTATCGTCATTTCGTGACACCCTTAAGTTAGAGAGGAATACCGATGCTGAAACATGCATCACCCCAAAGAGATGTTCAGAAGAAACCAAGAACACTTGATCCGACAAGATCTTACGTTACGTCGTCCTGAAGGAACAAAACTGCGAAATGCAGGAAAACATTAATTCATTATGCGTTTAGAAGAAACGTCAAACACTGAAGTTAAAGAAAAATGATAAATCACTTGAAAATGTTCTAACTAAACCTACTTTCAGGTTATGAAACAGTTACGTCTTTAAATTCGTTTAAATACAAGTCCACAATATAAAACAAACTGCAGGAAATATTTTCAATTCTCCTACGACTACAATTACAAATCTGTCTACCTACACTTGTCCCCTTAAACTACGCTACAAGTGATCGGTAGATCAACGTCTCACATAAATAATGTGATTAACGAAAAATGAAAATATATACATATAATAACAGCTGACGAATCGAAATCCTACAAATATTACCTAAGTGTCAACACACCACACTATCGTAATATACCGTACACTCGAACAATCAATCTTTAGAGAAAAAGAACAAATAGAAACGAAAGTTCATGGACTTGAACGCACGCGGCTAAGTAGTAGGGACCAGTCTCACTTAGCCAGGTTTCCACGTGGAACAAACCTTACATTCATGCCGCCTCTGATACAACGCTATTACGGGACCACCTTCCGACTAGTAAGGATTATGCCGAAACATGGCCTAAATAGTACCTGCTAATATCTTCCACACTCGTACCCACTACTGCAAACACTAACTTCGTTCAAGTCGATTCGCTAAAATGCCTAACCTATGACTTGGCTATGTACAGACGGTGTCTTAATCCTATCGTTGAGTCAACGTTACAGTGTCCCCTCATCCTTAACGATAATTATAATACACGTGGCAACTTAACTCTATCGTTGAGTCAACGTTACGGTATCTACACATCACTCATACTGCCAGGCGAAATCGAAACTTCAACACAGTGTCCGAATATTTAAATATGATCCACGATGAACTATAACTCATGACGTGAAATTTGCTACAGAAATGAACTCGAATCTAGAAATATTACTGTGTCTATTGCCTACGATAAATTGTGAAATAGGAATTAAACAACAGGTTCGAATAGTTTAATCTATTCCTCATTATATTTTAAACACATGCGGTGAAGTTCGCTAAATAAAAAGAAATTCAAATCTCGTTTGATATTACGTAATATCACTGAAAACAATAATCACAAACATCACGATATTCATGGCATAACTCGAGTGTGAGGCTTCAACTGACCTGCCATACCAACACTCCAACATGTATCATCGTGAACTGTCCAGTGAAGTAATTTACAATCAAAATACGCAGGCTAAACTCGGAATCTAATAAAATTAATTCTCGCACCCTCAATGTTTCCAGTCTGCGATGTTTTCGTCTTGTAAGGATACAGAATAGAATTCAATTTACAATAATTATTATATTGACCTTGTGTCAGAATGTATTTTGTTCGTGAGGTCGGCTATCAAAAAATGCACTTCGCTGGTATCAAATAGAATCGTCGCCTAGACTTAGTCTAATTGCCGTTACCTACGGTCTTAAATAAAATAATAATCATGGGAGAACATCAAATTGTACTTATAATAGGCGTTACAATGCACTCACTTGGATTTTACAACCCTTACATTCTTCAATCCTTCTGGATTGTTACAGGACATCTCTCTTCTTACACAACCTATCTCAGAAATATTACACATCAACTTATACACCATGTTACAAAAATTCCTCTCAGTCGAACTACAGGACCTCTTATCCTCAGTGTCCTGCTTATTATACATCACTCATAAAATACAGGTTTACTTTGCCTGTAACATCTTCCTAATTATTCTCATAATATTGCATTCCCATTACAATCCATTTTCGTCTTGCTTGAAACTTTTAAATACAAGCGATCCCATAACCAAACAAGTTTATAATTATCTCAAAATTAACTTCTCGAAATTTTTCCAGACCTCAGGAGCAAAATAGCTTGCTGTAATTTTCTATATCACAAAAACACGTGTCACAAAATTTAAATTTCCCAAAATGCCAAACTTTATCATACTTCATTGAATTTCGACATAAACGGCACATCTCGCTTACCTAACAACTGAACGTATTATTATATCATCTCAATTTAATCCTGACGCGATTATTATTATTATTATTATTATTATTATTATTATTATTATGTTGTTGTTGTTGTTATTATTTGACTTTATCACATTTATAATGGTTATTTTTATCTTTATCATTATTATAACTTCTAACGGCCCGAACATTATTTCATCCATTTTCATTGTAATATTTAAATTCACCCGTTTCTGAAAGAAATTTAGACACAATTTAACATCTCGCGCGCTGATATAAATAACAGACAAGTCGCATCTACAATGGAATAACGAAAATACACATTATCGTCATTGAAACATACTTAATTCTACACAAGCCACATATGCTACACGATGTTATGATTAATTAATTAATTAATTAATTTAAAGGGACAAGCATTTATATCTCTAACTACAAAAAAATAATATTTGAATTAGAGAGACCTGTAAGTGTGACGCTTGACGTGGCGTTATCTTGGCTTCATCTTGCAGGCCAGCCACATCTGAACTTATCTCCTCATAATGGTAGGAAGAATTCTTCGCTTGAATACTACCTTATCAATACGCTGATTCTGCACTCGTCTTGAAGCAATACACATTAATTTTCTTAAAATAATTAAATTAACGGGAAAGTTTATTATATACATACACAAAAATTAAACCCCTTTTGTCGAGTGTTCAACTGATACAGTTTGTGGAAAATTCTCACCTCCTCTTCACCAGGTGTTCCCCAGATGTAAATGACCGTGAGACAAAGGATGTTATCTCTGCCAGCCTCCAACAGTCCTCCCTTACACATTACACCTTGTCCGCAATAATTCAAAAGAGCTATCTATGACTCTGCTGTCTCCCAACAAAGAAATTCAGGAATTCTACAAATATTAGCTTATGTTATTCACACCTGCCAGGATGGATGTCGTAAATACAATGTTTGAATATCTAAGTTGTCCTCACTCTTCATTACCACTTTGTAAAATTTTCATCTCTCAAGCCAACCGGCTTTTGAGATTGCCCAGTCTACCTCACACACTTTAATTTTAGTAGTCCTCTTCTTGATATCGCTCTCGGACAACTGAATGCTGACTGACTGTCTTGCTTTAAGAGAGTGTATTTAAGCATTCTCTAGAGATGCGGTGCGTGGCGTTATCTACTATTGTGCAATCATTCCATTTGATGACCGCTGGACCGATTTCTTTGATACGCACCCCAGAGAATCCGCCTATTTTTTCAGTCACTATGGTGTGGTTCCCTGATTTTTCCTGCTTCTTCAACGGGCGTAATTAATTAATTTCGTGTACGATAGTTCCCGTGCATTTTTACAGTATATCCGTGACACGTGTAAATCCACTCTGTCAGGATAGATGCTAACTTCTCTCCGAGCATAATTAAATACCCTTCATTTCCACCCTGTGAAATTAGCTTCAACAAATGTTTCCCCAAATTCTTAATTAATTATTTCCTCGTCACTGACAGTGCCGAAATCTCTCACAGTGAGGATTATTAGCCAGAATTTCATTATTAATTACCCAAGTTCTTCCAAAATGTTCCGAGCTCGTTCAATGTTTTGGGGGAGTCGCCTCCCGCTGTGAATTGACACGTCACGGAACACGAGGTGAGCTTGCAATAAAAATATGTATGCGCGTGTTTTCTCCATCTTGCAGATGGTATTTCAGCAATGTACAATTATGAGCTCAGTGCTTGGCTGGATTTTTCAGGATCTGAGCCACTCACTCCGCCGAGGTAACCCTGAATTGGGAAGGTTTTGATTATTCAGGAGGTTGAGGAGTAGAAGAGTAGGTTAGTAGTTTCTTGGTTGGTGGGGGTAGGGAGGAGAAGTGCGGGGAGTGCTGGCGAGGGCCTTTGGTCTACTGTGTGAGTGTAGGTGTACATGCTTCTTGTGTTTAGCTGTAATTGCTTTTTTTTGAAGTGCGGGCAGCCAGGAAACGAGGCCGCCTGACTACCGTGGCAGTTCGCGCACCTCGCCTGGTCCCGAGGCTATGTTCCTGCGTTGGAACTCGCTTGTCGGTCATTCGTCAAACAGGTAGGTCACCACGGGCTGTGAGGTGGGGTTGGAGCCTCATGGAACCCCAACGCAACACTAGGACATACAACAAATCAGCACTATTCACAAGTTATTACTCCATCTCACCAATACTCCGCACGGTTTTACTTCTAAATTGACGTTTCGCAAAACAAATGAGCATCGCCTTAGCTCTGTTGCCAGCGCGCTACTGCCGTGAAAACAGCTGATGCAATACGACCGCGGTAAACAACCCTCGTAAAATGTAATACCGTACTCAGAAAAGCTAATGTATCCGGATTGGAAACAAACTCACAAAAACTACACTTACTAAAAACATCCGACACAATACATTAGTAAGAATAAAAGACAAATAAGGGAATAACACATCACTCACCGCTAATGGATGGCACAGGAAAGAGGTTATGGTCTACATAGGGAACACTCCACTGATCTCAGTCACATTCTTACCATTTGTCTTCCCCGAACCAGGAGGGGAGGGGATCAAATGAAGTGGGTAGGGTTGAGGCTCTGGCCATGAGGGATTTCATCGTTAGACACGTGGGGAAAGTGTGTGGAGGAAAGGGAACCAGGGTAGAATGTTATCCAGGAATTAGGTTGAAGCAGATGTTGAGGAAAGTAGAAGAGAGGGAGGAGGGGAAGGGGAAGGTGGTAGTGTTTCACGTTGGTACCAACAACGTAAGGCAAGCTGATATAAGTACCAACATAGTTGGAGATGTGTGGGATCTGGTAAATGCAGCACGGGTGAAGTTTAAGAAAGTGGAGATTGTTATTAGATGAATACTGTGTAGGAGGGATACTGACTGGAGGGTGATTGGGGATTTAAATGAGACTATGGAGTGGGTATGTGGGAACCTGGGAGTGAAATTTCTAGATCCTAAAGGGTGGGTAGGAGATAGGGATCTGCGCTCGGATGGCCTTCATTTAAACCGCAGTGGTACGTATAAGTTAGGAAATTTGTTTGGAAGGGTAATAGGGAGGTACATTCAGGGAAACGGAATGGCCTAGGGAGCGGTGATAAGGGAACAGGGAACTGGAAATCAAGTAGGGATGACATAAAATTGTTAGTGTTGAACTGTAGAAGTATTGTAAAGAAAGGAATAGAATTAAGTAATTTAATAGATATATATTTACCAGATATTGTAATAGGAGTTGAATCATGGCTGAGAAATGATATAATGGATGCAGAAATTTTCTCACGGCACTGGAGTGTGTATCGTAGAGATAGGATAGGAAGGGTGGGAGGGGGAGTGTTCATTCTGGTGAAAGAAGAATTTGTAAGCTACGAAAAAGTTAAAGATGAGACCCATGAAATTCTAGGTGTAAGGCTCATTTCTAAAGATAGTAGGAAACTTGATATATTTGGAGTGTACAGATCGGGAAAGGGTAGCACTGACGCGGATTCGGAATTATTTGATAGGATAGTCAGCTATGTGGGAAACGACATGGAAAGAAATGTGATTGTAGCGGGAGATCTGAATTTGCCAGACGTCAATTGGGAAGGAAATGCGAACGACAGGAAGCATGACCAACAAATGGCAAATAAGTTAATATGGGAAGGACAGCTGATTCAGAAAGTGATGGAAACAACCAGAGGGAAAAATATCCTGGATGTCATGCTGATAAAACCAGATGAGCTCTATAGGCAAACTGAAGTAATTGATGGTATTAGTGATCATGAAGCTGTTTTTGTGGTAGTTAAAAATAAATGTGATAGAAAGGAAGGTCTTAAAAGTAGGACTGTTAGGCAGTACCATATGGCTGATAAAGCAGGCATGAGGCAGTTTCTAAAAAGTAACTATGATCGGTGAAAAACGGTAAATAAAAATGTAAACAGACTCTGGGATGGGTTTAAAGAAATTGTTGAGGAATGCGAAAACAGGTTTGTACCTTTAAGGGTGGTAAGGAATGGTAAAGACCCACCTTATTATAATAGAGAAATAAAGAGACTAAGACGGAGGTGCAGACTGGAAAGAAATAGAGTTAAAAATGGCAGCGGAAGTAAGTAGAAATTGAAGGAACTTACTAGAAAATTGAATCTAGCAAAGAAGGCAGCTAAGGATAACATGATGGCAAGCATAATTGGCAGTCATACAAATTTTAGTGAAAAATGGTATGGTATGTATAGGTATTTTAAGGCAGAAACAGGTTCCAAGAAGGACATTCCAGGAATAATTAATGAACAAGGGGAGTGTGTATGTGAGGATCTTCAAAAGGCAGAAGTATTCAGTCAGCAGTATGTAAAGATTGTTGGTTACAAGGATAATGTCGAGATAGAGGAGGAGACTAAGCCCAATGAAGTATTAAAATTTACATATGATAACAACGACATTTACAATAAGATACAAAATTTGAAAACTAGAAACGCGGCTGGAGTTGATCAGATTTCTGGGGATATACTAAAGACAATGGGTTGGGATATAGTACCATATCTGAAGTACTTATTTGATTATTGATTGGTCGGAGGAGCTATACCAGATGAATGGAGAGTTGCTATAGTAGCCCCTGTGTATAAAGGAAAGGGTGATAGACATAAAACTGAAAATTACAGGCCAGTAAGTTTGACATGCATTGTATGTAAGCTTTGGGAAGGCATTCTTTCTGATTATATTAGACATGTTTGTGAAATTAATAACTGGTTCGATAGAAGGCAATTCGGTTTTAGGAAAGATAATTCCACTGAAGCTCAACTTGTAGGATTCCAGCAAGATATAGCAGATATCTTGGATTCTGGAGGTCAAATGGACTGTATCGCGATTGACCTGTGTAAAGCATTTGAGAGGGTGGATCATGGGAGACTACTGGCAAAAATGAGTGCAATTGGACTAGACAAAAGAGTGACTGAATGGGTTGCTCTGTTTCTAGAAAATAGATCTCAGATAATTAGAGTAGGTGAAGCTTTATCTGACCCTGTAATAATTAAGAGGGGAATTCCACAAGGCAGTATTATCGGACCTTTATGTTTTCTTATATATATAAATGATATGAGTAAAGGAGTGGAATCGGAGGTAAGGCTTTTTGCGGATGATGTTATTCTCTATAGAGTGATAAATAAGTTACAAGATTGTGAGCAACTGCAACGTGACCTCGAAAATGTTGTGAGATGGACAGCAGGCAATGGTATGTTGATAAACGGGGTTAAAAGTCAGGTTGTGAGTTTCACAAATAGGAAAAGTCCTCTGAGGTTTAATTACTGCGTTGATGGGGTGAAAGTTTCTTTTGGAGATCATTGTAAGTATCTAGGTGTTAATATAAGGAAAGATCTACATTGGGGTAATCACAAAAATAGGATTGTAAATAAAGGGTACAGATCTCTGCACATGGTTATGAGGGTGTTTACGGTTTGTAGTAAGGATGTAAAGGAGAGTGCATATAAGTCTCTGGTAAGACCCCAACTAGAGTATGGTTCCAGTGTATAGGACCCTCACCAGGATTACCTGATTCAAGAACTGGAAAAAATCCAAAGAAAAGCAGCTTGATTTGTTCTGGGTGATTTCCGACAAAAGAGTAGCGTTACAAAAATGTTGCAATGTTTGGGTTGGGAAGAATTGAGAGAAAAAAGAAGAGCTGCTCGACTAAGTGGTATGTTCCGAGTTGTCACTGGAGTGATGGCGTGGAATGACATTAGTAGACGAATAAGTTTGAGTGGCGTTTATAAAAGTAGGAAAGATCACAATATGAAGATAAAGTTGGAATTCAAGAGGACAAACTGGGTCAAATATTCATTTATAGGAAGGGAAGTTAGGGATTGGAATAACTTACCAAGGGAGATGTTCAATAAATTTCCAATTTCTTTGAAGTCATTTAGGAAAAGGCTAGGAAAGCAACAGATAGGGAATCTGCCACCTGGGCGACTGCCCTAAATGCAGACCAGTGTTGATTGATTGATTGATTGATTGATTGATTGATTGAACTACTCTGAGACATGCTTATTACGCACGAACTAAGTACACTATTGCACGAACGTAAAGAAAACCACAGCTATTTAATACACTGAACTACTAAACCTGTATTGTACTAACTTATGCTATGCTAAAGTGTAAACTACGCTGCACTCTACTGTACTAGAGAGATAAGGACTAATATGAAAAGCAATAATTACTGAAGAAAAATGCAAAAGATCGCGACGATATCGAATACAATACAATACAATACAATACAATACAATACAATACAATACAATACAATACAATATAATACAATACAACACGATACGGTACAATGCAATACAATGCAATACAATACAATACAATACGATACAATGCAACACAAAACAATACAACACACGCTGAACGTGATAGGTTAACCACGCGGTGAATCTAAATATTATAGAGTTGGCAACAAGGTTTCGAGATCGCACTCTGCCCGTCTAAGTCGATATGAATGGCAGCTTGGGATTGGTTGGATGTTTATGTTTCAGCGCACAATCACCAGACAGAGCCAAAATCAGCTAAAATGTCAATTTAGAAGTAAAGCCGCCCGGAGTATAGAACGAGACAAACCTGGTCAATACTAACCTTCGAGCTAGGCTGAGTAGCTCAAGCCGTAGAGTGCTAGCCAACTAAAAAGTAGCAAGGTTCGATCCCGGTTCAGTCCGTTGAAGGGGTACAAATGTGTCAGCCTCATATCGATACAGTTACCGGCCTAAAGTTTGAAATTAATAAAAAAATAAAATTAAAATAAACAATGCATGTAGGCTACTTATGACAATATTACTAAAATATATATAAGATATTTAAGCTGCATTATAATTCGCTCTGTAACTATAACAAAAAGCAAGCAAGCTTGTGGCTATAGCTCGTACAGATTCAGCGTATTAGTACATACAGTATAACTTACGCCAGAAACATTATTTTAGTAACTTTTTGCATAAAACGAAGAAGTGGTTGGGACACTGTAGCTATCACTTCCATTCGGGATATAGTGGGTGCGAACCCCTCAATCCGTAGCCTTGAGGATGCTTTTCCGTGGTTTCCCATTTTCACACAAGGCAAATGCTGAGGCTGTGCCTCCATACTCCTAGGCCTTTCCTGTCCAATCGTCGTCATAAAAACTATCTGTGTCGGTGTAACGTAAAACAAATTGTAAAAAAAAAACAAAAAAAAAAAACAGATTTATGGTGGTGACGGAGATGCTTGGGGACATACGCCCTCACTCCTCATGAAAAATGTTGAGAGGTTTGGAATTGATCCAGGCTTTTGGCACGTAATCTAGTGATTAGAAATTGCAAACCACCACATCTCCTACCTGCCGGTCAACATTCTGATGTTGAAAATTGATTGCCACCACCTCTCCTACCCTGCCGGTCAAAATTCATATGGTGAAGATTTTTTGACACCACCCCTCCTACCCTGCCGGCCAACATTCTGACAGTGAAGACTGTTTGACACCATGTCTCCTACGCTGCCGGCCAACATTCTGATAGTGAAGATTGCTTTCCACCACCTCTCCTATCCTGCGGGGCAACATTCTGAGGTTGAAAATTGTATGCCACCACCTCCCCTACCCTGCCAGTCAACATTCTGATGCTGAAGATTGATTGCCACCACCTCTCCTACCCGGCCGGCCAACACTCTTATGGTGAAGATTGTTTGCCACCACCTCTCCTACCCTGCCCGTCAATATTCTGATGCTGGAGATTGATTACCACCACCTCTCCTACCCTGCCGGCCAACATTCTGATGGTGAAGACTGCTTGCCACCACCTCTCCTACCCAGCCGGCCAACATTCTGATTGTGAATATTGTTTGCCACGACCTCTCCTATCCTGCGGGCCAACATTCTGAGGGTGAAAATTGTATGCCACCACCTGTCCTACCCTGTCGGTCAACATTCTGATGCTGAAGATTGATTACCACCACCTCTCCTACCCAGCCGGCCAACATTCTAATGATGAATATTGTTTGCCACCAACTCTCCTATCCTGCGGGCCAACATTCTGAGAGTGAAAACTGTATGCCACCACCTGTCCTACCCTGCCGGTCAACATTCTGATGCTGAAGATTGATTACCACCACCTCTCCTACCCTGCCGGTCAACATTCTGATGCTGAAGATTGATTACCACCACCTCTCCTACCCTGCCGGTCAACATTCTGATGCTGAAGATTGTTTGCCACCACCTCTCCTACCCTGCCGGTCAACATTCTGATGCTGAAGATTGTTTGCCACTACCTCTCTTACCCTGTCGGCCAACATTCCTATGGTGAAGGTTGTTTGCCACTACCTCTCTTACCCTGCTGGCCAACACTCCTATGGTGAAGGTTGTTTGCCACCATCTCTCCCACCCTGCCGGTCAACATTCTGATGCTGAAGATTGATTACCACCACCTCTCCTACCCTGTCGGCCAACATTCCTATGGTGAAGGTTGTTTGCCACTACCTCTCCTACCCTGTCGGCTAACATTCCTATGGTGAAGATTGTTTGCCACTACCTCTCCTACCCTGCCGGTCAACATTCTGATGCTGAAGATTGATTACCACCACCTCTCCTACCCTGTCGGCCAACATTCCTATGGTGAAGGTTGTTTGCCACTACCTCTCCTACCCTGTCGGCTAACATTCCTATGGTGAAGATTGTTTGCCACTACCTCTCCTACCCTGCCGGTCAACATTCTGATGCTGAAGATTGATTACCACCACCTCTCCTACCCTGTCGGCCAACATTCCTATGGTGAAGATTGTTTGCCACCACCTCTCCTATCCTGCCGGTCAACTTTCTTATGGTGAAGATTGTTTGCCACCATCTATCCTACCCAGCCAGTCAACTTTCTTATGGTGAAGATTGTTTGCCACCACCTCTCCGACCCGGCCGGCCAACATTCTGATAGTGAAGATTGTTTGCCAGCACGTCTCCTACCCTGACGGCCAACATTCTGATGGTGAAGACTGTTTGCCACCAACTCTCCTATCCTGCGGGCCAACATTCTGAGGGAGAAAATTGTATGCCACCAACTCTCCTACCCTGCCGATCAACATTCTTATCGTGGATATTTTTTGTCACCACCTCTCCTACCCTGCCAGCCAACATTCTGATGGTGAAGATTGCTTGCCACCACCTCTCCTATCCTGCGGGCCAACACTCTGAGGGAGAAAATTGTATGCCACCACCTCTCCTACCCTGTCGGTCAACATTCTGATGCTGAAGATTGATTACCATCACCTCTCCGACTCCCCCCCCCCCCACAGGCCACATTCTGATGATGACGGTTGCTTGCCACCACCTCTCCTACCCTGCCGGCCAACATTCTGATGGTGAGGATCGTTTGCCACCACCTGTCTTACCTGCCGGTCAACATTATGATGGTGAAAATTGTATGTAATAACCTGTCCTACCCTGCCGGTCAACATTCTGATGCTGAAGATTGATTTCCACCACCTCTCCTACCCTGCCGGGCAACATTCTTATGGTGAAGATTGATTTCCACCACCTCTCCTACCCTGCCGGGCAACATTCTTATGGTGAAGATTGTTTGCCACCACCTCTCCTACCATGCCCGTCAATATTCTGATGGTGAAGATTGTTTGCCACCACCTCTCCTACCATGCCCGTCAAAATTCTGATGGTGAAGATTGTTTGTTTGCCACCACTTCTCCGACCCTGCCGGCCAACGGCCTGATGGTGAAAATTGTTTGCCACCACCTCTCCTACCCTGCCGGCCAACATTGTGATGGTGATGATTGTTTGCCACCACCTCTCCTATCTTGCGGGTCAACATTCTGAGGGTGAAAATTGTATGCAACCACCTCTCCTACCCTGCCGGTCAACATTCTGATGCTGAAGATTGATTTCCACCACCTCTCCTACCCTGCCGGGCAACATTCTTATGGTGAAGATTGTTTGCCACCACCTCTCCTACCCTGCCGGTCAATATTCTGATGGTGAAGATTGTTTGCCACCACCTCTCCTACCATGCCGGTCAAAATTCTGATGGTGCAGATTGTTTGTTTGCCACCACCTCTCATACCCAGCCGGTAAACATTCTGATGGTGAAGATTGTTTGCCACCACCTCTCCTACCCTGCCGGTCGAAATTCGAATGGGAAGATTGTTTGCCACCACCTCTCTTACCTGCCAATCAAAATTCTAATGGTGAAGATTGTTTGCCACCACCTCTCCTACCCTGCCGGCCAACATTATGATGGCGAAGATTGTTTGCCACCACCTCTCCTAGCCTGCCGGCCAACTTATGCTGGTGAAGATTGTTTGCCACCACCTCTCCTAACCTGCCGGCCAACATTATGATGGCGAAGATTGTTTGTCACCACCTCTCCTAGCCTGCCGGCCAACATTATGATGGCGAAGATTGTTTGCCACCACCTCTCCTAGCCTGCCGGCCAACTTATGCTGGTGAAGATTGTTTGCCACCACCTCTCCTAGCCTGCCGGCCAACATTATGATGGCGAAGATTGTTTGCCACCACCTCTCCTAGCCTGCCGGCCAACTTATGCTGGTGAAGATTGTTTGCCACCACCTCTCCTAGCCTGCCGGCCAACATTATGATGGCGAAGATTGTTTGTCACCACCTCTCCTAGCCTGCCGGCCAACATTATGATGGCGAAGATTGTTTGCCACCACCTCTCCTAGCCTGCCCGTAAACATTCTGATGGTGAAATGTTTCGACCGGCGGGATTCGAACCGTGTTACCACGGAGTCAGGCAATAGCCTGTAGACTTGACGCCTTAATGATCATGGCCACCGTACAAACTTGCACCTGTTAGCGAGCAGTAGGGCTATTCTGTATAATAATAATAATAATAATAATAATAATAATAATAATAATAATAATAATAATAATAATAATAATAATAACAAGTACATGGAAGGAACCTCTCGGCTTCTAGATGGGCAAGCTATGATGACTAAATTAAGACAAATTTCCCAAGTAAATAAATTCATATACCTTGGAGAAATCATTCAACCTTCTGGATTAAATCGTTAAGCAACTTAAGGAGAGGATTACCTAGTAAATTATCGTACAGAAAGCATAACGAATCACTTGGAACATATATAACAAAAAATCATTATCTCGGAAAACAGAACGAAGACATTATAATATAGTAATAAAACCTAAAGCATTGTACGCGTTAGAAACTTTAATCATTGGCGGTAGATCACTCGTAAAAGATATAGAAAGCAAGAAAGAAACATTTTACGGAAAATGTTCGGCCCAGTCTGCACAGAGGGAGTATGGATGAAATGGAAATCTCATGAAATTTATTGCGATACTGAAAAAATTTCAGACACTCTCAGGAAAAGGAGATTGAAATTCTGTGGTCACATTATCGGAATGAACAATGATAGACTGACCAAAAGAATTCTAAATCTTGCCCTCAGAGTGAATGTCAAGGACAGCTGGCCAAATGAAATACAATCAGATCTTCAGGAAATCAACAATCATTGTTTCGCGGGTCCAAAATCTAGAACTAATAAAACCTGGACAGAAGAACGTAAGAAGCATTTCAGTGAGAGTATGAAGAGATTTTAGGAAGAGAAGAAAGCAAAGAGTATTGAACTTATTGATATGGCTAGAGGAAACCATGTTCATCTCTTATGCTTCCCCCCACACTGCACCCACCGAATGCAGCCCCTGGATGCTCTATTCATGGCCCCACTGAATAATTATTACTCTCAAGAGGTTCGAAAGTGGCTTCAGTGTCATCCTGGACGAGTGATAACCATCAATCAAGATTCAGGGCTGTATGGGACAGCTTTCATGGAAGCTGCTTCTATTGAGACTGCTGTAAATGCATTCCGTCAAACTGGAATCTTCCCACTGGATGCAGATATTTTCCTTGATTGGATGTATCAGCCTGCTGAAAGAACAGACACTGACCCACCGTTGGAGAAAGGTGATGTCCGCCTTTGGAACCTACTTCAGAGTCATTAAACAACGAAACATATTTTCCAACCACACCAGGGTCTTCCCAGTCGGATAGGCCTAGGCCTAAGCCTTCAACTTCACCTTTCCACGTCTCTCCGAAAGACATAAAAGCAGTGCCGATAGCTGAAAGAAAGGAACAAAAATCTGATAGAAGAAGAGGAAAGACAGCTGTTCTTACAAGTTCACCTTATAAGGAAGAATTAAAGTCTTCTATGAAAAAGAGGAAGACTCCCAAAAGGAAACTTCAAATGGGGCCACCATTCTAACAGTTCTAGGCCTACTGAAATGTTGGACAGAAGAATGCAAAGAAAGTTGGAAAGGTACGGGAGTAGGCCTATAGCACATCGTCAGAAGAGGAAGGAGAAGAAAATAATACAGCTTGCATTTATAAAATGAACGTTTCTCCAATTCTAAGTCTGAAGTGTAGTGAATGGGCTCATGATCAGTGCGCCGGCATTGATGATGATGAACCATATAAATGTGATTTTTGTTCTTGAAGTGATTGTCAGGGTTTGTAAATGGAGTTTTATTTTAAATTTTCACTTTTTTTAGTCTGATAAAACGGGGTTGTTGACACAAGTGTAAACAATTCTTTTCTGTGATGAGGCATTTTTTAATGTATGTTTTTCATGCTCAATTGTAGATAAGTAGACAGATTGGACAATTAGTCATTAAAAATCAACAGATTGGTACAAATAGTTCATTAGTTATGCCACTTTGTTTACTAAGTACCCTGTTTTAACCGACTCTCCTCTACGCGGAGAAAAACCTGTCCCGCCTCCGCATTGTCCAGCACAAATCTCACATAGAGTGACCGGGATTTGAACCACGGTATACAGCGGCGGGAGGCCGACACGCTGCTACCTGAGCCACAGAGGCTTTTTTGGGCATAACGATGTATAAATAATAATAATAATAATAATAATAATAATAATAATAATAATAATAATAATAATAATAATAATAATAATAATAATAATAATTGTTGTTGTTCTTGTTGTTGTTTGTGTCATCAGTCCACAGGCTAATTTGCTGCAGCGCTCCATGCCACCCTATACTGTGCTAATCTGTACATTTCTACATGACTACTAGGCTATATCCTGCATCTGCTTAATCTGTTTGACATAGCCATACCTTGGTCTATCCCTACCGTTCTTACAGTCTACACTACCTTCAAAAACCAACTGAACAAGTCCTGGGTGTTTTAAAATGTGTCCTATCATTGTGTTTTTTCTTCTCCTCAAATTTAGCCAAATCGATCTCGTCTCACCAATGCGATTCTGTAGACTATCTCTTCATTCGTGATTGATCTATCCATCTCACCTTCAGCATTTTCTGTAACACCACATTCCAAAAGGTATAATAATAATAATAATAATAATAATAATAATAATAATAATAATAATAATAATAATAATAATAATAATAATAATAATAATAATAATAATAATAATAATAATAATAATAATAATAATAATAATTTTCACAATTTGTTTTACGTCGCGCCGACACACATAGGCCTAGTTCTTATTGCGACGATGGGATAGGAAAGGGCGAAGAGTGGAATGAAGCGGCCGTGGCCTTAATTAACGTACATCCCCAGCATTTGCCTGGTGTAAAAATGGGAAACCGCGGAAAACCAGCGCTGCCGACAGTGGGGTTCGAACCCACTAACCCCCGATGCAAACTGATAGCTGCGTGGCCCAAACGTCACGGCCACTTGCTATTTATAATAATAATAATAATAATAATAATAATAATAATAATAATAATAATAATAATAATAATAATAATAATAATAATAATAATAATAATAATAATGCCTGGCTGAGTGGCTGAGACGGTTAAGGCGCTGGCCTTCTAACCCAACTTGGCAGGTTCGATCCTGGCTCAGTCCGGTGGTATTTGAAGGTGCTCAAATACGACAGCCCCGTGTCGGTAGATTTTCTGGCACGTAAAAGAACTCCTGCGGGACTAAATTCTGCCACCTCGGTGTCTCCGAAGACCTTAAAAAGTAGTTAGTGGGACGTAAAGCAAGTAACATTATTATTATTATTATTATTATTATTATTATTATTATTATTATTATTATTATTATTATTATTATTAATGGGAAGAAGAAGAATCTTGTAATCAAGTGTTTCCCGGGGAATTCCCCCCTCCTACTACGAAGTCCTAGTAATAGAACACTGTAATGTTCATTAATTGTAGCCGAAGGGGAGGTGATCTTACTTGCCTTCAACCCTCTTTAAAAGCAGAAGGAAATCCCTAAATAAACCTGCAGGACCCTCCTTCCCTTGAGCCGCTAAATTATGCCGCTAATGGCCCAACCAATAGTGAGCGAGGAGGTGCTGGCCAATGGGAAGTGAGGAAGGCGTGGTTACCCCTCCTCACTTCATGGCGGCTACCAAGTTGTTCCGCTCGCCAACGTAATGCATGCTTTAGTTTCGACCCTGACGCCGTGTGTGGTGTTCCGATTGACTTCACAGCCACTTCGGTTCTTCAACCCCTGTGTCCCTTATCCAACTGTCCATCAGATCTCGCTCGATATGGCTGACACGCTGCTAGCAGGTTGTGACAGCATGGTTTCTCATCTGGGGCCTACGACGGTAAGTCCGAACTCCTTGATAATATTGAACTTCATCGATGTCCAGTAAACTGTTTTGTTTTCCTAATTGACTGTAATGTTCAACTGGTGCTCATCCACGCGCTTCCCGAGGAGATGACGTTTAGAATGTGGCTAATGTGATTTTGAATTACCGTAATGTAAGAATGTTTTATTAAGACAGTGGTGATATTCTGCGTAATTTTTACGATCAGGTCGTTGTGTTAAGTGGAAACAACATTGAGTGGCTTATAAGCATAGGTTAGCGATACGGCAATTCTTTCATGTCGTGCCATAGGTACTACTTTTATAACAATTTGATATGAAGGTAAATAAAATGGAACTAGACTACAAATCTTCATCTCTGTGAAAATATTTAAGATACTGTAGCCTAGTGATGTGAACTTATTGACTTCATTCGATATAATTGGTACCTGTTCATTGAAAACCAAATATTCTTAAAAGGGTGGTGAATTTAAGCACCTTCTTCAAATGCCACCAGGCTGAGACATGATCGAATCCAAAATCTTGGGCTCAGAAAACCAACGCTCTGCCGTCAGAAACACTCAGGCCATTATTATTATTATTATTATTATTATTATTATTATTATTATTATTATTATTATTATTGTTATTATTTCACCGTTACGGTCTTCTAAGGACCACGTGCCAATTTAAACGCATCATCCTTTGTTGTTCTTTCTTTTTCATCCAATACTCCTTCATCATCTCATATGTCTCCTTCTCCTCTTCTCGGATCATCTTGGGCCTATTTTCTTTCCCTACGCACATTGGAATCCTTCAACATTTAACACTTTCTTTCTACATATCTCTCATTCTTCTTCTTCCTGTTCTTCTCCTATATTATTTTTTCTTTCAAATCTTTCTTGATTTCACGAATTCAGGTTGTTGTTGATTTCTTGTTCCAAAGATCTGTTTAGTTAACCTGTTGTCATCCATTATGTAGACTATAGGCCTAAGTGTCCACAAAAATATCAATCGCTTTTTCCCTATTATTTCTGTTCTGTTTTCTATGTTCCGATATATTTGATCATTACTTCTTGATTTCCAGAGTTTTGTAGTTTTGGTGGACCGAGTATTTACCGTATAATTCTTCTGTTCAGAACTTCAAAATTTATTCAGTTTGTATTTCAGTACTAGACATTCACTCGCTATAGGTAGGCCTATTCCGGTTTGACTACTGACTAGTGTTGTTTTTTTATGTTCCTACTTTTCGGCTACCGTATGCTCTTTCCATCTTGTGTATCCTTTCTTCTACAGCGGATTTTTCTAAACCGTTTCCTTGAATTATTTCTCCCAAAAATATGAATTATTTTACCTTCTTTATTCGACCAATTTCTGTTACTAGAAATTCTGGAGCACTTTTTATATTTGTCAGACATGTGTTTTTTTCTGTAGTAATTCTTAAACCTGTTTTGTTGGCTATCTCTTCGAAGATATTCACTTGTTGCATTTGCCAAGTTTTCTGAAAGTATGGCGAAATCATCTCCAAATGCTAGACAGTTCATTTCAACACCTTTGTCCTTTCTTCCTAGTGTTAGGCCTACAGGTGATATTATTATTATTATTATTATTATTCTTATTATTATTATTATTTGTTATACCCGACTAAGGAGTGCGATTTCACTTATTTAGCTGATGTCGTCCCCTTTTTTCTTCTCCTAAAATCTCTTCATCTTCTCGCTGTGGCTTTTCTTGTGATCTTTTAACCAGGTTTTGATGGTGGTAGTGCTTGGATGGTGTGTAAAGCTGTGATTATCGACTGATATTTTGAACTTGGATCTGCCTAACAGTGCCATCTCTGATGCATACTTTTTATGATCTTTTCCGATTTCGAGCAACCAATTGTTTTTTACTTTCATTGATAGGGCAAAGTTTAGGATTATGTTTGTCAATGTCGTTTTCTCGGTCATCGGATTAATTTTATTATTAGCTATTAGGGCCTATCTTTACTAGGCTATTATTATTTCTGGTTTTGAATGAGAGAAACTAACAAAGAGATTCAATTAATGGTTTGTTTTTATATAGCCGGGCTGAATGGGTCTGAGGGTAAAAACGGTACCTTTATGAGCTCAAGTTGGAAGGCTCGATCATTGGTCAGTCGGGTGATATATGAAGGCGCTCAAACAGATCGGACTCGTGTCGGTATATTTGCCGGTAGGCCTACGTAAAAATGAGAACTTCTGAAGGACACAATTCCATCACTTTGGCGTCTCCGAAAATTTAAAATTAGTCAGTGGTGGGTAAAAACATTATTATTATTATTATTATTACCTATAATATTTCAATTAAAAATAGTTCAAATCTCTAAGGGGTGGGGTTAAACACGGTAACTCATGCCACCCTTGCGTGCGCCACTGCATGAGGGTGAAGGCCTATATTTCTTGTAGACTAAGTAACTAGCTTGTTACACCGTTGGATAATTCGATAATTATTTGAGATATTAACTAGACATATTATTGTTAATAACGTTATGGAATTATTATTTCTTTTAATGGTTTGCTGTATTTTCTTTGTTTCTGATTTGTTCAAGATGAACGTTTTGAAGTAGACTAATGGAAGTTCCATGGGCTATAGGATATTATAATGTAAATTCTGAGCCGCGTTTAACGTCTGCCTAATTAATGACGATAATGATGAAATGTCGTATGGCTTTTAGTGCCGGGATATCCCAGGACGGGTTCGGATCGCCAGGTGCAGGTCTTTCTATTTACACCCGTAGGCGACCCGCGCGTCGTGATGAGGATGAAATGATGATGAAGACAACACATACACCCAGCCCCTGTGCCATTGGAATTAACCAATTAAGGTTAAAATCCCAGTCCCGGCCGGGAATCGAACCCGGGACCCTCTGAACCGAAGGCCAGTACGCTGACCGTTCAGCCAACGAGTCGGACACGATAATGATAATGCCCTGCCTTAAGTGATATGAAATATGATGGACATTTTTAAGAGAAAGGTAACAAGATGCCATTGCAACACTCAAGGATGTGTGATTAGGCTAATCTATAGACTATGCTAAATTAATTGTTTGCAAACAAAATGCACAGTCGTTCCTAAGATAGAGGGGTCTGATTCTGGCTGAGGTCGATGGCATTTGAAAGTGTTTAAATGCGAAGAGCCCGCGCTATGGTCTTCGAGCACGTGTAAGCTCCGTAAGCAATTGAGGAGACGCTAAAATTAAATAATATTAACGATATTAATTTATTAGTTTTCAATGTTTATGACTCCGGCTCAATAGCTAAATGGTTATCATGTTGGCCTTTGGTCCAGAGGGTCCCGGATTCGATTCCCGGCCGAGTCGGAGATTTTTACCTTCATTGGTTAATTCCAGTGGCTCGGAGGCTGGGTGTGTGTGCCGTCTTCAGCATTAGAATTCATCACAGGTAGGGCCCCATCCCTGTACCGTGTCAACTCGAAAGACCTTTTCGGAGGTTACACGCCATCATTATAAATGTTTATGTGTAAAATTAATTTAAGAATTTTGGAAAGTTACGTTGTTTGGATAGAGAGAAACAAAAAATCGTCTGTGGATAGCTACCCTTATAGGCCTAATACTCAACCTTCTGATGATTTAAATAATAAAAGAAAAACCGTTTTCTTAGTTCCCACTGAAATTAAGAAATGTGTAAACTATGGACAGCAAAAGAGAATGATTACGGCTTTGTCTAATCGCTGTAATACCTTAAGCCAAGAACTCATTCTACCATCAGTTCTCACAGTAGTCCAATTGACAACTGTAACGTAAATGCTTTTGATTGCTTTTAATCCCATAACCCCTCGCTACGAGTATCATCTCTTACCTCAGTACTCTGACTTAACGCCTTCTCTAGATTACGAAACACAAACGTAACTGTATATTCGTCTCAAAGCATTTTTTATCTACCTGGTACATACTGCAAATCTGATCCTGAGAGCCCCTCTGCGGTCTGAAACCACATTGGTTCCAAAATGCCAGTGAACTCTCTGCCTGGTGTACTAGTCAACGAAATAGCCTACCTCAATAGTTGTTGCAATCCTTCCTGTTAACTTGCTTATAAATAGGTGAAATTACTGCTTCCGTCCAATCACAAGGTTACTAACATTCCATGCTAATCGCATAATAATAATAATAATAATAATAATAATAATAATAATAATAATAATAATAATAATAATAATAATAATAATGGTGTATGGTCTCCATCGAAGCCGGTAGGCAACGTGCACGTCAATAAGAATGGGGCCTACAATACGTAAGATGAATTGTAATGAATGAAGACGACACAAACCCCCCTGCCGGGGATCGAATCCGGGATTCCTTCGACCAAAGGCCAGCATACTAACCATTTAGCCATGGAACCAAGCACAGTTGCATTATTCACTATTTTTGGCCGGCTATCCCGTGGATGGATTCAATTTACCTCAGCGGTACATGTACGGACAGATTTGTACATTGTGGAGAAAAAAAAATCTTTCGAGATCAGATCAAATAGACAAGTTAGCAGTTATGAGAAAATACGTCTCACAATTAGTTTTCTCTTGTGTTGTAGAACATTGAGATGACTTACACACGGACTAGTGCTTACGTTATATAGGCTACGTTGCTGAATTTAATTTTCAGTCTAGCCTTGGGTGTAAAATCCTTTGTTTCTATGGGAATATTAATTAGGCCTATATTAATATTCCAATTAATATTACTTATTCCAGTTGTCGTTTGTACACATTAATATAGGTTCATCTGGAATTGTGGTAATCATAAATATTTTTCAAGGAAGCTTCAGTGAACACCATTACTACAGTAGGCCTACACATTTCAGTTTACTCTTTAGGAATCATTTTCGGGTATTAATTTGCAAGCGCGTTTTCTCACTTTGTCGCCACAAGAGCCGTATCATTCTACATATAACGAAGAACACCAGCACCCACGTTGTATATTTTGATAAATTTATTTTCGTCTGTACTCCTTAAAGCAACATTCACAACCATTGAAGAAAACATTGGCTACTTTGATCCAAATCCAAATCTATTCATAGTCTAATAATGACGGGCTGAGTGGCTCAGAGGATAGAGCGCTGGCGATATGTGCCCAAGTTGGCGAATTCGATCCCGGCTCATTCTTGTGGTAGGCCTATTATAGAAGGTGCTTAAATTCGGCAACGTCGTGTGAGGAGATTTACGAACAAGTGAAGAAACTTTTGCGGGACAAAATTCCGATTCCTCGGCGTCTCTGAAAAGCCAGAATTAGTGAGATGAAAACCCCAATTATTATTTGTAGGCCTATATTATTATTATTATTGTTATTATTATTATTATTATTATTATTAGTATTAGTATTAGTATTAGTATTGTACTTTCAATAAAAGTTACAACAAGTAATTCTAATGAAACAACATATCGTCGGCTTACTTCTAAAAGTGTTTTAAGTGAAAAGCATAACACAGCCTATGGATCAACCTTCAACAAATGTGCTTACTAAAGGCATTTCATCCATTCTGACTAATTAACGACCGTGTAAGATAGAAAATTTCTAAGTCAGTTATTTTAGCGTTTTATAGTCAATTGTTAGATAAGTTCTTCACTTCATGCTTGCAAGCCGATCTCAAGAGAGACATGTCCAAGAACTGTGAATGAAAGAAAACATTAGAACATTATCATATTCTTTTGTTTTTGTTTTGTACTAAGACTTACGTCGTGATGAACTTGTCCTTGATAACGTATCTCGTGTGACACCTATCTGATAACACTTTATTTATTATTGTGGTGACTCAAGTAATGTGGGTAGGATATTAAATTTGTACTCTAGACTGCAGAAGGTAGAAGTACACAATGTGCGAGAAAGATTTAAGCCACGCAGAACTGTTAAAATGACATTCCATTATACACACCTGCCTCTTAATTTTAAGGATATTTTTCACGTGGAGAGATCATCTACTCCTTAATAGTCTCCCATTGTTATCAAATGTCTTCAGATTTCACAGTTGTGCAGAGGCTATTCTTACTTGCGAAACAAATACATCTAATCATAACAATGACGGGTTGAGTGGCTCAGAGGATAGAGCGCTGGCGATATGTGCCCAAGTTGGCGAATTCGATCGCGGCTCAGTCTTGTGGTAGGCCTATTATAGAAGGTGCTTAAATTAGACAAACTCGTGTGAGGAGATTTACCAACAAGTAAAGAAACTTTTGCGGGACAAAATTCCGATTCCTCGGCGTCTCTGAAAAGCCAGAATTAGTGAGGCGAAAACCCCAGTTATTATTAGTAGGCCTAGGCTATATTATTATTAGTATTGTACTTTCAAAATAAGTTACAACAGGTAATTCTAATGAAACAACATATTTGGTTTTTAGTTGTTTACTGTGTATACAATAGCGTACGAAGTCACAAGATTCACATCACTAGCTTATATATTCTTACCAATGTTGAAGTCCTTTTAGTCCATTTCAGTTCTTCATTTACTTTCACATCAAATTATTATCAAAATAAATAGTAACTGTGGTACAGAAAATAAAGGAATTACAACGTCACTAACGTACATAATTTATGCTTCTATGCCACTCAAAGCTGTATCCGCTCAATACAACGACCTGGATATGCAAAATAAGCTATCTCCATTATGATAGGGAAAAACTTACTCACATATTAATCTTAAATCACGATAGCCAAATAATATAGAAGTACGAGTGTCCAGACATGAATATAGTTTACAAACTTCAGAACGAATCTGATAAAAATAAAATTAAGAACTTCCTACCGAGTGTCTTAAGACATTTTCGTAATGCGATTTAAATACCGCTGAAAAGTAGAGGAACTTGTCGGCAATTTTAATATTACTGCTTAAAGGTTCATTGGTACAAACGGGACTGTGCATAAAATCTTCACATTTACGCTACTGATTGAAACTAATTCAATTAGGAGATTAGTTCATACGCATCGCTGAATAGGCTTACCATGTTATTGAAACAATTCCGTTCGGATCAATAAAAGCAGTATTTCTCTTTCATTACGTAGGCCTATGTTTCTTATCAGCAGTAGCCTACAACACTAAATTCATTTCAGTACCTTGATGCCATGAGTAGTGCAGTAATAAAGATGATTGTATTGGATGTTCTCAGCAGTTTTGATTTTAGAGTCTTTCTAGCTTTCTTTCTTTGTCAGAAAAATCACACAAAGCGTAAGTTGTGCTGTCAAAACTCTCTGTTTCTATTATTGTTATTATTATTATTATTATTATTATTATTATTATTATTATTATTATTATTATTATTATTAGACTACTATTTCGTTATGCCCATTCTTAGAGCGCGTTGGAACTTCTTCATTGGCTTGATGACTTTCGTCTTCCTGTTCATCCAAAATCTCTTCATAAAATCACCATGTTTCCTCTTCTGTTCTTTTGACCACTTTGTACCAGTTCTGCTGCTATAGTCATAATACTGAAAGAAGCGATCTGACATTTCTTAGAGGAAGGTCCATTTACTGCCTGTCTGGGTGGGCAGAAAGGAGTAGGGGGTATGGTTGCCATGGAAATGAGGACGGGCCCACTGCGGTTACCATGGAGATGAACCTGCTGACCGGCTCATGTTGCTTGGAGTTGCCAAACCTCTCACTTCTGAGCGGTCTGTAAAGATGAGGTCGTGGTAAGACCCCAGTTAGAGTATGGTTCCAGTGTATGGGATCCTCACCAGGATTAGGCTACGTGATTCGAGAACTGGAAACGTTCAATGAAAAACAGCTCGATTTTTACTGGGTGATTTCCAACAAAAGAGTAGCGTTGCGGACATGTTACAAGCTTTGGTGTGGGAAGACTTGGAAGAAAGGAGACGAGCTGCTCGACTAAGTGGTATGTTCCGAACTGTCAGTGGAAAGCTGGCGTGGAATGCCATTAGTAGACAAATAAATTTGAGTGGTGTTTTTAAAAGTAGGAATATGAAGATAAAGTTGGACTTAAAGATGAAAAATCGGGACAAATATTATATTCACTTATAGGGTGACGAGTTAAGGATTGGAATAATTTACCAAGGAAAATGTTCGATAAATTTCCAAATTATTTGAAATTACTTAAGAAACGGCTAGATAAACAACTTAGTCTATAGGAAATCTGCCACCTGAGCGACTGCCTTAAATGCAGATCAGTGGTTAATGAAATTGAGTAGGTCGTACTGTACATCGCAGTCAGTATTTTTTTAATTAAGAAGAAAACCAAGGAGGAAACCAACTATTGGAGAGAAAACATTGACAGTGTTATATACACATTAAAAAATGAATGATATGAAACGAACAACATTCCCTCCTGAATATTTCACAAGCTTAAAGGAATAAATGTAATTTAAAATTAGCACGAAAATTATTTTTGTTGTTAATATTTCCCCCTACCACCTCCGAACACCAGAAGGTGGAGAGGGAATAATGTACACGAATAATGAGGAAAATGCGAAATCCATAGAAATTAACAGAATTAGTGTTGAATACAGTTTTCCAGCAGCACTTGGTAACAAAAGGTGCAAGATACAGTATGGCGTAAAATTCACAAGAGAAAAAAAGAAAATAGGCCTACGGGAAAGGAATTCGTTAGGAATAACAATAACATAGTAACTTAAGTTATTTAATAATATTTTTTAATATGCTGATTTTCGTATCATACTCGCTGCAGTTATTTTCACGCTTATAAATATTATATTCTATTGTAAACTTTTAACAGAGTTATATTATTATTATTAGGCTATTATTATTATTATTATTATTATTATTATTATTGTATGTGTTTAATCATTCACGTATGGATGGAGAGAGGCAAGTAATCTTTTGAAGACGGTGTTAAAAGGATATCAAAATAAACGTGACTGCGATCCATATTAAGTTTCAAAACAAGAGAAGAAACTGCTCCTCAAAATAAAACCATGTGTCGAGTACTCAGGAGAGTTGATTCTAGTTCCAGCTCAATGATAGTCAATGGATAGTAGAATATTGTCAAATTGTGGAAATCTTTCCACTTATGAAGAATTTCCAGATCTAGGCCCTTATATAAGTCTTCTTCTTATTTCTCGTACGCTTCGATAAATTAAATCTGTTAGTTGTTACTGTTAATATAATTACTACGGGCTATTGGAGTGCATTTTAAATATTAAAATACATCTAATATTTAATGTAATATTTTTGTTGACTATTCATTTAAGGTGCTGAACGAGTAACTTATTACAGAGAGTCGCACTTTACAATAATATGTTTCTGCCATCGAAATTACTGAATTATTTGTTAGGTAAATTTAATCATAGGGGAAGTTAAAGTTTCCTTTACGCGATGCTATGGTAAAAAGCTTGAGAAGGAAGCATTCAACACTGATGCCAACATTAGGCTACTAGAAATTAATTCTCTAAAAATAAACATTAAGCCGAGAATATATTGATAAACTAACAAATTAAAGTGGTACAATTCAATATGGGCACACACAGGGAAGAATTCTTACATTGCAATCCGAGGTCTTGCACTTATAGATTTTCAAAAAAAATGTTAATTAATGCTAATTTAAAAATGAAAGATGTTTAGTAACGTTCTTTTACAAGTTGTACTGTATAAATAGCGCAATCATGTTGTTCATTAGATTGGTATATGCTAGGAGAGAAAATCCACAAGGGATTGCTGCCGTAGGACAAGAGATACGGTGATCAGAGGGATAGTAATTTACTATAATGCCATTCACATTTTCATACTGTATTTATAGGAAAACATGAGCTTATATCTCCCCTATAAATCTCAAGTAGATTGAGATTTTGAAATATTAGGTACACCTCATAACATTGAAAATAAAATATATAGGAAATAACCGTCAAAATTGTGACCACTCAACACCATAGGTTGGAATTTATGACTGTAAAGGTAATCAGACGTGTATGTGTAAGTTTTTGTCGGTTTTTGTGGTAAAGAAAACACGTAATTTTCAAGGGAAATTATTTTTTTGTTTATTCAAAATATTGGCCCTCGGATCCTACACACTTCGCCCATCTTTCAGCTAAGTTATGAATACCATGTCAGAAAAACTGCTTGTCTTTTGTGGCAAACCATTCTTCGAGCCACTTTTCAAATTCCTCGAAATAGCTGAAGTGCTGCTCTGCGAAATGATGCGAAGAGGTGATAGTCAGATGGCGCCAGGTCGGGGTAGTACGGCGGATGTGGAAGGATGTGCCATCCAAGCGATTTCAGTGTGTCTTTCACTGGTTTTGCTGTGTGAGACGGCGCATTGTCCTGTAACAAAATCACTTTGCCATGTCTTCTGGCCCATTCTGTTCGTCTTTCGATCAATGCGTAATTTAAATTAATCATTTGTTAGCGATAGCGTTGTGCATTAACGGTTTCGCCGGGCTTCAAGGGTTCATAATACAAAATACCGCTCTGGTCCTACTAGACACAAAGCCGAAGCGATTGTTGAAACCATGTCTCACATGTTCTAATCGATGGAGCATGTTCAGAAAACGGTGACTTTCCCCAGCCTTTTCCTTTTGATTAAATAAGAAAAACAATGCGTGCCACAAATGTTCTTTTTTTGGGCACAAACGTCGACATGATCGCTGAACGATACAACACAGACGCTAATGTTTGGCGGACTCAACTTGTGTGTGTTGGTAGATTAATGTCAGACGAACAAACTGACGTATGTGTCAAATTCATGCGCTGCGAACTGTTCGCTGAAGCCATCTCTTGGTGAAACCGTAAAAGACTTATGCATGCATCTGGTATTCGCCGCTAAAAATATTTACAGCAAGTATTCTCTGATACTGAATATCGTCGTTGCGTCTGCAAAAGTAGCTATGTGAAATATTTTAGCTTTGAACTTTAGCCGGTAAGGTTCTGTCTTCTAAGGTTTAAGATATGTGCTGCGGGTCTGTATTTCTCCATAGCGGTTTTCGCAGGCGCAAGGTCGATAGGCCCTATACTCCTTTCGCCTACAGTTTATCTGGACTATATTAGATCTAACTGGAACTGAATATAGCCCTATAGGCCTAAGTAAATAAACTATTGACAAATAAACTATTGATTACTTATTTCAAAATTAAATATAGCCTAGCTATTGTTATTGTATCTAAGTAATATCTGCCAATTACGTGATGTATCTATGTAATATTCTAGTAATAAACCAACAGAAAATGTCAGTAATAATGTTATTGACTTTACGTCCCACTAACTTCTTTTACGGTTTTCGGAGACGCCGAGATGCCGGAATTTAGTTCCCCAGGAGCCCTTTTTTTACGTGCCAGTAGATCTACCGATACGAGGCTGACGTAGCCTATTTGAGCACCTTCAAATACCACCGGACTGAGCCAGGAGTGAACCTGCCAAGTTGGAGTCAGGAGGCCAACGCCTCAACCGTCTGAGCCATTGAGCCCGGCAATGAAAATTTCAGCCAGGTAGGGTAAGGTGGTACACTTTCGATCAAAATTTAATTAATCGTGCACTCACACTTCATATGCGGTACTATCAATATTCTTTTATATTGACAATGAAGTAACCACCTTAAACAAAGGCACATATTAATAATAGCATTTAAATATACCCTCATTGTCAAAATTGTACGAAACAGAAGAGCTGTCTTTGATCGCAGTTGTACCGCTGGTGATACAATTCTGATCACATAAGGTACAATTTGGATCACACACATTTTCCATACACAAAATATATATTTTCTTTTCAGCCAACACAGATTTCGTGATACCACGTATTGCATTCCTGGTATTGAATCCACGGTCGTTTTATCACATAATTCTCACAGTTATAATCCAGATGACGAAATCGACCCTGGATGTCTTTTGAATGCTCGAGATGCATCTTCATGAAGATTTGTTGGGCTTGACATGCCGGTTATCTTTTGTTTTATGTTTGCGCTAATGCCATTCTTAAAAAAGAGATTATTTGAACTTAGTAATCTGAAAATGCTGACCTGATATTTAATGGGATGAAGATATTACCTGTCACATTTTTGCCGTGGATATCTTTTCAGGTGATGGAAAAATATTTTTCGTAGATTCGTCAGGTGATACAGTGCTTGTAACATTAACAGTTGACGTTGAAGCATTTTCCACAATGGTTGAATTATCTGGTATTGAATTAGTACTGAAGAAATGCAGTCATTCATTACATTTGGTGACAGGATGATGATTCTCTTTGGGTTGACTGAAGGAGTCTGAGGAAATTCAGGCAAGGGTATTCCTTCTTCGATAACCAACTGACTGAAGGTCAATGAAGGTGCAAACTTGAGCACTTCATATAAAGATTATTCCCTGATCTTCTGTGCGGCATCTGCAGTGAGAAAATTGCAAACATCTATGAATGAAATAGTACCGCGTGTACTTCAACAAAAGATCCATCAACTAGTTACAGAGAAATACCAGAGATAGTGCTTGCAGCGTCATAGTCCCGACTTGAGGTTCGTAGAGATATAGCGTTTTTATAAATAGCACTTAAAGAAAAGGTCCCAGAGCTTAGCTAAGACAGCTTCAAACTTATAAAAATGTGAAATACAATGAAGCAACTCTCACCTTGCAATGTATAAACGGCAGTTTCTTGCAAACTAATAGAATCGGACGTATTATTTTTCACATTCACAAAGGAGCTGCTTCACTGTTCCCACAGCCGGTGACACGTAAGTCGTACTAAAAGTGAAAAATGAAAACTTGGCCAGAGATAGGGCGTAACCCTCTAGATGGTCCGCCTCACACCTTGAGGGTGGGGGAATGAAAGCATTTCAAAGAATGAAATACAGTGGGTTTTCTAAATTTGATCGGAATTGTACTTATATCTAAACTGTACCACTCTACCCTAGGCCCTTATAGACCTAAACGCTGCGATAAGTGTGAGGACCACTGGGTGTGATCTTAAGGGAAACGTTTTAATCCAAGCTGGGAGCTTGTTATTTACTAAGAGCTTGTTATTTAATAATAATAATATATTTTATATCCTTTCAGTGACAGTTGATTTCAGAGACACGACAGAGCTGAAACTTTTTCGAAAAAATATTTTTTAAAAGTACCTATACACCTCAAGTAAATTGAGATTTTGAAATATTGCACCTTATTTCTTCGAAAATAAAAGGTAGGCCTACAGGATCAACCGACTACATCAAGGTTTGATCGCGCAACCTTGAGTATAAAAGGCTAATACCTCACATAAATAACTGTATTATGCAGTCGTAATAATAATAATAATAATAATAATAATAATAATAATAATAATAATAATAATAATAAAGAGAAGGATAAGAATGATGATAAGTGTTACCGGTAAGTGGATGTCCTCGCAGCTTGTATCTCTGGATGGTGGCCGTATCCCGAGACCTGGTCATAGGAAATAAGATTTTCGAAATGTAGTCACTCCCAGATGATTCCGATTGCATGTAAAATTGTAGGCCTTTAAACATATTATTAAGTCATTATTATAATTAAGCAGTAATTATAGTGAGTTCGATAGACTCTTTACCTACGTCTCTCAGCCAGCCTATTTAGTTTATATTCTTTTACATGCTTCGTAGGGAATCTTTTCGCAAGGTGCGAAAAAATATTACAAAGACTTTACTATATTTCGGTTTATATGCTACCATTTCTGTGATACAAGGAAATATGCCTAACAGCCACAGGCAGACTGAAAAGTTTCTTCTTCCGGAGTCCGAACCTTTAATTTCTCCTCCTCTGAAAGCTGTCTCTTCCGAATCCGCATACAATGTCGCTCAGTTATATTTATGAAATTTTGACTATAGAAATAAAAGTTACCTAACATGCTTCATATAATTTGTCTTACAAGGAATGTTCACGAAGTGCCAGGCAGATATTGGTATAATAACGAATAGCCTAACCTTTTCTCTACCTTACCCGCTCGTCTCTTATACTGTGTCATTGATTGTGCGAGTCTCTCGAAGTCTCTATTGTTATGGTTGACCAACAAGTGTACAGTATGGTGTCAACCTGTGCCTCTCCGAGGAAAATAACTCGGCGCTGTTCGGGCAAAAGGTTCTACTGTATCTCACAATGCTTTTCCCATCCATTATTTTCCTTAAGAGTGGTCACGCCTCGCAGCAACAATGGATATTTAGTCCATCAAAACCATACTCGCTGTGTTTATTTTCCTTTGCTGACGTATAAGGGAAGATGAACCTTACCGTGCCGCACTCTAGGAATGTATGTTTGCATGACTTATTTACGCACTCCTACAGTACGTATAATATACTTAGGGTTCATTTTCCTTTACACATTAGCATACGAAAATGAACACAACGAAAATTGTTCTGATGGACTGCATATCCATATGTGGCTGGGAGGCGTGACCAGTCTTAAGGGAAATAATGGATAGGGAGAGCATTGTGAGGTATAACCTTTTGCACGAACAGCAATGAACTGTTCTACAAATATGTGTAATGTTGAGAAATGACCAGATAGAAACAGATTAAATGGAACATCTGACCGAATTCTTTTCATATAAATTACTTCAATTATGTTCTAAATTGTTGTAATTTGTTGGTATTATTTGGCATTCAATTCCACGAAGAATTAGTTACGAGGCATTTATAAATTTTATTGTCGTACTTTTGTGTCAAAGCCAGCAGTACGGTGTAGGGATAGCGTGCCTGCCTCACCCGGGAGTCCCGGGTTCGATTTACGCCCAGGTCAGGGATTTTACCTGGATCTGAGGGATCGTTCTACTGTAGGTCCACTCAGCCTACGTGATTACAATTAAGGAGCTATCTGACGGCGAGGTAGCAACTTTGGTCTAGAAAGCCAATAATCACGACGGAGAGGATTCTTTGTGCTGACCACACGACACCTCGTAATCTGCAGGCCTTCGGGCTGAGCAGCGATCGCTTGGTAGGGCACGACCCTGGGGCTGTTGTGCCGTGGGGTTTGATTTAGTTTGAAATTGGGTCAAATAATGCGAAAATTTGCTCAATAAATATTTAACTAGCACGATTTTGTTGTTTCATTTTCAAAACGCCTATGACAGTTTTAAGGTAGGGCCTATTCTTTTTTTCAGAACTTTTATTGACCCCGAAATGTATTTTTGAAGAAAACTTGAACAAAAATAATGTTCAGTTGAGAAAGGGATAAGAAGGTTCAATTTTATTGCAAACGCAAGATAGAATACCATTCTTACGGCCCAGCATTGCTAGTTGATCGCCAAAATAACATCAATCCAACGGTACAGAGCTATAAATACAACTACTGGCCTACGGTGCTATTACAAATGAAATCAAATACGTAGAACTAGCTATGGCAACCTACTATTTTTATATAGTCCTTTCAGCTATCCATACCGGTTGTTATACATGGCATTTTAAGGAATATGATGATTTATACTGTGACGGACCGAATGATGCTACTAAATAACTTCAGTTACGCGTATGCTAGCTAGTCTTCTGCGGTTATGCGTGTGAAATGAAATAAATTCCTTTAAAATAGGGCGTCTCACATTTAACTGCACATTTTCCTTAAACTTTCATATATTTAAAAATAGAAATATTTACAGAATGGATGACAACAGACTAACCAAGCGCATCTTCAACCTTCTGAATAGTTACAAATCTAAACCCACACGGTTCATTGGAATTGAGAAAGACATGAAAAATGCTGGAATTAAAACAGATACAATCAAAAACAGAACACGTTTTAGAGAATCAGTTATAAAAGCAGCGTTTCAGGAGCGGAAGGAACCAACAACTAGAAGAAAGTGGACTCAAGAAGAGAAGAAACGACACTCTGGAAGGATGAAGGAAATTTGGAAGCAAAGGAAATCGAACACAATGAAAAGTAACCTAGGTTTATTTATCGTACCCTCCAAATGAGTTATTCTCAAGAAGAAGAAGAAATATTTAACCAACAACGTAAGTTATTAGGGCCTGCTTCAGTTAAAAGTAGAAAATTCTCTCATCCCAAGATATCAAAATCACTTACCGTGACATTCCACATCAAGTTGGATAAAAATCTGCAATACATGTATTTGAGTGTTTCTAATTACGAAAATTTTATAATAGATGTAGAGAAGTTTCAAAATCAAGATAATGTAAATAAGATTTTCCTAACTGAAATAGTCCTTAAATTTATCGTAGGGCCTATAGTAGACTATTATTTTTCGTTACTTCCGAGGTCCACATCTCTGCTATCCTTAGAAAATTATCCGCCGCCGTAGCGTAACGGTTAGTGTTATTAGCTGCCGTTCTCGGAGGCCCGGGTTCGTTTCCTGGAACTGCCAGAAATTTAAGAATGGCTGGAGAGCTGGTATGTAGTTGAAATGGTACATGCAGCTCACCTCCATCGGGGGTGTGCCTAAAAATAGCTGCATCACCTCGGGATGAGGACAAGAGTTTACTTTTACTTGAAAAATTGAATGAGATTTTATTTTTCACTCACATATTATAATATTTGAAACGATATGTGTTGTTCTCGATATTATTGAGATCATCGTTAAAGTGTTAATATTTTTATTGCAGATTGAAAAAGTATCTAACTTCTCTACAACTTTTAGTTTCGATCATTGAATAAATCTGCGTTGTCAAATCTACGGAGCCGTGAATGATATACGAAAAACACATGCATAAATAATTACTAAGGAGTATTGTACGTAGCTACTCAATAAGCGAGTAGCAATTCAGCGCATGTTGAAGTGAAGTGCGCAGAGATGTGAAAGGTTGCATTCGTCCAGGCGCGAGTTTCGGAAAAAAATGTAGACTAAATGAGTACTGTACATTCAGTTCCATACCATTACAGAATGACCCCCAAATTTGTGAATGCAGTCTGTCTTCTGTTTGAAGAGGAAACAGAAAGGACTTTGAAAATTACTTAAACAATTTGTCAAATTTAATAAATTTATTTTCAGAATGTGTTAATAAATAATTACGCTCCTAAAACAATTATTATACTAGCAAATATACCCGTGCTTCGCTACGGTATTCTACATTGTAAACGGATTTCTCCGTAATGTACTGTAAAGGCAGTGATTAAGATTATATTAAATTACTTGTCTCTAAGCGCTATCCGAGAAACAAAACAGGGATAATACTATACGTAGTTTCCGATTAAAGGTAGGCATTGAGGAAGTTTTATTGGTGACAGCAGGCCACATTTCCTACTGCCAATCACAGTCGAGTTCCGGAGTTTCTACTATAACGGCAGGCTCACTTGGCAACTGCCATTCACAGTAGAGAAGAGTTTTCATTATAAAGACAGCCCCCTTTTCCTCATGCCAGTAACAATAGAGCTGGAGAGATTTGATTATTGTCGAGAAATGCAGCTCTATCTAACGTATCAACAATCGCGACACGACAATATGTCATAGGAAAAACGTTGTAGATCTCTCGAAATTGAACGGCGATTGTGCTATCTGTTTTGCAATACGACTTACCGTTTAGCCAACAAGTATCCTGAAATGAAGGTCTGCACTGTCATCAGAATGCATTATTATTTTCCGGGGCCAAAAGTTATACATTTGAACAGCTTGGAATTTTTCCTCAAAGAAAAGAGTGTTAAGGTTTTGGAATTAGCACTCGCATACATACGGAGTAATTAAGGAAGAAAGTAATACAGTTGAGAAAGTTGAAATTAATAGAAAATATGATTATAACTGAGGACAGCCCGATAGGACAAATACGTAAATACCAAGAGGATATATTGGAAAATAAAATTTCCCTCAACAAATTGAGGTGGTATGAGCTACGGATATAAGAAATCACTAACAGAGGAGAAAATTAGGCGCAGGGATTCGTAGGTAAACAGATAAGAAGACGACTTAAGGGGGTTATTACTTAAGCCTAAAGAGCCAAGGGAGAGGAAAGAAATGAAAGCGGAAAACAGAAGTAAAATAGAAATACAATAAGAATTATAGCAATTGCCAGAAAACACCTTATGTTGTGAAATAATGGGCTACACTCCGTAGTACTGTTCAAATATTAACAGCGCCCGTTCAGAGATTGTTAAATCATTTGCATAAACCTTTCCCGGGACGGATATACTCTAAATATGAAGTTCAGTTGAGATCTATCTAGCCGTTTCGCCGTGATGGTGGAACAAACAGACACGAAAAATAAACAGATTGGGGGTTTATCGGAAAACCAGAACAGCTTTCTTCCATTTTCTCTTATTTTCTGTAAAATTCGTGGACTATATGTGAAATTTCCCTTCAGTATAAACAACTTTTGTTATATACATAATTTCGCTTACTCTCCAAATGACGAGAAAATTACTATTTTCTACGGGTCTCATGCTCTGCATTGAGTGGCCGACAGAGTTGGCCTAAAACGGATAAATATCAGAAAAATTGGCAAAATAAACGAAATTACAAACAGCGGACCCCCTACAACTTTATTTATATAGATTATATAAGGTATTATAGTTGTAACTGTAAAGAAATGAAGGTTCTATCTTTAATGGTCTGTTCATAATATCTCTGTAAAAGGTTGAGTGGCGGAAAAGTACACTACGAGCTTATTCAGTTTTTAATATAATTAAATTAAATTCGTTTCTTCGTCTCGAGGTGTGCAGCTCTTTTCACGTACACCGTCAGTGGAAATGAACTTCATGTATCAGCCTTCCTACCAATCTTAAATTTCTGGCAGTATTGGGAATCGGACCCGGGCCTCGCAGGGGCTGGGTGTATGTGTCATCTTCATCATCATTTCATCCTCATCACGACGCGCAGGTCGCCTAAGGACGTCAAATCAAAATACCTGGACCTGGCGAGCCGAAGTCCTCGGACAAATCTCGGCAGTAAAATCCATACGCCATTACATTTCATTTCAGTTCTCTTTGTGATTTACGAATTTACAGTAGGACTAGAAACACTTCCTTTCTTAATCTGTTTACCCTCCAGGGTTGGTTCTTCCCTCGTAATCAGCGAGGGATCCCACCTCTACCGCCTCAAGGGCAGTGTCCTGGAGCGTCAGACGTTGGGTCGAGGGATACAACTGGGGTGGAGGACCAGTACCTCGCCCAGGCGGCCTCAGTCGCTATGCTTAACAGCGGCCTTGTGGGGGAGATGGGAAGATTGGAAGAGATATACAAGGAAGAGGGGAGGAAGCGGCCGTGGCCTTAAGTTAGGTACCACCCCGACGTTTGCCTGGAGGATAAGTGGGGAAACCACGGAAAACCACTTCGAGGATGGCTGAGGTGGGAATCGAACCCACCTCTACTCAGTTGACCTCCCGAGGCTGAGTGGACCCCGTTCCAGCACTCGTATCACTTTTCATATTTCGTGGTAGAGCCGGGAATCGAACCCGGACCTCCGGGGGTGGCAGCTAATCACGCTAACCACTACACCACAGAGGCGGACTGGCTACAAACACAAGCGGTGAAATTAATCCTTCACCACTATTAAGAATCGAGTCATCAATTATTTAGACGAGTTTTAATGAATTAGACCTAATTTAGATCTTATTTATAGAGTGCATTTTAATTTATATGAATATAAGTATCAACTTTTCGATGGCCTAGTTCTGATACCACATATCCGCCAATGCTCTTCCTATCCATTATTTTCCTTAAGACTGGTCAAGCCTCACAGTCACACGGCCAAGGGATATTCAGTCGATTACATCAATTTTTGTTGTGCTCATTTGGCTATGCTGATGTGTAAAGAAAAAATAACCTTACCATACCGTGATTTGCATGACGTATTTACTCACTCCTGCAGTATAGGCCTACCGTATTACAGGAAAATGTACTGTACTATAGGAAAACGAACACAATGAACACTGTTCTGATGGACTGCATATCGTCGTTGCCGGGACAAAACCTCCTATGTAATAATATTTTAATAATAATAAATAATAATGTTATTTGCTTTACGCCCCACTAACTACTTTTTAAGGTCTTCGGAGACGCGAGGTGCCGGAATTTAGTCCCGCAGGAGTTCTTTTACGTGCCAGTAAATCTACCGACACGGGGCTGTCGTATTTGAGCACCTTCAAATACCACCGGACTGAGCCAGGATCGAACCTGCCAAGTTGGGTTTAGAAGGCCAGCGCCTTAACCGTCTGAGCCATTCAGCCCGGCAATAATATTTTTGGAGATATACTGACCCGCAGCCAGTAGCGTAGCCAGGATCGGCCAATGGGGGGGGGGGGGTTACAGTTACAAAATTAAGATATAACATAATGAAAGTGCTTGTGCTTGTGCGTGTCTGGTACGCGCATGCATGACTGTCATAAGGATACTGATACAAGAGTGAATTACTGTATGTGATATTCAGATTGCAATACACTACAAAATTCTTACTTTAAAATACAGAACAAGAACAATATGATCGAGGTCAGCAGTTTTATCTTAAACGGTATGTTCAGTTTACAATCTAAAATCAAATTTTCGAGGCTTCTTAGAAAATAAATTTAACACATCTGTTGGTTTTACAACTATGTCTCTGTGAATGTTCAAGAGAGCCAACCCGTTGAGTCGACTTTCACTTGTGGTATTTCTGAGGTAGGTTTTAAGGCGTCTTAATGTTGAAAATGATCTCTCACTGGCTGCAGTGGTGACAGGCAGGGTGGCAAACACTCTCAACAAGCAGTAGATTGCAGGGAGTTTATCTTGATCACATAAAAGAAGTTTATTGTTTACTGTCAGTTTCTATTTATTTTCTTTTTGTGAAAGTTCAATGGGGGGGGGGTTTCTAACCCCCAGTAACCCCCCCCCTGGCTACGCCCCTGCCCGCAGCACATACATTATGAAGAGCTAGAATGCCTTGACAACATTCACACAATACTGCACCTTAGATGATTGAACCTTACTGGCTAAATAATAACTACTGATGATCATAATATGATAATGTTAACAATAAAAACAGTAATAGTATTAATAAAAGTAACCACATTTAATAAGAAGGAAAAAAAAAGAAAATAATATAATTTTATATATAATACACATCGTGCGTAGAGTACATTAAAAATATATGAATGAGTACTATAACTACTACTTAAAAGGAAGATTAGAAAATGTATACATTTCTACAGTACACCGAAATATCGCCTTCAATGATAGGTGAAGAGAAGGAATAGTGAGAAGAAGAATATCTGTGAAAGGAAGAGGGAAATAATGATGAAGAGGCGGTATGAGAAGGTGTTTGCAGGTAAAAATTTGATGATTCCTGCATGTTTACCTAGTATTGCGGCACAGGCATGTTTAAAAGCTGAGCTGCTGGACATGCTTCTGACGTCCACTGGTAAGAGATTCCATTGTTGGGTTGCGGTAACGGTGAATGATTTCGTGTAGATTGCTGTTCTGTGTACAGAAAGGGATAAACACAAGGTGCTGTAGGATCGGGTATTTTTGTTATGGTCTGTGGAGAGGAGCTTCATGCGATTACGGAGATAGGCTGGTTGAGAAGTTTTAAGAATATTATGCAAAAAGCAAAGAGTATGAAGTGTGCGTCGTTCTTGCAGGCGAAGCCACCCGAGCCGTGTGTAAGACGGTATGACATGGTCAGCGTAAAGAAGTCTACAGATAAATCTTACACAAGCATTCTGAGCACACTGCAATGTCCTTCCACAGTCTACTCCTAGGGTGTTGTAAACTATATCGCAATAATCAAAATGAGGTTTTGTCCCGGCAGTGACGATATCCAAATGTGGCTGGGAGGCGTGATCAGTCTTAGGAATATAATGAACAGAAAGAGCATTTTAAGATACGAGGTTTTGATTCTTCACCGACGATAAGTATTTTTTATAGCAGTAGGCTGTTATCTAGTGGTTAGGGATTTTAAATAACAGTGGTTTGTAATTACAACATTTCTAATATTGAAGGAAATGAGTTAGAGAACAAATGTGCAATCACAAAACTCTAGCCAATTTACTACACAAATTTCAATTTGTTAGCGAGGAATAGAAAATATTACTAATCTCTCACAAGCCATTTTCTAGGAAAAGTCCTTCGTTGTCAGATCAAAAACGACGATTCTTTCAGACTGGAGGAAGAATTACTGAGGGATAGCCGACCTTAACAGCACGGCGGATTAATTGTTGTTTTTCCATTCACAAGAGAGAAGATTCGATCTCGGTTGAGGTTAATTGCATTTGAGGGTGTTTAAATATAAAAAAATCTGTGCCGTTGACTCCTGACATGTTACAATACTTCTGTGGGACAAATCTGATCAACTTCCGAATACCTTCGTGTCTCTTAAAACCTGTAAACTTAAGCGCGGCCAGTATCCAGTATTCGGGAGATAGTAGGTTCGAACCCCACTGTCGGCAGCCCTGAAAATGGTTTTCCGTGGTTTCCCATTTTCACACCAGGCAAATGCTGGGGCTGTACCTTAATTAAGGCCACGGCCGCTTCCTTCCCACTCCTAGCCCTTTCCTGTCCCGTCGTCGCCATAAAACCTATCTGTGTCGTTGCGACGTAAAGCAACTAGCAAAAAAAAAAAAAAAAAAAAGAAACCCCTGTAACAACTGAAAGGATTAAAAATAATAAAATTGTACCTTTCCACATTTTTGTTATTTCTGTAGTAAGTCATAAAGGACGTTAAAAGTGTTCATTTAAGGGTTAGAAATAATAGTAATTTGATTCTGGTAAATTTAAACACACATTTCTGTGCTAAAATGACGTTTCAGTTCAGTTTCAACTGATTTCTTAAAGCTGAACGAAATTGTTTCAGGTTGTTCCCGAAAACAATTCGTAGAGGCAAAGACTTTCCATTGGCAGACGTGTTAGTGAACAGAAAATCTATACTAATATTATAAAGAGGAAAAATTTGTTTGTTTGTAACGAATAGGCTCAAAAACTACTGAACCGATTTTAAAAATTACTCTACCTATAGAATACTACATTGCCAGTGAGTAACATGGGCTGTATTTTATTTTCAAAGCAATTCGAGGGGGGGGGGGCGACGGGGGCTGATATAAAAATATTAAAATAATAGTCTAATATAGGCGAAATCGAATTTGCCGTACAAGGACGAGACAAAGCTCATTTTAAGCCCCTTGACGCTAAGAACAAAACTTGGTAAACCCTTCGGGCTCGAAAACCATGTTTTAAGGCACTAAAACCAACCGTAATGGAGATATTGGAACCACACTACCCCTGCTCTAAGAATCGGATAAAGAAACGAACGGCCGTAACCATGGCAACGTCAGCTCCAGGATTCTACAGCAGCTAGATTATGCATGTACGTTTGGGCATAGCTGCCAACCAAAATTGATACACATATGACTTACTACCTGGAAAAAATAAACTGCTGTGTAAGACGCTCATAGCACTCCTTTGGGCGGGGATGGAAAGGGAGTGATGTATAAATATAATAGCCCCGGAGATCTTCGTAGTACAGCGACCAGCAGCTGCCGACGGGCCTCCGTTTTTACGTAGGTACTGCCTTAGGTTTCAGCATTTTGCGGAATCTGTTACCTATAGTTTAAACTATTTTCTATCAAATCATGGAGTATTAGGATCACTGATGTTATTAGTGCCGATATTTTTGTCCACTTTTACAATCATCGTAACCATGAAAACAATCTGTATACTGTACCCAATGGTCAACATTTATACTCAGATTCATTATATGATGTGCGACATGAGTGACAAGCCCAGAGAGTTACAATTCTCGATAATTATAGTCGTTTCTTTTATGCATCGCGTATTTCCTTGATCATTTGTAATAGTTACGAAATGTCGGATCAAACAAATACATTCAATAGGCTAATATCTATATTTGTGGTACTATCTGGCGGAAGTATACTTACACTAAAGCTGCAGCTTTGTGAAGGGAGCAGGTATATCTAGGTGGGATTGAAGGAAAAACATGGTAGCAAAAGATCTTGGAGGTCGACGCTAATTAGGATCTAATATTTAGAGGCCTCCACGAAGAAGAGAAGAAGAAGATACACTATAATTCCAAACATGACAAATAATTTCTACGTACTTAATAAATACACCAGTGATATAAATATCTAATGAAGTCAGTCACGCCGATAGTATGAGTAACTAAAGCCAGTTTCTGATAACCCGTACGAAGAACGGGTACTTCTGCTAGTATTAAATAACTTTACTCTTCATTTTTGAAAATAATAATAGTAATAATTACAAAAATGTTCAAATCTCCTTGAACTTTTAACGGTATTGAAAGAAGCGGGGATACCGAAAATTTCGCGGCTAAATGGTTAGCGTGCCGGTCTTTGATCCAGGGGTTCCCGGGTTCGATTCCCGGTCGGGTCGGTGTCTGTAACCTTCATTGGTTAATTCCAGTGGCTTGGGAGTTGGGTGTGTGTGCCATCTTCAGAATTAGAATTCATCATAGGTAGGGCCCTAGTCTCACAGAAGCGCAGATCGCCTATGAGGCGTCAATTCGAAAGACCTGCTCCAGATCTCTTGGGAGGCCGGACTCCATTATTATAATACCGAAAATGAAGACATTTTTGAAGGTATTTTGCAAGATTTCAGTTTCATTGGCACTGTTCTTGTGTATTTAGTCATTTCGAATTTCTGGGGTTGCTGGGATTTAATTTTGAAATCACCCGTGCGACAGTGGCATAATGCTTCCCTCTTTTAAGTAGTTTGAGCCAAAAACTGACGAGTCCCTTTTGGAATTTGACCCTGAATCCATGAATTATCTAGACGAATGCGATATCCTGTTGTTTGAGAGTGGGCTTCATCGTATGTCTGCCACCACGTGCATTTACTTGCCTGAAGCTATTCCTGTTAACATTTTTGTTACTTTGTTCCGCACTTGCATGCCATCAGGCTGCTGTGGAAATCCTTTATGTAGGCTGAAAATATACTTCAGAGGTGCAAAGGTCGTAGCGCAGACATTCTCTGGGAATCTGGACCGATCTGGACGAGGTGCTGAACGAACTAGTTCACAAATCAAGAGCGACCTTGGATGTGTTTGCGCCATTTACTCACCCACATTGTGACACTTGCAGACAAGGTAAATATTCACCTTGTATAATATTTGCAACGTTTACAAAACATGAGAGCGATTATTTGCTAACATTTACATAACACTAGACTGCAGTGTCAGCTGAGGTGTGGTGTTGCTTCACGCAGAAGTCCACGCTAGGGAGTGAGCTTGTTGGAAGTAGGTCTAACTTAACATTCATCTTCAGGTTGAGAGAAGAAACTTGGTCGCGTTTATTACAAAGTATCAATGATGAAAAATTTAATAGATAAATGACTCACGATTTGTATGGGTTTAGCTCAGTTTTACGATCGGACACCCTGACACCCACCGTATGTGGAGGGATGTCTTTACTGTTACGTGTTTCTGTAGTGATATGCGTTATGTGTAATAATAATAAAATAATAATAATAAATAAAAAACCAAAAGGACTGATAGAAAAATTGGAAATCAAAGAAAGAAAGAAAGAAAGAAAGAAAGAACTTAAGGAAAATTCTTGGCCCGATTAAAGACAAAGATGAATATAGACGTCAGCTTAACCATGTGCTGTATAGGCTAATGGAAATTCTAAGTTCCCATGGTGGGAATTAAATATTTTTCCACCAATAGAGCATATCAAAAATTAGATGTATGGCTTTTCAGGCGTTTGCTCTATTAACCAGCGTTTCGTCTTAGGTCTGACACTGGACTCCTCAGAGTGGGATGTGTCAGACCCTACCCACTGACGCTGGGATGTATGCAGGTGAACTTATCAGAAGCCTATTTAAGAGGCACAGTCTGATAACTGCATACGGGAGATAAAACTCCGTATTGGAATTAATGTCCGCCTAGCAATTCCGAATAGAAATTCTAAGTTCCCATGGAGGGAATTAGATATTTTTCCACCAATAGAGCATATAAAAAATCAGATCTGTATAGGCTACTCATGTCCAGAAGATCTCCGATGTCGTGCGGAGGAGGAGAACAGCATTTTATGACCACTTGCTAAGAATGAAACCAACACGATTATCGAACCAGATCTTTACCTATTTTAAAGATAAGAAGATCCAGCCAACTTGGCTCAAGGAGGTGGAAAGGGACCTACGGGAGATGGGGATCGCTTATAAAGATATACAAGAACGTAACCCACTGAGGAGAAATCTAAAACATTACTACGGTTTTCAAGAAAGGCCAAAATTGAAAGGACGTGGCGGAGGAAAGGAAAGAGCAACAGTGGCAACGAATGAAGGAACAGTGTGCAAAGATCAAAGCCCTTAGAAGACAGCTCTAATAACGTGGTCCTAAGTAGGGCGATACGAACAAAGAAAAAATAAGGAGAAGGAGAAGAAGACGGAGAAGAAATTTGATCAGACAGTGACTCACACCACCTCGAAAGTTAAGTTCTTAGGTGAAATTTCCAAACCTTTTGATATTAAGACAGGGGTCAGACAAGGAGATTGCTTATCTCCGTTACTGTTCAATCTTGTGCTAGAGAAAGTAGTCTGAAACTGGGAAAATGAAACAAAAGGGATTAATATCGGGAAACTAGTTAAAGATAAAAATGTATATAAAATTTATATAAAATGAATTATCTGGTAACTCTGTCCACAATGGACAAAAAGCAATTCAGCCCCTGAAAAAAATTTATGCAATAGAATCTAAAAGTGGACTCCAAATCTCATATGAGAAAACTGGTACATGGAAGGATCTCCTCTATACTTAGACAGACAACGCAGTTAGGCAAAATCCCTCAAATACTTTGGATGAAATCATTCGAACTAAATCACATGGAACAGGTACGACTAAAAATAAATAACTAGGAACTCTAAATTAAAACACTATAACACATTAATTAAGCCTGAAGCAGGTTTCTTTTGTCCGGCCTAGCAGTGTAGGGGGCAATGCGTTCCACCTGTTATCCGGCGGCCCCGGCTTCGATTCCCGGCTGGGTCAGGGGTTTTTAATTGTAAATGATTAATATCCCTGGCCTGGGGACTGGGTGTTTGTGTCGTCCTTAAGGTAACCCATGAGTGAAATTCAAAAGTCCTAAACTATCAAAGCTATATTTTTCAAATTTATACCAAAGATGTAATATGATATCAGAGTACTGTTTATAAGTTTTCAATTCCGTAGCTTTAATGGTTCAGAAGATATGGTCAAATTACTTCATTTTTATGGGATGCCATAGAAAAAGCTCCTCGTATTGCAAATTTGATTTTTTCAACTCCATATTTTGTCAACATGTTCATCAAACATGCACTTTTTAAAATTGCTTTTGGTTTTAATGTGCTAATGATAGATAATCCACTAGAATTTTTTTAAATTTAGCATTCATAAATTTTTCCTTAAATATCAGCAAAAAAATAGTAATTTGAAAAAGAATAATAGTAATTTTTTTCCAGAAGAAAACTGTTCGCAATTTTAATTCATCATACATCTGTGAAGTAATGTAGCAAGTTTGAACTGCCTGTCTCAAAAACTGTAACGCTAGGGACATTTTATATGCAGGAAGGTGCTGAAAATTTGAAGTATGAGAAAAGAGCAATTAAAGATCTGCATGCACTACTCACCCTAAAATCCTCCTGGTACATATGTGGGGCCCTCAAATTTCTTTTTCTCCTGCTCTCCTGATGCTTTAGCAATCTTCTTCTTCTTTCTATGGTCCTTTCCACTGGTAGAACCTCGCTTCTTGCATTCAAACACAATGCAACGAAAATGTAAATGAAAACTAAGTGATGCATGGACTGAAGAAGTGGGCTCCACGAGACATTTAAATCGCTGCAGGGACATTAAAAATGGCGGTTGCGGTTCGGCGATGCAATATTTCGATAGAAGAAGGCCTTATAACGTCAAAATCAAAATTTCAATTTTTTCATCGGTTTTCACGAAAATTCACTCATGGGTTACCTTAACGTTCCTTTCCTCACATTCAACACTCTACACGTCTGCAATTCCACTTACACGCAAGTTCCTCTCAAATGGTGGAAGTAGGGGCAAAAGATCTCTACAGGTCGACGCCCCGAACAAATAGCATTAAAAAAGAGCCTGAAGCATTATACGCATTATTAGAAGCATTGATTGGAGGCAGACCACTAACTCAAAGTTTAGAAAAATAAGAAAGGGAAATCCTTAGGGAAAACTTTCGCTCCCCCTGAATTATATCAGCATTCTGAGAAAATACCAGATACTATCAGAAAAGACGACTGCATTATTTTTTGCTATTTTGCTTTACGTCGCACCGACAGAGATAGGTCTTAGGGCGACGATGGGACAGGAAAGGCCTAGGGAGGGGAAGGAAGCGGCCGTGCCCTTAATTAAGGTACAGCCTCAGCATTTGCCTGGTGTGAAAATGGGAAACCACGGAAAACCATCTTCAGGGCTGCCGACAGTGGTATTCGAACCCACTATCTTCCAGATGCAAGCCCACAGCTGTACGCTCCTAACCGCACGGCCAACTCGCCCGGTGACTGAAATTTTATGGCCATATTGAAAATATAGACAATGAAAGACTTACTAAAAATATTTAATAGTAACTCCTCACTAAAAGTGAAGAATAATTGGTTGAACGACATTGAAAAAGACCTTCAAGAAATAGGCATAACAAGTGAAAGTATTTGGGACAGGCCTAACTTTAGAACGTTGATGAACAAACACAATTTTGTTGAAAAACCGAAGATGAGAACCACGACTGCGTGGAGGGAAGATTCAGGGTACGAAATAAAAACATTGTGTAGTAGTAACTTAGTAGTCACTAGCAGTATTAGCAGTAGTGGTAGTGGATCTCACTTGTTATGTGAAAAATAGATTTGCAATCTAACCTGTCTGTAACTGGCCTGTAATAATAATAGTAATCATCATCATAATAATAAGAATATTAAGAATAATACTTGTCACAAATCACCGTACTTTTATGGGGTTTGCAGAGGCGCTGAGGAGCCACAATACTGTCCCACAAGAGTTATCTTACGTGCAAGTAAATCTACTGATCCATTTGAGCACCTTCTAATACCATCGGTCTGATCCGGATCGAACCAGTCAACCTGGGTTCAGAAATCCAGCTCTCTACCATCTGAACCACTCAGCTCGCAATAAATAATATGATAACGGCGTGTGGCTTCCGGCGAGGATTGGTGCAGGTCTTTCGAGTTGACGTCTATGGGCGACCTGTTTGTGAAGACGGGCCCTGAACTAAGATGGAATTTAGTGTTGCAAATGGTACATACCCCTGTCCCCGAATCAGAGGAAACGACCCCAGCCGGGAAACGAACCGGGGCCGCTTGAGGCAAAGGTCAGCGAGCTAACCATTAGCCATGGAACCGGCCATGATAATACTAATATGGTCTATATTTTTCAATTACAAAAAGTTTTAAGATACAATGCGTATAATGTATTTCCCTCCTTCTTGTCCGGACAAGTCCGTGTCTTTTCGTTGCGACAGACGAGGCGAACAGAGCCACTGGATGATAGGTAACCCTCCCGTAACTAGAACAACGCAGTGAAAGGTGGGATAATAATTATTTTAAATCCTACTATCTACTTTTACGGTTTCCGGAGACATCGAGGTGCCGGAATTTAGTAAAGGTGGGACAAGAAGACCACATGTAGTGATGACCGAGGTTACATCAATATAAAACTGAACTTTCAAATAACTGTGGAGTCAATACAACTAGAACAAAATTAAGCAGAATCATAATATACGAAAGGGGAGAGTTGGTTTCGTGATTTGTTTAATCCTTCGATTTTACAAGTGCTTTATGAATTAATATACAGGCGTTATCTAAATTCCTATTACCCAGGGTGTGAGAAAAAGCTCTAGGAAGAGAAGAACGCATTATATTATCGACCACCACAGAAACACGTAAAAATACATCCCTGTCTATAAATTGGCGCCAAGAAATATATTTGGCCCAAAAACTGTGCTAAATACACATTAGCGATGACCGAGCAGGTGGCTGCGTGGTTTGGGTCACGTAGCTATCAACTTGCATTCTGGAGATAGTGGGTTCGAATCCCCCTGTCGACAGCCCTGAAAGTGGTTTTCCGAGGTTTCCCATTTTCACATTAGGAAAATGCTTGGGCTGTGCCTTAATTAAGGCCACAGTCGTCTTCTTCCCGCTCCTAGCCTTTTCCCGTCGTCGCCATAAGACCTATCTGAGTCAGTACGACGTAAAGTAGATTAAAAAAAAAAACATTAGCGATGACCGGAGAAATATCTTCAAGAAGAAGAAGAAGAAGGTTTGGTACCTATCCTCATTTTAACGGCTTTGATCACCTTTATTATGGTGAAGGGCATTTTTCATACAACCTCCATAGGTCATCCGTCAGAGCGAACGAACCTGCAGAAGTACACACTTCAAACATGATCTTGTTGAATGAGGCCAAAGCACCGCCATACAAAGAGCACACACTCGTTGACCTTGACGTCCCCCACTTACCCGGTATAATTTATTACTTATATTGAGCAGGTTGTGTTGTAATGAGGCTGACAGTTCTAGAAGAACTCTAACCCTTTGTTTTGCTCAGCGCATTTCCTCTCTCACTCCTGCTCTCAGGGAGCGTCGACGGAAGTTGTGACCAGTCAAATTGGTAAACAATTTAACAATATAATGGACTCCTAGGGCAGTGTTTTACTTGACCTAATTTGTTTTTGTCATCCGGGCTTTTAGCACAGGCCACAAAGGAATCTTATCATAAATACTGAATAAACCTTGGCTGAGTGTCATTTTCATTCTTGAAGAGTATAACCTCGATAAGACACTGTCCAAGTGGTTGCATGACAACAGCATTTGAATGGGACCGCGGATTAAGCGGGGGGGGGGAATCTTCTACTTCTTCTCTTTATCTGTTTACCCTCCAGTGTCGGTTTTTCCCTCGGACTCAGCGACGGATCCCACCTCTACCGCCTCAAGGGCAGTGTCATGGAGCTTTAGATTCCGGATCAGGGGATACAATTGGGGAGGATGGCCAGTACCTCGCCCAGACGGCCTCACCTGTTATGCTAAACAGGGGTCTTGCGGGGGGATGGAAAGATTGGAAGGGATGGACAAGGAAGAGGGAAGGAACCAGCCATGGCCTTAAGTTAGGTACCATCCCGGCATTTGCCTGGAAGAAAAGTGGGCAATCACGGAAAACCACTTCCAGGTTGGCTGAGAAGGGAATCGAACTCACCTCTACTCATATGACCCCCGAGGCTGAGTGGACCCCGTTCCAGTCCTCGTACCACTTTTCAAATTTCGTGGCAGAGCCGGGAATCGAACACGGACCTCCGGGAGTGGCAGCTAATCACACGAACCACTACACCACAGAGGCGGACGCAGGAAGAAAATAAGCAATGGAATTACGTAATTTTAAGTTTCTCATTGTAAAGGGAAAGGCTGAGTGTCTCAGACGGTTTAGGTATTCGCATTTTGAGCCTAAGTTGGCAGGTTCAATCAATCATCAATGATCTGCATTAAGATTCGATGGATTTCCAAGTTCTTGGAAAATATTTAAGAAAAGGTGAACAATTGATAGGGAATCTGTCACATGGGCGACTGACCTTAATGCAAATCAACGGAAATTGATCGAACGTCCGATGATGAAAGTTCCAGTCAGTACCACATGGAATAAATCATCTTTTCTTTGTTGTACGAATTGTTGCTTTTTTTTATTATTATGATAATCGGATGGCCAGTAATTTAAAGTAATTGAGTGCAGTCGAACGGAGTCACATGATGCAAGAAATATTAGATTATTCCTGACTTATAATTGTGGCGAAGTTGGGGCTCACGGCCCTCTCTTACACTTAATCACTATGAACAATAAAATTTAAGAATGTAATACCGTTACTTGGGTAGTAGAATAACTAACACCGGGCGAGTTGGTCGTGCGGTTAGGGGCGCGCAGCTCTGAGCTTGCATCCGGGAGACCGCTTCCTTCCCATTCCTAAGCCTTTCCTATCGCATCGTCGCCATCAGACCTATCTGTGTCGGTGCGACGTAAAGCAAATATATAAAAAAAGAAAAAACTAACAATTGCAGAAGTAAGGATGACATACTGGTAAAATGCAGACTAACAAAAGCAAGGAAGACCTTTCTTAAAAGAAGAAATTTGCCCACTTCGAACATTGATATAGGAATCAGAAAGATGTTTTTGAAGACTTTCGTCTGGAGCGTGGCACTGTATGGTAGGAAGCATGCTCGATAACTACCTCAGAAAGAAAGAGAATGGAAGCTTTGGAAATGTGGTGTTACAAAAGAATGCTGAAGGTGAGGTGGATAGATCTAATCACGAATGAAGGGATACTGAAGTAAATTGGTGAGAGGAAATCGATCTGTCTAAATGTGACGAGAAGAAGGGATAGAATGATAGGACACATTTTAAGACACCCAGGACTTGTTTAATTTGTTTTTTGAGGGAAGTATAAGTGATAAGAACGGTTGGGGTAGACCAAGGTACGAATATGACAAGAAGATTAGAGCAGATGTAGGATGCAGCCATTACGTAGAAATGAAACGATTACCACGGGGTAGGGAGATGTGGAGAGCTGCATCAAACCAATCTATTGACTAATGACTCCAACAACAATGGCAACAATAATAATAACAACAACAACAACAAAATATTTAAATCAATTTTTTAGTTAAAAAAAGAATGTGAATTTTCGTTCAGAATACTCTGCCAGAATGAGGGCGGGGACTCCACATCTGCAGCCTAGAAGCCTGCACATTCTAAATCCGACTCTGCTTCGGGTTCATTCTCGTTCGTCCTGGGGTTTTTAAGCGCATCTTGCCACAGATGAAATGTTATACCTCCACACTGCTTTCGTAACCTCTCTTACAAATCGTCGCTGCCGGGACAAAACCTCCTATGTGAAATATTTTAGATTAGAACTTTGGCCGGTAAGTTTCTGTCATCTAAGGTGCAATACTGTGTGCATATTGTCAAGGCATTCTCGCTCTTCAGAATGTATGTGCTGCGGGTCAGTATATCTCCAAAAATATTATCACAAAGGAGGTTTCGTCCCGGCAACGACGAAATGTTAATAAGTTACTACTACTTTCCTATCTTACATTGTAGGCTTATAGTGCATAATTTCTGTTAATAAGTCATATCACTATAACCCCGATTTTTGGGCAGTAACGCGAGGCTGAGTGCTCAGACGGCAGAGCGCTGGTCTTCTGAACCCAAATTAGCAGGTTCGATCCTGATGGTATTTGAAGGTGCTCAAAGACGTCAGCCTCGTGTCGGGAGATTTACTTGCACGTAAAATAACTCTTGCGGAATTAAATTCTGCCACCTCTACGTCTCCGGAGACCGTAAAAGTACTTAGAGGGACGTAAATCAAACAGCATTATTATTATTATTATGAACTTTGCAGAAATATTACGGGCTCTTTCTAACTGAACCCCTAGAAATTATGCTACTCTCCCTACATGGCGGAAGAACGGGCTAGACGACACTTCCTAATAACCAAATTAGTTTGCATTCTAACCTATTCCAAAACAAACCAATCCCCATGGCTCAACAGCCCTGAAGGGCCTTGGCCTACCAAGCGACCGCTGCTCAGTACGAAGGCCTGCAGATTACGAAGTGTCGTGTGGTCAGCTCGACAAATCCTCCCGGCCGATATTCTTGGCTTTCTAGACCGGGGCCGCTATCTCACCGTCAGATAGGTCCTCAATTCTTATCACGTAGGCTGAGTGGACCTGAAACCAGCCCTCAGGTCCAGGTAAAATTCCCTGACCTGGCCAGGTATCGAATCCGGGGTCTCCGGGTAAGAGGCAGGTACTCTACCGGTACCCCTACATCACGGGCCCGACATATTCTAACATATTACAGCCTAAAAATCCGGCGTCTACATATCATTCACATTTTACACACGTTCCCTACTCTCTGCTTTGAGAAGTATCACATAGGCCCCTACTATAGATACACTGAACAGGATTCGAACTGGTGCTGTTTTCTTAAGAAGTTAGCGAAGAAATCGCTGAAACAGACATGCAGTACTTAGGCTGCACAAAGTTTTAAAGTCCTTAAATTTGACGTGTCTGGTAGAGAAAGCGAAAGTTTAAGACATTATTTATTGTATTCGTAACATTAACTTCAATTTTATGGCGACTTAATGTCCCTTTATATGGTAAATATAAAGTAGTCGTAAAAATCAAATAAACTGAAATGTTGAGTTATTAATTATTTCTCTTTACTGTCTAAAGCTATGCAGTAAGTACTCACTTTCTAATCGCTGGCAACGAATTAAAATCTTAAAAGTAATGTTAAAAACTAGCCAATGTACCCGTGCTTCGTTACGGTATACTACATTGTATACAGATTTATACGTAAATTACCGTACACGCAGTGAGAAAGATTATATTACATTACATGTCTCTTAGCGTCATCCGAGAAAAACCACGGGGAAGTTCCCTTACAACGCTTCCGATGAACGGTGCGCGTTGGGAAGTTTTGATAATTATGGCAGGCCACGTTTCCTACTGCTATTCACAATCGAAATCTACTATAACGGCGGGCTCACTTACCTAATGTCGTTCACAATGGAGATGGGCAGTTTTCTTTATAACGAGAGGAATACACCGCAGAATGGCAGCTTGGCGCCTCTCTTGCCTACTACTCAATGAACAACCACAAGTTTTCAGGAATGACAACGAAAACGGCATTACGTTACTTCCCTTCTGGTAAGCAGTCGGAGACGTTGCCATGGTAACCGGTATTTTCGTCGTCGGTCACTCAGTGTAGCGCATGAAATCGCAGAAAACAGCAATTTTCTCCGTCATTTGAAGAGTAAGCGAAATTTTGTACATAAGAAACGTTGTTTAGAATGAAGGTTCGTTTCACACATAGACTACGGATTTTACAGAAAATCAATAGCACAAGAGAAAATTGAATTAAAAAACCTGTTCCGATCTTCGTATAAATCCCGAGTCTATTCAATGATTTTTAAATAATAATGGTGTGTGGCCTCCGGAGAGGCCTGGTGGAGCTCTTTTGATTTGGCATCCGTAGGCGACCTGCGCGTCGTGATGAGGATGCAATGATGTTCAAGACGACACATATACCCAGTTCCCGTGCCAGGAGAATTAACCAATTATGGTTAAATTCCCTACTCTGCCGAGAATTGAACCCGGGACTCCTGTGACCAAACTCCAGCACGTTAACCATTTTGCCATTTTTAAATAATATGCATATCCAAGCCTGCTCTTTCTCTGCAATACTCACAGAGTGAATACATATTTCCAATCCTCACAAATAAAATTGGATTTAAAGCAACACATCGCTCGGCATATTCAAATGTGTAGGCTACTGTATCGTAAGATATCGAGCAGAATGGCCGTGCTTATTAACGCGCTACAGCTATGGAGCCAAGCTCTGTGTTCGAGAGACTAGTGGATTCAAACCCCACCATCGGCTATCCTGAGAATGGTTTTCTGTGGTTTCCCATTTTCACTTCGAGGTAAATACGTGGACAGTTCATATTCATAGGCCGCAGTAGAGTTCTTCTTTTATCTGGATTTGAGGGCTGGTTCGTGGAACACTCAGTTTATGTCATTATAATTGAGAAAATATCTGACGGTAAGATGGCGACCCCAGTCTAGAAAGCCAGGAACAACGAACGAGAGTATTCGTTACGCTGACCACGTGGCACCTCGTATTCTGCAGGCTTTTGGGCTGAGCTGCGGTCGATTCGTAGGCCAAGGGCCATGAGGGCTGTTGTGGTTTTTTTAACTATATCACTTACTGCTCTTCAACAACAGACGAACGAGAGATGGAAAGTAGCAGATAGGCGTTAATTAGGATATAACCCCGGACTTGCTCTAATCCACCATCTCCCGAATGAAAGATTACCCTGTGTTTCCCCAGAACAGTAAATATTCTTGCTTGGTTATTAACCAGTGGCTTAACTGTTGACTTCCAGCCGGACGGCCGAGTTTCTAATCCCGGTATATCCCGGCTGAAATTTTCTTGCGAAGAAGTAGGTACAAAGTGTCAGGGAGAGCATCAGGGCCTACATTCTTCTTCTTCTTTTTCTACGAATTTTCTAACACCATGATGGAGTCGTGGGTACCATCTGTGACGCATATATAAACTTGACCCTATTCTACGACGAGATGCCCTTCCTGACGCCAACCCCATGTAGGGGGATATATTCACTATTTCGTGTTTCTGTGACGGTTATTAGTGTCGTGCGTTTTGTGTGTGTGTATGTGTTGGTACTAGCACAAACACCCAATCCCCGAATCAGAGAAACTAACCAGACGCGATTAGAATCCTCGACCCGTCCGGGAATCGAACCTGGAATCCACTGAACCAAAGGTATCAACGACAACAATTCAGCCAAGGAGCGGAACCATTAGAACTTGAATCTTCGACCAGAACCCAAAATGGTCCAGTGTGGCTCCCGGAACCGTAGAAATAACTGCCATAAGCCGAAGAAAAGTTTTAGTCAACTCCTTGGTTAAATAGACAGCATCGTGGCCCCGGTTCAGAGAGTCCTGGGTTCGATTATCGGTCTAGTCGGGAATTTAACAGCGTTTAGTTAATTCCTCTGTTTGTCTCAATACACAATTATTTTTTATTTTTGCGACCGTTGTCCCGTATTGCTGTGAAAACCAAAATGAACATTCTCTAATTTGAAGCTTAGTTTCTTCCCTCTTCCCACGATTTTGTTCGATATGGCAACCTTGTTGTCACAAGAGCAAAACTGTTTTCTTAACATGGAATGACGTTATAGTTACACTTTATTGAGACTCTAGCGGCGACATCAGTAAGCCATCACATCTATCCTTAATAGTCATGCATTTTACATGTGTTATGAAAAATAATCATCAGATCTATCTTCCAGCTCCATGGCTAAATGGCTAGCTTGCTGATCTTTGGTCACAGGGGTCCCGGGTTCGATTCCCGGCAGGGTCGGGAATTATAATCGTAAATGGTTTATTTCATTGTCACGGGGGCTGGGTGTATGTGTCATCTTTATCATCATTTCGTCCTCATCACGACGCGCAGGTCGCCTACGGGAATCTGATCAGAAGACTTGCATCTGGCGAGCCGAACTTTTCCTCGAACACTCCAGGCACTAAAAGCCATAGGCCTACGCCATTTCAACTAAATATAGTCAAGGAAAACTCCTCATTAACTACATGTATTTTTCTCTGTTTTCGCCTTCTTGAGATTCCTTTTCCCATATTCCTCTGATAATGTTATATAATTTTTCTGTTCATCCTGCTTTCTTCCATTCTCTACGCAATAGCTTAGCAAGTATGTAAGTTACAAGATTGTGAGCAACCTCGGCAATGTTGTAAGATGGATATCAGACAATGGTGTGATGAGAAAAGGGGTTAAAAGTCTGGTTTCACGAATAGTTTTAGTTACTGCATTGATGCGGTGGAAGTTCCGTATGGATCACTGTAAGTATCTGGGTGTTAGTATAAGGAAAGAGTTTCATTGAGGAAATCAGATATTCGGGGTTGTAAATAAAGGGTACAGATCTCTGCACATGGTTTTGACAGTATTTAGGTGTTGTAGTGAAGATGTAAAGGAGAAGACATATAAGTCTCTGGTAAGACCTCCAACTGGAGTATGGTTCCAGTGTATGGGACCCTCAACAGGATTACTTGATTCGATAAATGGAAAAAATCCAAAGAAAAGCAGTTCGGTTCGTTCTAGGTGATTTCCGATTAGGGGCGGCTATAAGATGGATTATTTATTTATTTATTTATTTATTTATTTATTTATTTATTTATTTATTTTATTTGTGAATAAGGAGACAAGCTGCCCGACTAAGTGGTATGTTATTTCATGTTATTTCATTTTTTATCAGATCTATCCGACCGTTTGTCTGTCTGCCCTTGCAGGAGTGATATTGTTGGGATCTTGTATCCCACAGTTGAGTGAAGGTCGAGGTCTGAATCCAGTAGCTCACTATTAATAACAGTGGGGGACATATTACGGAAGTTTCTTACTGTTATTGATTGGGTTAGCTCCAAGGGAACAGTTCTAAGTCAGTGTCATTTGCTCTAAGTGAATGGACACATAAATAAAAGGAACTCCCGTTAAGATGTCGGGTTAAGAGATCCTCGGTCTCTTCCGATTCTCTTTATTTACTCTCATCTAATTTTGTTGCTCGAGCGCTGTTGGGTCATTGCCCAGCGGGTAAAGTGAGGTAACTCAGACAGGTAATTGCATGGCATTAAAGTCGGCCTGCGGAGTGAGGTTACGTTCGATGGTAGCTGAAGGTTTCAGACGTTAAGTATTTTATGGGCCGACTGTAGCGAGTAATACAGTCACACTTCGCTGCAGTGTGAGATTGAAACTTAACACGAGTTGACCTACAATGCTAAGCCATTCATGGCCCTCTGCGATACAGGGAGCTATTGCCCGCTTCAGGACCCAGCCGATCGGCTTACTCGCGGTCAGCTACCGTAAACATCCACTACGCAGCCATACACACGTGCATCTTCATTAGCGTTCAGTCTGCAAGCCTAGGGAACGAATTAAATGCCTCCGTTATTTATTTATTTATTTATTTATTTATTTAATACTTATTTATGAGTAATAAGAGAGGTATGTCATGCGGACAATGGGCAGAAGCAATTAAAGTGAACTGTAATGTCATCCCAGTTCTATCTCTTCCTGGAAGGAGCATTAATTTATTCCATTGCAGAAGGTGTGGCGAGTTCGAAACCTTACCTCATGTATTAGGTTTCTGACGTAAGGGAGAGCTTAAGTTATGCGAACCAATAGGCACAATACAGTTCGCACATAGATTGCTGGAAGCCTCCGTCAACAACAACACTTGGAGATCCATGAAGAAGTAGGATGTATTTCCACAAACGGATCCACAAGACGAGCTGATATTGTTGTCATCGACCGGGTGAAAGGTTCGGGTATGGTGATTGATCCCACTGTACGATTCGAGGAAAAAGGACAGCAGTCTCGATTAGTGTGTGAGGAAATAATGTATGGCCATATATTGTATGAACCATGCCTTGAGGATCTTGGAAAGAAACATGAAATTGCAAAATGGGTAGTCATTTTGCATTATGATTTGCACTGGAAGGACAATTCCTAAAGAGACGCTGAACAAGGCTCCGGACAACATTATCCAGACCATAACGGACTCTGAGTTGAAAAATTCATTGCCGATTGTTAGACACCCTTTATAGTCCTTAAATTGAAGTACCATGTATTGGATTTTCTTGTTCAAATAAAATCTGAAAGACACAATCTGCCTGATGGTGGCAATAGTAATCTTGAGTTATGGCTTAATCCAAACATATATAAAACTAGCGAATGTACCCGTGCTTCGCTACGGTATTCTACATTGTATTCGAATATCGAAGTAAATAGTGTACATGCAGTAAATAAGATTGTTTTAAAATTGCATGTCTCTTAGCGTTATTCGAGAAAGAGCATGGGGAGGTCCCCGTACGTTGTTTCCAATGTAAAGTGTTTGTTATGGATTTGTGATATAACGGCAGGCTCACTTGCCTACTGCCATTCACAATCGAGTTGGGAAGTTTACATTATAATTGCAGGCCCCATTGCCTACTACGCGGACAGAATCTATTTGGGGAGTTTTCGTTAAAATGGCAGCACCCTTTCCTACTTCCAGACAGATTACAGTTGAGGAGTTTTTATTATAATGGCAGGCAATTACCCTACTATCACTCGAAATTGAGTTGTGCAGTTATCATTATAATGCCAGGCCCATTTTCCTACTTCCAGCCAGCTTACTGCCAGTCACACCAAGCTGGTGAGTTTCCATCAAAATAGCAGGCCACTATGCCTAATGCCAGTCACATTTTAGATGAGGACATTTCTTTATAATGGCGGGCACCCTTGCCTACTGCCAAACACAATCGGGTAGGGGAGTTTTAAACAAAACTGCATGCTCACTTGCCTTCTGCAAGTAAAATCGAGAAGTGAACTATTCACTACAATTGTAAGCCTTCCTTACTAATGACAGTTACACAGGAGTTGGAGAAGGAACCCTTTCATACTGCCAGTCAAAGTAGGTGTGGGGAGTACTGATTACAATAGCAGACCCACCCTTTCTCGATCGCTACAAATCGACATCAGTGAATATATATAGATCGACATACGAAAGTATATGCGTGTTTACAATATTGAAGACCTTCATTTACAGATTAACTGCTACTAAACGTACGTCATATCGACAAAGGATTATACCATAAGACACGCCGGATTTAGTGGCCTAAATGGCTGGTCCTGTGATATGTCATCTATTCTTGGGTCAGATTGAGTTAGAAACGTGGAACAGGGTAACGTTTTTGTAAGATTATCTCACATTGCATTACTTTTCGGATAATTATGTGACAGCTACATACATAGCATTTGGCTCACATATGGCTACTGGGTGGGCCAATTTTCGTGAAGAGTTTGATGATTCTGTATTTCATATAAGTAATCGAAAGTATGAATTATGCATGTGAAAATTCCAAATTGACTTAACATCGATTAATAGAGAAAAATCAAACGTAAAAGGGATACAGATACGGCAAAAAGTCATAAGACCAAGGTTGTAAATCATTCCAAATTGAACGGAGATTGTGCAATCTGTTATGTGATAGGAATTTCCGAAGGTCTGCACCATAATTAAAATTGCCTGCATATTTCGATATTCTTCGTGGATAAAAAGTGAAAAATTTAATGATCTTGGATGTTTTCCGTTCGTTACAGGCTAAAACGTATAATTTTGTCAAATTTCAATTATGTTCTTTTCCTTCTGGCAGATTATGCCGCAATCTGGATTTTGGGCGAGGCGGGTAAAAATGAGGACTTTCAGGAAACTAAACCAAAAATTATGCAGATGGTCATTATTACCCTTTAAACGGAAAGCTGTACGAAAATTTCGCCAAAATGGTCAGTGTAGAGGAACACGGTCGTTACGATTTGATTTATATAGATAAGGAATCTGCTCCATGTAAAACACCTTTTGGGCTATATCCTCCTGACGAAAAAATGCACATGAAAAAAGGTTTAGAGGTGGAATTCCATCACGTTTGGTCGATTGCCAGTCAGGTTGGTCTTGTTCTGTATATATTGTGGAAGAGTAAAATCACTATTTCGGTTCCCTATAAACCGCCAGTCCATTCCGGAACATGAAATGTTATTTACATTTAAAACCTACCTTTGGACAGGTGGATGCTAAATATAAATTTTGGTTCGAATATCTTCAGTAGTTTTCAAGTTGTAAGGAATACGCTTTACACGCACCCGCTCGTGAGTTAAGTCCGATGGGACTTGTACAGAAAAACGGTCCGTTAATGATATCTCCCTTATTAATCCTCGTATCGAAATGATGCACATGAGGGAAAAGGTTTAGAAATTAATTTCTACCAAGGCCGGTAGATTTAAATTAACGTTGGTTGTGTATATTTTGTGAAGTGCAAAATCACTGTTTCGGTTTCGTATAAACCCCCAATCAGTTCAGGGATTTAGAAACAATATTTGCCCTAAAACCTATCAAGGACAGGTGTATTCTAAATATGAGTCTTGGTGGAATTACATCCAGTAGTTTGTAGCACTCGCGTACATACGGCGTAATTAAGAAAGAAAATAATACAGTTAAGAAAGTTGAAAGTAATAGAAAATGGATTATAACTGAGGACAGCCGGATAACGACAAATATGTAAATGCCAAGTTAATGTATTGGAAAATCAAATGCCCCTCAATAAATTATGCTAGCGTGAGTTATGGATATAATAAAGCGGTAACAGAGGAGAAATTTAGGTCCAGTGATTCCTAGGTAAACAAATAATAAGAAGATGACTAATGGTGTTATTACTTAATCTATTCGAGGGCGGTTATAACATCCAACGATATTCCGCCAATATCCCGCAGATAGGCCGATTGACGCCTCTCTTGCCTTCTACCTAAGGAACAACCACGAATTTAAAAGCATGATGAGGAAAATGGCAATACGTTACTTCCCTGCTGGCATGCAGTCAGAGATGTTGCCATGGTAACCTGTAGGTTCGTTGTCGGTCTGTCGGTCACTCAATGCAGAGCATGGTACCAGCAGAAAATTGTAAATTTCTCCGTCATGTGAAGAGTAAGGTAAATTATGAACATAACGGAAGTTTTTTATAATGAAGAGGCGTTTCACGTACGGTAAACGAAGTTTACAGAAAATCAATAGTATAAGAGAAAATGGAGGAAAACCATTCTGGTTTTCCTATAAACACTCCGTCTGTTCAAAGATTTTAAAATAATATGCATATCGGAACCTTTCCCGGGATGAGTATACTCTAAATATGAAGTTTGGTTGAGATCTATCCAGCCGTTTCCACGTGATGGTGGAGAAACCATTCTGGTTTTCCTATAAACCCCCCGTGTATTCGAAGATTTTAAAATGATATGCATATCTAAACCTTCCCCGGGATGAGTATACTCTAAATATGAAGTTTGGTTGAGATCTATCCAGCCGTTTCGACGTGATGGTGGAACAGACAAACAGACAGACAAACAGACAGACAAACAGACAAACAAACAGACACGAAACGTAAAAACCACCGATTCGGTCTTGAGTTGACCTAAAACGGATAAATATCTGAAAAATTGGCAAAACAAAAGAAATTACAGACAGCGGACCCCCTACAATTTTATTTATATAGATTAATCATGTCATATTAACTGATTAGTAGGCCGATATTTCGATTCCCTAATAGGGACAGCTATAAGGTGGATTATCTATTTCTTCTTCATTTCGAATCACCCATCTTTGGAGAACGTCAGATCAATTACTTCTTAGATGCTTGTGCTCTTTTCTTCTCCCAATAGCTTTCATTCTAACTGATCTCCTCCTCCTTTCCTCCTCTGATATCAGAATCGGTTTTCTGCTTTTGTTCTTAACTTGGAACCTCTTAGTTTTGTCTTTGGTCACGGTTTTGGCTGTACCATTCTTTAACATGAGTTCGGTAATTTTAAGATCTCTCAGATCCTTTTCAACTTCCTTAAACCAATTGTGTTTAGCCTTTTTTTTTTTTTTTTTTTTTTGTAAAAGAAGTCAAAGATCTGTTCAGTTAATCTGTCAGGATTCATTCGGAATATGTCTCCATAGAAATCAATCCTCCTTTTCCTCATGGTATTCGAGAGTCTCTCCGACTTTACGTAGAGGGATTCGTTTCTATAAAAACTTCTTTGTTATTTTGGAATTTGGACCCATGATCTTCCTCAATATTTTCCTCTCCTTGATTTCCAATTTCTTCATTTGCCCTTTCCTCCCCATGACTAGTGTCTCTGCTGCTTAGAGTGCTTCCAGCTTAATTACTGTGTTATAATGACTTATTTTGGTGTTCGAAGAGAGGGCTTTCATATTGTATGTGTTTTTGGTTTTTTGGAAAGCTAGTTCCATTTTGGTTCTTCTAGCTTCCATTGCTTTCCTTTCAAGGTTGTTCCATTCAATCCATTCCATTCCAAACTCTTCACCACCTCTATTTTTTGAGCTCCTACTTTAATTCTTTTAGGAGTGTCAAGTATATTCGTCATGATCTTCGTCTTTTCGAAAGAAATCTTACAGTAAATCCTGTCTTCTCCGCCTGCTCTTGTAATTCGGCTTTTTGTTCTTTTGCTTCCTTCCGCGTTTCTGCGAGCAGGATTATTTATTTATTTATTTATTTATTTATTTATTGATTTATTTATTGATTTATTTATTTATATATTTATTCATTTATTTATTTTAATGATTAACATGACATGTTTTAGTCCAATTACAATGTTCACATTATAGAAATAAGAATTACACTACTAGACATTATCTGAACATAAACAAATAAACATTGAAGAATACAATGAGCTACGCAATTTATATATGAGAATTACAAACAAAAGAAAGTTAGTAATACAATTAAAATATCTGCAGTTCTATCCCTTCAGGCAAGGAACTCACTGTTGAAAACATCCAAGGATATGAGCTACGAACTGTAGGTAAATAAAATATAATAAAGTATGAGAATATATTCCTTGTTTATTCCTAAATTTTACAACCCTTTTCTTATCATCGTGCCTTTTTCTACCACTACGGGCGCTAGTGTGAGTCAATGCAAAGTTTCAGTTAACCCTTATAACTACATTTGGTGTGGACATTTTTCAAAAAATCAAAAAACGCCTGAGAGTATTGAACCAAGGAACACACTACAGAAGGAATTATGTAAATAAGTTAATCTGGATAGAACATGATGAAAAAGGAAATGAGTAAAGAAACAAGCGATTTAGGCTGTTTTTCCAGAATTGCATTCAGGCCGGACATGCTTTTCCAAATTTATTTTTTAATTTGACAGGGCTATGCAAGACTCACAATTTGAAACATTTCCGGGCACTTTAGCTCTTCATTTTTCGGCACAGTCCAGGAAATTGCTTAATTTTACGTTTTTCGTATTATGATGACCCCTACTTTGTCTGCTAAGAAATGTTTTCAACATAATAATAATAATAATAATAATAATAATAATAATAATAATAATAATAATAATAATAATAATAATAATAATAATAATAATAATAATAATAATAATAATAATAATAATAATCTTCCCGTAATTCATCCTTTCTCGATGCTGTTGTTTTATTTATTACGCTTATTCACTGCTTGATTTATTTTTGGCTTTCTTTGCAAGTTAACCATAAAATATTGCTCTAAATTATTATCTATTCGAAATTTGTCCTTTTTTTAATATTGAGTAGTTCCAATTTCTTCCTGGCTTCTCCGAAAAATGCTGGTTTTTTGTTTGCATAGTATTCAAAAATTTGTTTTGTTAATATGTCTTCGTCTATTCTGTTCAGCTGACCAAAGAATATTAATCTTCTTTTCTGAAAGCATGACCTATTTCTTTCTGATGCTTGGTATATAGAGAGAAAATTCATTTAGGATAGCTTTCCCAATTCTATTAAAACCACAAATGTTCAGCCTAATTATTAATCCGTAAGGACAATAAGAACATACACTTAATTAATTTTCATCGTAATTTTTAAACATAGTGTTATATTTGTGAATTTTCGGGCAGCTGCCTCCTGATGGATTCTATTTATTCACGTAATTTTTAAGTTATGCAGATGATTTTGTACTATTTGGATTGAATCTCTCAAAATCGCAGTTCATATTTCCTTTAGAATGTTAGTTGGAAGTCTAAACCTTTTGAAAATATTCACAGAGAAATTTGTAATTGTTCCACGCGCACCAAACAACAGACCAATAACCTCCCAGTAGTTAATTTTATACTTGTGTCCCAAGTCACGAAAGCAAGGCTCGTAGTACCTTATATTTTCTGTATCAACCTCTTTGGACTGATTTTCATCTCGCTCAAATCTAACTATTGGATCGGTAATGACGTCTTTGTTGGGTTTCCTATCAATGACTACAATGTCCGCTCGTTTATTTATTTATTTATTTATTTATTTATTTATTTATTTATTTATTTATTTAATTATTTGAATTATTGTTCAACAGGAATTTCTGTCCACCTACAGAAAATTTTCATTTCTTGTTCCTAAGGTTATGAATAATATAGATTAAAATTCAAAATATGAAACCTAATACTATACTTATGAACTATGGACAGTGGCAAGTGTGTGTTTCAAATTAATGTTTTAATTTCTTCTAAAATATACATTGTTAATATAAATTAATCGAAGGAAGAAAACTATTCATGATGCACAAGTATGGTACTCTAATTTATGTCTTCCCTCACTGTGAGCTCCCTTTTGACCGATCTTAAGAAGACATTCTCCTCGTCAAATATGTCCATGTTTGGCATTTTATTAATTGATTGGCATATGTTGTTTAAAGGTGAATTCATGTGGTGATTTGTGTTTCATCTTTTCATAAAGAAAGTTAAATTATTTTTGTTATTTCCAAACTTTGGATAGGCCTACAGGTTTATTTAGTGGAGTAACTCTCAGTTATCTCATTTACTTTTGAGAATGCAGAGTGGGTCTCGGTCCACAAGTGGCCACGGCTGGTCCGTGGTCCAACAGCTCTGCACTGTGACCGGCCAACTGAGCAGAGGAGGAGTGGCCACGGCTCTATCGTAGCTCTACGCCTCTGCATTCGGGAGACAGGACAGGGCTGGACCTCACGGCTGGTCCGAACCGTCGGCTGTCCTGAGAATGGTTTTCCGTGGTTTTCCATTCTCCTGCACTCCTGGTATAGGCCATGGCCGCCAACCCCTTCACCTTCTCCGTGCATCTCCTTCACCGTAATAAATCTCCCGACCTAAGAGACTCCGTTACCGTCTAAGAGGCCCGCCTCCCATTTCAGGGAAGGAATGAAAAGGTTTTAGTAGTAGTAGTAGGTATTTTACACTCATTAACGTTCTCCTAATATGCAACGTATCAATTAATAATTAATGCTATTTGCTTTACGTCCCCCTAACTACTATTTTAAGGTCTTCGGAAACGCCGAGGTGCCGGAATTTATTCCCGCAGGAGTTCTTTTACGTGCCAGTAAATCTACCGACACGAGGCTGACGTATAACAACGTATCAAAACCAACATTTGTTATTAAGTCATTATAGGTCTATGGCACATATTTTGCACTAGTTTTAGAGATACAGAAATACAAATATCTTAATAAAGATATAATATTTGAAGTGTGTTTACTGCAGTGCTAGTCTATTAAAAATGACTGTATCACTGCTACCAAGGAAAATAAAAAGCAATACTCTACCGTCAGCATGTCATCACTTATGGATATTGATTTCAGCATAACCGAGATTTTGGAATCCACGTCCTGCCTAACTTTAATTCAGTGGTAGCACTTAATCGTATAAGCCTGGGCATCACGGGGCCTGGATGTATGTGTTGTCTTCATCATTTCACCCTCATCATGATGCGGAGGTCGCCTACGGACGTCAAATAAAAAGACCTGTACCTGGCGAGCCGAACATGTCCTCGGACATTCCCGGCACTAAAAGCCATACGTCATTTCATTTCCATGATGGGTTCCTGACTATACGTGCATATTCTATTACTATTCTAACTAATGAATTGAATGCCTGTATAATGGCTTTAATATTTAACGGAACCTTCAGCTGACGTACAGCTTACTTCTTCACAAACTTCGAATTGTTTTGTATTTCGAAAGCAGTCAGCTATCCTTCTTCTTAGTCTATGGTGCCTGGTGTTTTGGCATCGATTTGTAAGAGGCCATTCTCCCAAATAGTTCCCATAATTTTGCTTAGGATTCACTTTTCTATTTGCTTACGCTTCTCTCTGAAAAGGTATTCAAAAACAATGTTGCTTATACATCTGCTTGAAGGATTACAATTGTGTAGTGTCTCAATTTTTTTATTTTTTATTTTTTGTGTTTTATGTAGCACTCTTGGTTACTTCTATTATTATTATTATTATTATTATTATTATTATTATTATTATTATTATTATTATTATTATTATTATTATTTCAAAAATTTCCTCGATTGCGAATGTAAAAAACATACAAGCTCATTAGATATTAGGTAAAATTACCAGCGTTTCGCCCCAGTGTGTCAGCGGAGATAGTGTGCAGAGGAAAGCAGCAAGATTTGTAACAGGGGATTTCAGGAGAAAGAGTAGTGTATCAGAAATGTTAAAGTAACCAGAGTGGGAAACTTTAAGTAAGAGAAGGGAGAAAACTAGACTTATAGGATTATATAGAGCCTATACAGGAGAAGAAGCATGGGGAGATATCCGTGAGAGGCTTCAGTTGGAAAATAATTATATCGGCAGGACTGACCACAAATATAAAATTAGAAGGAATTTTAGCAGAAGCGATTGGGGTAAATTTTCATTCATTGGGAAGGGTGTGAAGGAGTGGAACAGTTTACCAGGGGTAGTGTTTGATCCTTTTCCAAAATCTGTACAGATATTCAAAAAGAGAATAAACAGCAACAGAGAAAATCAATGAAATGTTAGAGGGCATTCAACCAGTGCAGGTTAATGTAAATAAAAAATGTGTGTGAATAAATTAATTCCATCCCCTGGTCTAAGGAGTTTGGACAGCCAAAGTAGCTGACTGCCTGTAGGGGTGAAGTACAGTGGGGACTTCTAAGGCCCTGGGACCGCTACGGTAGCTGTGAAGGCCCTTCAGGAGCTCTGAAAAGTGGTGGTAAAAGGGGCTCTGGTTAAGACGCAGCAGGTCGTTATGCTACCTAGGTTCCAGAATGGGTAAAGAAAAGAAAAAGTAAATAAATGCAATGCAAATTTTAATCTTATACTAGTTGTACAGTATCATTTGAAGTAATTCCACAAACTGTATATCAGTTGAAATATTTGTAAGTAGTACAGGAGATATTATAAGTAGAATTTTGTAAACAATGTAAATTTATTAAGGATGAGCTGTGTGTTTAATAGAAAAAATGTTAGCGTAAATTATATAATATTGTATTCTAGGAAAATTTTATTCACTTGTTAATTTAATATTTAGTGCTTGATAATAATGTATTTTAGTGTTCCATTTGCCACCGAGGTAGACACCTCATTTGCAAATAAAGGGATTTTGATTTGATTTGATCTACTGTACATAGGAGGCTTGTAGTGGTGTCTCAACGGCGACCTAGCCGCCATCGTGTTGGAAAGGTATAGCAATCCAACTGATGAGTCCACTGCTACACTGGATTTAAAAGGTCTAAATAGGTTGAATTATTAATATTATTAGATTTACGTCCCACTAACTAATTTCACGACTTACGACTAGGTGCCGAAAATTTGTCTCACAAGAGTTCTGTTACGTGGCGGTAAATTTTATCGACACGAGACAGACATATCTGAGCATCTTCACATTCCACCTGGCTGAGCTGGAATAGAACCTGCCAGCTTGAGTTCAGACGGCTATCGCTCTATCGTCAGAGCTATTCATCCCACCAAACAACGAGCTGAACAATTCTTTGGTCACACTGTGCGACGTGGGAATGACAACATAGAAAACTGAACAATCTTGGAAATGTTTCCAGACAAGAGAGATCGTTGACTAGTTCCCACTCGATGGTCGAACATTACCAAACTTATAACTGGGTTGAGTTGCTTTGGTGCCGCACATCTGTCCGAGGACTGGAGGGAATGGAGACAATTGACCAATAGCCTCCTCCGTATTATTATTATTATTATTATTATTATTATTATTATTATTATTATTATTATTATTATTATTATTATTATTATTATTGGTACAGTGTTCCGTAGCTCGCAGAGGAATAGCAAGCGTCTGGGGTGAATGGCTGGACAGGGAATCACTTAGAGCAAAAATTGACGTTAACAAAAATTGGAAATTTTATTTCTTTCCTTTCTTAAAATTCAGATAGAGTAATTTGATGGTATAACAAGAAACAACTGAAACTTTACTTGAGGATCTTCACATTAAATACCGAGCTCGTCCGCTTCAACAATACATTGGTCTTAGAAGTCCTTAATCAGGAACAAGAATATACAGGGACATGATTACCCATTCTGCAAGGCCTTAAGAATAAAATGGGAAAGGTTATACAAAACAGGCCGTTAACAAAGGCAAGAAAGCGAAACACCAGCACTCCTTAACGAACATTCGTGGAAAGACAAGAACCTAAGTGGGCTTAAGGCCCATTGATACACAGCATAATCCCATACTAAAAAGGGTGACCAAAGGGGAAAATTTAAAAGCCGAGACAAAATTTTCAAAATTTAAAAGTTGAAAACTTTTGACACCCAGCTCAAAAGTTTAAGGAGAGAGACCGAGGGTAACCACTCGTGCTCCCTTACATTAATTTTTTTTTCAAGTAGGGAATAGAGTCCGAAGACTGCGCAGTCGGTCCTACATTTCAGCCAAAAAAGAAAAGATTATAATGTTAGATATTAAGAAAACTGCTAAAGCCTTCCCCGCGAAATACACGCGGCTCAATCACATGTTTAGGTAAGTTATGCAATTACCTTTTAGCACTCGATCTACTCCAAGCCGGCCGCACCTTGCCTCATGCCCTCTCTAACCTCTGTCAAGTCGCACTCACAGTAACCGGAGCAAATCAAACAAGACGACCCTAAAGTGCTCTTCTTAATTAACCCCATAAGGGAAAGTTCCACGTTAAATTAAAATCCAGAGCATTGGTCGGCTAAATTTCCATACACTCCTCCGGGTTTGATTGGCTAGAGAACTTAGTTACAGGCATGTGGTAGGCAGATTACATTAGAGGAGGAACCAGGTGAATAGAAATCAATAGACAACAATAACCAGAAAAAGGTTTACCAACTACAGTAAGACAAATGAAATATCTTCAGAAATTAATTTTGTGTTTAGTCCATTAGAGATCGTTAAAAAATAGATGGCAGAGTCATCTAACCATCGGAGAAGAAAGTTTGAGAAAGTCTTAAAAGTTTTTGGTCACTGTCATAGATGACTATAAAGAAGGCGCGCAGTTTAAATAGCCGTAAAAAGTGTACCCTTGGTACAATTATTATTATTATTATTATTATTATTATTATTATTATTATTATTATTATTAAATCTGTAGTAATGTGTAGTAGTATTGAACTCGGCTGTTCGGCTCATTGGCTGAATGATTTTCCATCACTTCGGAGGGCCCCGGCTGCGATCCTCGGCCGAGCTGAGGATTTTAACTTCTTCTTCTTCTTCATTCTTACTCCCTCTTTAGGACCACGGCTAGCTTTACATGGTTTGTGTTTTATTCTTCTCCTCGCAGAATCTCTTCATCCTCTCTCTCCTTCTCTCCCGTTCTTCAGCTGATATTGTCGGTGTCATCCTCTCTTGTCTCCCCCATTTGTGCTTCCCTGTTCTGTCCTTGTACCTTTTTATGTCATTCAGCTCAGGATATTGGTTGGTGTCTATTTATTTTCTCAGTTCTGCGTCCCTTCCACCTCGATCCTCACCTCATAGCGCTGGACAAAGTTATCAGACAATGGAAGACAACAAATGACAACAAGATGAGCGATACCAAAGACACATGTGGGAAACAACAAGGATAACAGGACACAAGCGGACTATCTAGCCTTTGTGGACGCCAAAAATAATGGAGTGCAGTAAAAAGAACTCAAGTGATGCAGGAAATATTAGATTAGATTAGAAAGTCTTAAAAGAGGTAGATGAACATTGTTACTTTGGTAGTAAAATAACTAACGATGGCAGAAGTAAGAAGGACATGAAGTGTAGACTAGCACAAGCAAGGAATGCCTTTGTTAAGAAAAGAAATTTGCTCACTTCCAACATGATACAGATATTAGAAAGATGTTTTTAATATTTTAGTATTGAGCGTGGGATTGTATGGAAGTGAAACATGGACGATAACTAGCTCAGAAAAAAGAGAATAGAAGCTTTTGAAATGTGGTGTTACAGAAGAATGAAGGTGAGATGGGTAGATCGAATCACGAATGAAGAGATACTTATACTAACTGGTGAGAGGCGATAAACTTGGCTAAATTTGACAGGAAGAAGGGATAGAATGCTAGGACACATCTTAAGACACCCAGGACTTGTTCAGATACTTTTTTGAGAGACTTATAGGTGGTAGGATTGGTAGCGGTACACAAAGATATGAATATGACAAGCAGATTAGGATGTAATATTTATGTAGAAATTAAAATATCAGCACAGGATAGGATGGCATGGAGATCTGCATCCAACCCGTCTATAGACTGATGAATCAAATAACAATAATTTGGACGTCGCGTCGGTAAAAATTACGGAACTACTACCACCCTTGGAGATGAATTCCACACAGCGAGAGCGGGAGTTGTTATTTGTTTGAGTCCGCAGAGCCAATCGTTCATTCAAGGTCTTCTGTAATGAAGAGAGTTGATATCCAATTGGATATGCTTACCCTATCGGTTCACTAATAGTCTACTAAGTTTATGATACGTAGAACTGCGAGCAACTAGGAGACGTCAAACAAGTGAGCCACCTCAGTGCCTGAGGAAACTCAACTGAGAAATCAGTTATGACTATGAATAGTGAAGTGATAATATCTTTGATCATAGTTTAACATTTTAACTACTAACGGGCGTATACCGTGCAAAACAGGTATCCGCTTATGTTGATATTCTAGATCTTTGCATGAGAAAGGCTAGAGGGTGAGGCTGCATCAATGTGGGGAAACTAAACATATGAAGAGCACATCGATTAAAGATGCAAAGTGGATTTTTTTTTTTTTTTTTTTTGCTAGTTGCTGTACGTCGCACCGACACATATAGGTTTTATGGGGACGATGGGACAGGAAAGGGCTAGGAGTGGGAAGGAAGCGGCCGTGGCCTTAATTATGGTACAGCCCCAGCATTTGCCTGGTGTGAAAATGGGAAACCACGGAAAACCCTTTTCAGGGCTGCCGACAGTGGGGTTCGAACCTACTATCTCCCGAATACTGGATACTGGCCGCACTTAAACGACTGCAGCTATCGAGCTTGGTGCAAAGTGGATTAAGAACATCACTATTGCAGGGATTACGTTTGAATGAGTCAAATTTTTCACCTACCTTAGGACAGTCACGAACAGTGAGAACAAAATCACGAACGAAATCAATAAACGCATGATGCCTGTTTCTGTTTTAAAATTTATTTTAAATGGCGGATGGCCTCCGAAGAGGCCTGGTGCAGGTCTTTCGAGTTGACGCTGTATAGGCGACTTGCGCGCCTGTGAGGATGGGGCCCTACCTATCATAAATACAAATTCTGAAGATTGCACATACACACCAAGCAGGAAATATTAGATTAGATTAAAAATGAAGTCTTAAAGGAAGTCGATGGACACTGCTACTTGGGTAGTAAAATAACTGACGATGGCAGAAGTAAGAAGGACATAAAATGCAGACTAGCACAAGCAGGGAAGGCCTTTGTTAAGAAAAGAAATTTGCTCACTTCGAACATGATACAGGAATTAGAAAGATGTTTTTGAAGCTTTTAGTATTGCGCGTGGGATTGTATGGAAGTGAAACATGGACGATAACTAGCTCAGAAAGAAAGAGTATAGAAACCTTTGAAATGTGGTGTTACAGAAGAATGAAGGTGAGATGGGGCCCTACCTTTCATACAATTCAAATTCTGAAGACTGCACATACACACCAAGCCTCCGAACCATTGGAAGGTTATAAACCCCGACCCGGCCTGAAATTGAATATGGGAATCTCTGGGCCAAAGACCAGCACGCTAACCATTCATCCACGCAGCTATGCCTAGTAATAATCCCTCCTTTTCAACCAAAGTTGCTCAAATCAGCGTATTTTGTTCATAACCACTAAACTGAATCTTTATGTATAGTGCAAAATTATGAACCATGCCAGGTGTTGTTGAACATGCCCTTTGTGTGTTCGATCGAAGAAACTGGGGACAGATACACGGCCCCATGAGAGAAGGGGGATAATTGGAAAGTGAGATACACAAGAGGAATTATAATACAATAGGCGATATCGTAATATTCGGGAAATCTCGGCGACTGGCTTGGTTTGAACATGTGAAGCGTATTGAGGACGGAAGAGTGGCAAAATACAGTGAAATAAATATTGGAATAATAAAAACGGGAAGACCAACGAGAAGTGACCAACTTTAAAAGGATGGGAAAAAGGCCAAGAAGTAAAAATGTAACGATTCAGTTTACGTTTCTAGAAGAGGCTCTATTTCATAATGAATAGAGGCGTGCGGCTCTGAGCTTGCATCCTGGAGATAGTGGGTTCTAGTCCAACTGTCGGCAGCTCTGAAGATGGTTTTCCATGATTTTCCATTTTCACACCAGGCAAATGCTGGCTTAATTAAGGCCACGACCGCTTCCTTCCAACTGATAGGCCTTTCCTATCCTATCATCGCCATATGACCTATCTGTGTCGGTGCGATGTAAAGCTACTAGCAATAATAATAATAATAATAATAATAATAATAATAATAATAATAATAATAATAATAATAATAATAATAATAATAATAATAATAATCTTATGGCCTTTTCATTCTTGATTTGATGCTATTTAGGTTGGTTGCCTTCATGTCAATTTCGGCGTTCCGTTTTACTGTACCTGATGGTAAAGATACTGGAAGAACTGTGTTGGGTGGGCGACCAATGGTTGGGTTTTAACTAATGTTCTAGGGTAAGCATTAAATATGTGTCGAACTGAGTAGCTCATACGGTAGAGTGCTGGTCGTCTGAGCTCAAGTTGGCGGGTTCGATTCCGACTCAGTGCACTGGAATTTGAAGGTGTTCAAATACGTCAGCCTCGTGTTGGTAGGTTTACTGGCACGTTATAGAAATCTCCCGGGACAAAATTCTGGCACCTCGCATGTCCAAAAACTGTAAATGTAGTTAGTGGGTCGTAAAATAACATAACGGTTCTTATTATACTAAATATTTACTGGAAATCTTTCCTGTACTGTCCGGCTCTACGACTAAATGGTTAGCGTGCTGGTCTTTGGTCACAGGGTCAGAAATTTTAACCGTAATTGGTTAATTCCGCTGGCACGGGGGCTGAGTGTATGTGTCGTCTTCATCATCATTTCATCCTCATCATGACTTGCCTATGGGTGTCAAATCAAACGGCCTACATGTGGCGAGCCGAACTTGTCCTCGGACACTCCCAGCACTAAAAGCCATACGCCAATTCCATTCTTTTTCCCTTATTAGCATCGTATAGCATGGAGTTCCTGGGAGACTTTCTTCTGTCCTTCAGAAAACCGACTACCTCTAAGGGGTTTGAAGCCACGATTTCGGGATGCGGAAGCCGCCTGTTTACACTTAATTCACAGATGGAGCATATGGACTTGTCCACTGCTTCTCGTATGAGATAGCTCCTCGGTTAATCTTACATCGCTAATCCAGGACTGGACTTCTTGTTCGGCCTATAATTCGAACATGAGACGTCCAGGACTGGTGCACTACAGTACAAGTGAAATCAAACTTCGTATTTTTATTTCTTCGCGTAGATTCTGTCTTCTTCTTATCTGTGTAAGCCTCTTGTTTAAGATACTATTAACACTGTTACTGTAAGCAATTACAAACATTTGTAAACTGAATTAAAAAGTCTTTAGCTGGGAGTAAGAGGTTACAACCACAGCGAAGATGTGCTGCATATCAGTCCGGAGAGTGTTATCAGCATTGACCCGGCTTATCACAGCTACTTGACACATGAATGAGATATTTCCGCTAAAGGAACACTAGAAGCAAACAGACAATTCGTTCCCCAGACCATCAGTAATAATTAGAGCCCGGATTTCTATGCAAATGCATGTTCCTAAATAAGCTGATTAGATACACTTCTGATTCTTTGCAAATATTCGTTTTATGACTAATCAATTCCAAACAACCGTACATGTTTTTTTTTCTAGTTCCTTTACGTCGCACCGACACAGATAGGTCTTACGGCGACGATGGGAGAGGAAAGGCCTAGGAGTGGGAAGAAAGCGGCCGTGGCCTTAATTAAGGTACAGCCCCAGCATTTGCCTTGTGTGAAAATGGGAAACCACGGAAAACCATCTTCAGGGCAGCCGACAGTAGGGTTCGAACCTACTATCTCCCGAATACGGGATACTGGCCGCACTTAAGCGACTGCAGCTATCGAGCTCGGTCCGTGCATGTTTGCATGCTTTGGCTTTTTTGGGAGAAAATTCATGCATAATGCATATTTTGAGAATTTTGGATTTAATAGCGATTAATTGGACATTTATATTGGATTATATGACCTTTTTTCTGACTTTGACGCATATATTATGTTAGATTGCATGATAGGGCCCTTCTTGAACACTGGTTTGCAGAATTTGGGACCGTACGTCCACGTTATTTCTCTATATTGAGAGAGAAAGAAAATATATTCCTGGCATACTACTTGACAACCAAAGTTAGATGCATAGGGATGCCGGAAAAGTGCGAGCACGGAAATTTGCGAACACATCATTAAAGCGCACACTAGGGATTATTGCTACCTGGCTAGGACTCTCCAGGTCTTGGTAAATATTTCGTTGCCGGAAATATACGAACACTACCTGAAAATCCCGTCCACCCTGGATTAGCTTTCCGATTTTAACATCGACATTGTATTTGCAACCTGCCTTACACGTCACAAACATCTACCAGGTAAATTTGTAACATGCGAACAACAGTGAGAATTTCCGCTGCGGCCGGTTCCATCGCCGGTTCGGGGCGCTTACCCGTACTTTTGTTCAATAAATTTTAACCTTCATAGTGTTAGCAATATTAAGTATGGAAATTGTTACCACGATCAGGGATAGGCTGTCCGCTCATTATAATGGTTACACGTACCGTAATTATAGGGAAACAAAAGCAAGTGTTGTAACGTAGGCTATGTATAAATGACGAAGCCTATAAAAGCCGATTTTAAACGACAAATGTATGACAAAATGACGAAGCCTATGAAGGCTGATTTTAAACACGTCAAAATCGTAAGATGATAATTATCATTTTGACAGTCCAAAGCCTGTGTAAAGTGCGATGGAAATCAGTTTCTATAAGTTGTATGGATTAAACATTTTTTTTTATTTACAGGGGGCGCTTACATTACATGTCTTGCTTCTTATTTTCAAAGATAGTGCTCGCAAATTTCCGGCAACGAAATATTTACCAAGACCTGGGAAACCCTAGTCAGGTAGTAATAATCACTAGTGTGCGCGAATTTCCGCTTTAATGATGTGTTCGCACTTTTCCGCACACCCATGCATAGAGGTCCCATAATCCAGTTAGCCAACCACTTTGTTATCTGTTGCTTGAGTAAACATTGACATTAGCGGGAAGACCCCGCTTCGACCGCTCTAATCCTTAAAAATGAGATGTCCCAGAAAAAAATTAACCCTCAATTTTGCATTACTAAATGACGGGTACTTTTTTTCATCTATGTTAAACGAAGAAATCAAAACTTGAATCACACTTCTGTGATCCTGCGTTACTAAGATAGCAGCTTACAAACCGTGGTTTTGCACTGAATCTTGTATTGTTTTCCTGGAATTTCCTACTCCAAACTTCGAACACTCACTGGTCACACGTCTGAAGCAAAAAATAATTGAGAAAAGAAGGGAGTTGGAAGGAAGCACGCTTACACGCTTCAAATTGTAATTTAGTGTTGACTGTGCTGTGAAGTGTTGGTGTCATGCCGCCTGTTAAAAGTCTACGAAGGGACCTCGTGTCTAAATGGATTGAGTGAAAGGAATTTCTGAGTCAATATTTGAAAAGAGATAACTTCAGATATACTTTCCTAAATGTCTTCATTTATGTATGAACCTGTCATTTCTTGTGACATAGAAAGATCATTTTCTGTGCTCAGGAATGTTCTGACAGATAAACGAATAAAATTAAGTGACGAAAATGTGGAGAAATTAGTTGTTGTACTGTGTTTCGAAAGAAAATGAAAATATAACAATGTGGAACTGAATTTCGATAGTGCATATTGTCTAGTTTATTGTGCATGTTACATCATTTGATAGTGCATGAATGCATGCATATTTTGAGACTTGATAGTACATGGAAATCCGGGCTCTAGTAATAATTAATGATGGCAAGAATACAAGAAACACAAATGTGGACTCGATTACAGTTACCGTACCTGAGAAACAGTTTACTGAATTACTATTACAGTAACCAGAAATATTACAATTATTTTAGTTAGTTAGTCTTAAGGAAATCACTGCTTTGTTTTTGCTTGGGAGTGGAATAATACAAAAGTTTGCGAAGTAAAGGAATATATTACCATTTTGTGCGGTATTTTAGCAATAAGCGGCTATAATAAGTAGGCGACACTAAACATGTTACCTTGGAGTTTTTTAGAAATTACCTTTTCCCATCATTTTAATGTTGAAAACTATTCTTAGCAGACAAAGCACGGGTCTCCATGTTACGAAAAACGAAACATTAAGCAATTTCTTCAATTGTGCTGGAAGTGGAAGGGATAAACAGCCCGGAAAGGTTTCAAATTGTGAGTTTTGGATTGCTATATCAAACTTAATAAAATTTAAAATCACTTCCGGTCCAAATGCAGTTCCGGGAAACAGCCTAAAATCGCTAGTTTCTTTACTCGTTTTCTTTTTGATTCAATCCTAGCCGAAATAACGTATTCACAAAATTCTTTCTGTAATGTGTTCCTTGATTCAGTACCCTCAGGAGTTTTTTGGTTTTCCAAAATATCCACACCGAATGTAGTTATGAGGGCTTAAGTGAAACTCTGCATTGACTCACATTAGCGCTCGTAGTGGTGCTTAAGCGAAACAATGCATTGACTCACATTAGCGCTCGTAGTGATGCTTAAGTGAAACAATGCATTGACTCATATTAGCGCTCGTAGTGTCACTTAAGGTAAACAATGCATTGACTCACATTAGCGCTCGTAGTGGTGCTTAAGTAAAACAATGCATTGACTCACATTAGCGCTCGTAGTCGTGCTTAAGTGAAACTCTGCATTGACTCACATTAGCGCTCGTAGTGGTGCTTAAGTGAAACAATGCATTGAATCACATTAGCGCTCGTAGTGGTGCTTAAGTTAAACAATGCATTGACTCATATTAGCGCTCGTATGTCGCTTAAGTGAAACAATGCATTCACTCACATTAGCGCTCGCAGTGTCGCTTAAGGTAAACAATGCATTGATTCACATTAGCGCTCGTAGTGGTGCTTAAGTGAAACAATGCATTGACTCATATTAGCGCTCGTAGTTGTGCTTAAGTGAAACAATGCATTGACTTACATTGGCGCTCGTAGTGGTGCTTAAGTGAAACAATACATTGACTCACATTAGCGCTCGTATGTCGCTTAAGTGAAACAATGCATTGACTCACATTAGCGCTCGCAGTGTCGCTTGAGTGAAACAATGCATTGACTCACATTAGCGCTCGTAGTGGTGCTTAAGTGAAACAATGCATTGACTCACATTAGCGCTCGTAGTGGTGCTTAAGTGAAACAATGCATTGACTCACATTAGCGCTCGTAGTGTCGCTTAAGGTAAACAATGCATTGACTCACATTAGCGCTCGTAGTGTCGCTGAAGTGAAACAATGCATTCACTCACATTAGCGCTCGCAGTGTCGCTTAAGGTAAACAATGCATTGACTCACATTAGCGCTCGTAGTGGTGCTTAAGTGAAACAATGCATTGACTCACATTAACGCTCGTAGTGGTAGACAAAAAAAGGCAAACTGCTAATCTAATCGACCGGTTTATGATGATTAAGAAAAGGATTGTAATCTTTGGACGTAAATAAAGAATATATTATCACACTGTATCGTATTTTATTTACCTAAAATTCGTAGATCACCGGGCGCGTAGAGGCGCGCGGCTGTGAGCTTGCATCCGGGAGATAGTAGGTTCGAATCCCACTATCGGCAGCCCTGAAAATGGTTTTCCGTGGTTTCCCATTTTCACACCAGGCAAATGCTGGGGCTCTACCTTAATTAAGGCCACGGCCGCTTCCTTCCAACTCCGAGACCTTTCCTATCCCATTGTCGCCATAAGACCTATCTGTGTCGGTGCGACGTAAAGCCCCTAGCAAAAAATAATCGTAGTTCATGACCCTACGATGTTTTCAACGTTAGTAAGTTGCTTGCCTCATGGGCTAGAACTGTGGACTTTGTATTTTAATTAATGTCTTATCTTTTGAAATGACTTTCCATTTACTTTTCAAATAAATTAATTGGATCTTAAAATTCTCACCGCTAATCTTCGACGTCTGAAGTGGGGAAGTACATCTTTACATTTACTGAAAAAGGCCCTACTGCGGCACTGGAAGGAATACCTGTATTAATTTGAAGAACGTTGTTGGAATGTCTTTGAAAATAATCGAGAGGTAAGAAAGTAGCTCATCAAGAACTGGTGAAGCTGCTCGTTCTGCTGTAGTAGGAGTGGAAAAATATCTACACCACAATTTATTTTTTCACATTTCTTCTTCCGTGAGATGTATGTCAGTTACTAGGAGAAGTAAATAACAAGTAAAAATTACTAATAATGCGATCATTACAAGCAATTCGATTACTTTTATTCTGGTAGTAATATTATTAATAATAATAATAATAATAATAATAATAATAATAATAATAATAATAATAATAATAATAATAATAATAATAATATCCAGGGAGTGGTGTAAATCAGATACTCATAGCTAAGGAGGAATTTTCCCTCCTCCCAGTCATCTATTCCCCCCTGTGGGCGGGGGCGGTAGAATAACACCTACGGTACCCCCTACCTCTCGTAAGAAGCGACTGAAAGGGGCCTCAGTGACTCTTAACTTCGGAGCGTTGGTTGGCGACCACGGGGCCCTTAGATGAGTCCTGGTATTGCTTCCACTTACTTGTGCCAGGCTCCTCACTTCCATCTATTCTACCCGACCTCACTTGGTCAACACTTGTTCTTTTCCGACCCAGACGGTATTAGGTTGCGGGGCGTAGGGATTCTTTAATCTTCACGGACCTCATGGCCCTTGTCTTCCTTTGGCCGATACCTTAGTTTATTTGAAATGTCCGAGCCCTTCATTTTCCCCTCTCTGATTAGTGTTAATAGACGATAGCTGCCTAGTTTTACTTTCTCCTAAAACAATAATTACCAGCGAGTTGGCCGTGCGGTTAGGGGCGAGCGGTTGTGAGCTTGCATCCGGGGATAATGGGTTCGAGCCCCACTGTCGGCAGCCCTGAAGATGGTTTCCCTTGTTTTCCCATTTTCACACCAGGCAAATGCTGGGGCTGTACCTTAGACCACGGCCGCGTCCGTCCCACTCCTAGAGGCCTTTCCCATCCCATCGTCGCCATAAGACCTATCTTTGTCGGTGCGACGTGAAACAAATTGTAAAAAAAAATATTACCATCACCACCACCTCAATTATAAGATGTTCTCTAAAGCCCTACTTAATAGCTTAGAAAGACGAACATGCCGCCTGATTGGAAATTATCAGGCAGAATTCCGAAATGGAAGATCCTGCATAGAACAAACCTGAACTCAAAAACTATCCTAAGAATTGGCAAAACCAAACAAACAGTAATCACCTTTGTTGACTTCATGAAGGCGTATGACTGCATGGATGGACAGACGTTGTTTGTCGTCGGCGTCAGCTCAAGTCCTAAGCGGTCCATTTGATGGTATACTGAAAATCAATCCAAAAACAGAGGAAAATATCCTTCCGCGTGTGAGCACTTCCTTTCTTTCCCCTTCTCCTTCTGGGTTCACCTCCTGCACCTGGCGGGTAACGTAAGCGGCTTTTATACAACATCAAACGGTCCGCTTAGGACTTGAGTTGATTCCGAGTATAGAGGAATTCTAGTCGATCGGAAATCAAGGGAAGTGATCAAACAAACTCTAACACAATGAAACTTCAGAACCGGTGTCCGACAAGGAGATGTATTATCCCCGTTACTATTCAGTCTAGTCTTGGAAAAAGTGATTTGTGAATGGAGAAAGGAAACTGCCATTATTGGCAGACTCCTTAAAAACAATACCTTGATTGCTTAGCTTTTGGAGATGATACTTTCCAACACAGACAAGAAGCAATCCACTTCATAGAAAAACTTCATGAAATAGCGGCCAAAACCGGACTCCAAATTTCACTTGTAAAGACGTAGTAGGCTATATGGAAGGAAGTAAAACAGACTTGCACCAGGCCTATCCGGAAGCCATTCGCCATTATAATAATTGTCTTTTTGTCTGTATTTTTTAGATATTAACTCGATACTTGGTGGATATACCTGGCATTTCAAATAATAGCCTATGTTTTGGGTTCAGTTTAATTTTTGCATCCACCTCTCCGATAAAGTGGTTAATGTGATTACCTGCCGCCTCCGGAGGCCACCGTTTCTATTCCCGGTTCTGCCACGAAATTTGAAAAGTGGTACATGGACTGAAACGTTGGGGGATTTCCACTCAACCTCTGGAGGTCAAGTGCGTAGAGGGGTTTCGATTCTCACCTCTGCCATCCTGGAAGTGGTTTTCCGTGGTTTCTCACTTTTCCTCCAGGCAAATAATATCTAACTTATGGCCAGGGACGCTTCCCACCCTCTTCCTTGTCCATCCTGTTTCATATCCTTCCACAAGCCATAGCAGGTGTTTTCACCTGGGAGAGGTACTGGCACTCCTCTCCAGTTTCATTCCAGATCAAATGTTTCACGCTCCGGCACACTACCCTTGAGGCCGTAGAGGTGGGATCCCTCGCTGAGTCCGAAGGAAAACCTGACTCTGGAGAGTAAACGGATAAAGAAAGAAAGAAAGAGGGAAAGAAAGAAAGAAAGAAAGAAAGAAAGAAAGAAAGAAAGAATATCGTCGTTGAGCCTCAGAATACCGTTATGTGACAATATTTTGGGGAGAAATACTGACCTGCAGCACAGGCATCACTTAGAACGGAGATTCTTTGATATAGTGCATACAATACTAAACCTTGTATGACAAAACCTTTCTGGTCAGAGTTCTAAGTTCAAATATTATGACATAGCGGGTTTTCTCTGCGCAACGGTGATATGTTGTGAGAAGATGAAATCTGTTCCAACACAGTTCGTTCTAATAAAATATTCCTAGTAGATCACCACTTATTCTCAAATGTGTAAGATAAATCTTTGTCATGCGGGTTTGGGCTATCCCTGTTTTGTATAGCCGCTAAAAAAAAAATAGTGGATAATATTGCATGTTTCTCGTATTTAATATTTTATCAGACTTGGTGTCAATTATTATAAAAACATAATTCACCTCTCATGTAGATAAAACCCTGCAGATACCCAAATTATATCTATAGGAAACGTCGTTTCTAAGAAAATTGTACCTGCGGTGTAACTGTACAATACCACGCACTCATTCCTTATTTTCAGTTACTGTACCTGTGATAAATGTTAATGACTGGATGGACAAGATGGAATATTACATTGTTACGAGTTACTGATTTGTTGATGAATGTATGCAGATTATCGATTTAAAAAATCTATCTTATTGAATATGTGATAACGAGAGACGGGTGTGACGAAGAAAGGAAAACACTTTTCCCCCTTTGTGAAAATTGAATGATCCTGGCCATCCATCAACGGCTGCTGATTTCAGATGGCAACCAGCCATAAGACATAGCCTGCACGGTTGCTAGGTAACATCGTCTGACCATACCTTACATCACTGCCTGCACGGTTGCTAGGTAACATCGTCTGACCATACCTTACATCACTGCCTGCACGGTTGCTAGGTAACATCGTCTGACCATACCTTACATCACTGCCTGCACGGTTGCTAAGTAACATCGTCTGACCATACCTTACATCATTACCTGCACGGTTGCTATGGTTACATTTCCGTCACACATTTTGTCGCGTTACGTTACATAAATTTTCGAGTGACTCCCAACCATAAGACATATTTATGTCAAAAAGAACATGGTGTTATTTAACCTCTATGTAGAGGTGAGAATCTTTCATGTCATCATAAATAATAAGTCATATTATTCTGCATTTTGTTTTCTAATACTGCGAGGGAATTAATGTTCTGATTCCTGAATTTTAGATTTCAAACTTTGTCTTTAAGAAGGTCCTAGTGGGCTATTCATTTTGGCTTGAATGCAGACTCCGTTTTTTATATCTGTATCTATATCTGTATGAGCATTCTTGACACGATTGATGCTGTTTTGAATTCTTGACAAAAAATACTGAACCTATCACAATCTCTAGATGAAACAATTTCTCACCACGAATTATTCCCTCCTCGCCAGTTCAACTCCAAAGCGACAAGTGTGACAAATAAAATACGCTAATACGAAGGTCTGTACACAGCTGTTTCTCGCTCAAGTTATGGCTACTTTTGAAAGAGGACCAAGCTGAACATCGTTACCAGACTGCCACCTACTGTATATAAATACAAGATTCTAATTTAGTCTGTCCACTTCACTTTTTGACACATTCTTCATTCTTATCTCGGATTAGGTAGGCTACATACAATTGGAAAATAGATTCAGTTCAATTCCTTTTTTCGTCAGCCTATCAATTTGTCTCGACATCATGGGAAATCGGCTTTGTAAGAAAAAATTAGGGATTGCCGGGTTATGTATTGGTGTAGGCTGTAGACTATATTACTTGATTAGTAGGCCTATGGCATACAATGGCATAATACTATTAATACTGAGCGAGTTGGTCATGCGGTTAGGATCATGTTGCTGTGAGCTTGCATTCGGGAGATGGTGGATTCGAATCCCACCGTCGGCAGCCCTGAAGATGGTTTTCCGTGGTTTCCCATTTTCACACCAGGCAATAAATGGACATGTACCTTAATTACGATCACAGATGCTACCTTCCCATCCTTCGATGTGTTAGTGCGACGTTAAATCGCCAGAGACAAAATAGAAAACAAAGAAATATTAAGGGGGCCAAAACAGGAAATATGCCGAGCTGGTTAGCTTAGGTGGCAGAGCGCTGGCCTTCTGAGCTCAGATTGGCGGGTTCGGTGGTATTTGAAGGTGTCGGTAGATTTGTTGGCACGTTAAAAAACTCACCTTGGTAGTTGTATCGTCTTATTTTTCCTGGTGCCGTTTCTTCATATTCTCGCACTCATTCGATTGCTCCTGCATCATATTTTTAATTTGCTCAACCTGGTAAAATTCTTCTACCACCTCTTTTACCACCTTCCTAATTACTTCTACGTCTTGCCAGCCCATGCTTCCACTGGAGATCGGCCCGGGATTCAATTTCACTCCCCCGATACATAGCACTACTAAAATCACTGCTGTTGTCAGCATCATCTCCACCTTCATTCCCAGTTCCATCATGCTTCCTCCACTTTTCGCTTGTTCTTCCTTCTTTCGCCCGTGCCATCTTCCTATAACTGCCCTGTATTTTTCAACACCAATCATCTTCCCGACTCTGTTCACTTCACTCTTGCACTCCCCTCCAACACTCCATCGCACTACCAGCGCAAACCGCCCAGTGCGTCTGCACTCGTCGCTTGCTCAGGCTAGACTGCCCGTTAAATAACTCCTGACGATCAAAACCCAAGTACCTCGGCAGCTCTGAAAACCGTAAAATTATTTAGAGAGATGTAAAGCCAATAAAAATAATTAATAAAACAGGAAATGTCGTATTACTCCGTTAATATTAGCTATATCGAAAAGGATCTACATAATTTTTGTAAAAAAAAATATGTTTCTGATATTTTATATCGTATGAGGGAGACAACCTGCTGGCTATGATCGCTAAAGCTTCGTGTGGTTCGAGTCCCGGTGGTGAAAAATCTCACCATCAAAATATGGTGTTTCTTTCCATCAGAATGTTGACCGGCAGGGTAGGCGAGGTTATGGTATGCACAGTAGATTGCCAAAAGCCTGGATTAAATTCCAAACCTCTCCTCAGTGTTCATACGGAGTGAAGGAATATGGCATCCTTGATGGTGATTCGTCCGTCGGATGGAGACTTAAAGCCTTGAGCAGATCCCTCGGTGTTATTTGATAGGAGAAGGGTTCGTGCATCATCATCGTCATCCCAGTCCGACTCGTTGGCTGAATGGTCAGCGTACTGGCCTTCGGTTCAGAGGGTCCCGGGTACGATTCCCGGCCGGGTCGGGGATTTTAACCTTAATTGGTTAATTCCAATGGCACCGGGGCTGGGTGTATGTGTTGTCTTATTCATCATTTCATCCTCATCACGACGCGCAGGTCGCCTACGGAGTCAAATAGAAAGACCTGCACCTGGCGAGCCGAACCCGTCCTGGGATATCCCGGCACTAAAAGCCATACGACATTTCATTTCATCGTCATCCCACATACAGACGTGCCGGTCACCCATATGAGTAAAATATAAAGACCTGTATCAGGCGAACTAAACTATTATTATTATTATTATTATTATTATTATTATTATTATTATTATTATTATTATTATTATTATTATTATTATTATTATTATTATTATTATTCCTTATACCCAACTAAAGAGCGCGTCTGAACTTATCAGCACTTTTTTGGTTTTTCTTATTCTCTTCTCAGTATCTCCTCATCCTCTAGCTGTGTTCCTTTTTTCGTTGTTTTGTCCATCTTGTATTTAGTCGGGTGGGTTTTACAGTAAAGTAAAGTGTTTGTGAATTTACAGTAAAGTAAAGTGTTTGTGAATTAAGGTTCTGAATTTTATGCTATCTTGAGTGGTTACTTCATTTAGGTCTTCACTAGTTTCTTTTGGCCAATTAAAGTGATTTTTCATTGATAAAGCTCAGTTTAAAATTGACTTTTTGATCCTGTTATTATCCATTCTGTATCAGTCGCCACAAAATTGTAATCGCCGTTTCCCGATTGTATCCGTGTTTTTTTTCTGTAACTTGATAGATTTCATGTGTTTTCCTTTTCATTCAAATTCCATTTTCACACTTTGATCCCAAGATTTTCCTGAGGAATTTTCGTTCTTGTTTTTCGATCATCTTTATTCGAGATTTGCCACCAATTATAATAGTTTCAGATGCATAAAGTGCTTCTGTTTTAACTACTGTGTTATAATGTCGGAATTTTTCCTTTTTTGATGGATTATACTTCATTAATTGAAACTGTTCCAAGTATATTATTTATTATTATTATTAAGCCCATTAACATCAAGGCTCTCTGACGTAGAAATTTTGTTTATTTGTCATGCCAACGAACTAACAGGGGTTGGCAGTGGTTTTTCTTGTGACTTCTATAACATGAAAAACCGCATAGTCATCAGTTCCTATTGATCTGAAAGATAATAAATATGACTATCAAAGTGGAAATAAACGCGTGAAGAAACAGTGACTCTCAGAATAAGGCAATAAATTATTCTAGAAGAGGAGGTTGTAAGTCTAGGCTTCGAATGCCTTAAAATTGTTGAGCGGGAAGGAATTATGCGTTAGAATACAAACTGATTTGGTTATTATTAAATGTAGTCTAATCCACCCTTCCGTACTGTAGCGAAAGTAACTTGGGCCGTACTCCTAATGTTTATGCAAAGCTCATAGCACACCGGTTATGCAGGCTAGTGTATTCTTGTTACTCGCTTCATTATGTTCGCATTCTAACCTATTATTGCCTAAATTCCGGACTCTAGAGATGACTTACAATGTCCCAAACACCTTTTCAACAATAACATCACACTGACTGACTGGCTATTGTTGTTAGTTGAGGAATGTGCTGTCTCTTCTGGTGCTTCTCATCTCCGCCAGATAACAGCACGACTGCAATTATAAAAAAAGAGAAAATATTAATAGTCCACCTTGATCAATACACACATGTTGATTAAAAACACAATTAGATAGATACATATTTCGGCCTTATTGATTCTTCTTCAGTCTTGAAAAAAGAATCTAAAGTTTATAGAAATTCTCTAGAAAACAAACACTACATTAAAAGTCCATTAGAAAGAATATTGATCTTAAAGGGTTTCTACGGTCATAATTTATAACTTTCATTTCCATGTTGACTCTGTAAGTAACAGTTGGGTACATCCCAGTTCTACACTAACTTAACATCGGCTCTCTTACAAGATTTGTCACAACATTTAAAGGGTCAACTCTGACTGTTCGACTACGAATAAATGAACCAAATAAAGTGTTTAGATTTTTAACATTTTTTTATATCTATGGCAAAATTCACAGCACCACAGGAACTTTGTAAGATTCTCAACCACAAGATTTTACACAATATTTAAAAACCTTGCTTAAAATTGTACATACGTGCTCAATTATTGTGACTTGGACTCTTAAGAACGTCATTTATAATTCAACGTGTTTTTATGACATACAAATCATGTCGTCCGGCCACATGGTTAAATGATTAATGTGTTGGTTTTTGGTCACAGAGGTCCCGGGTTCGATTCCCGGCATGGTCGGGAATTTAAACCATAATTGGTTAATTCCCCTGGCACGGGGGTGTATGTGTCGTCTTCACCATCATATCATCCTCATCACGACGCCCAGGTCGCCTATGGGCGTCAAATCAAAAGACCTGCACCTGGCGAGCCGAAATCCTCGATCATATCCCGGCACTAAAAGCCATACGCCATTTCATTTTTCAACTCATGTCAACTATTTTAAGTGTATTCTTGTGTGTTAAATCTGACACATTTCTGATTTATGTATCTTTTTTTGCTATTTGCTTTACGTCGCACTGATACAGATAGGTCTTATGGCGACGATGGGATAGGAAAGGCCTAGGAATTAGAAGGAAACGGCCGTGGCCTTAATTAAGGTACAGCCCCGGCATTTGCCTGGTGTGAAAAAGGGGAACCGTGGAAAACAATCTTCAGGGCTACCGACAATGGGGCTTGAACCCACTACCTCCCGACTACTGGATGATTTATGTATTTGTTGGAACTGATGATTCCAAGAGAATCGAAACTAGTCTTCATTTATTAAATGTACAACACAAACCTAAACGAAAATCATAAAGAAAATCACTTGTTCTTGAAGCCCTTTGGTGCTTTCTTTTAGAGAATTTCTGTAAAATTTATATTCCTTTTCAAGAATGAAGAAGGCCGAATAGCGCCGAAACATATATCTCCCTAACTTTTTATCAATATTTGTGTATTGACCACCACCACCATCATCATCATCATCATCAGCTTGTTCTGCCATCCGGCAAGTCCAATCATGGCTGTGACCTCCATATCTCTCGATCTTGCGCTCTTTTTTTCACTTCTGCATAATCTTCCTTTCTTTTTCTAATGATGTCTAATAACTGATATCGTCTCCTTCCCCTTCCTCGTTTTCTTTTATCATCCCTTCCATTGCTACTCGTAGTATAGTATTCTGTCTTAGATTATGCCCTATCCAATTTTTCTTCCTTTTTTTTGGATTACGGTCAGCATGCTCCCCACTTCTCCCACTCTCTTCAGAACTTCTTCATTTGATATTCTATCTTCCTAGCTTACTCCTTCAATTCTTCTCCACCGAGCTCGATAGCTGCAGTCGCTTAAGTGCAGCCAGTATCCGGTAATCGGGAGATAATGGGTTTGAGCCCCACTGTCGGCAGCCCTGAAGATGGTTTTTCCGTGGTTTCCCATTTTCACACCAGGCAAATGCTGCGACTGTATCTCAATTAAGGCCACGGCCGCTTCCTTCCACTTCTTAGGCCTTTCCTATCCCATCGTCGCCATAAGATATATCTGTGTCGGTGCGACGTAAAGCAAATAGCAAAAGAAAAAAAAATTCTTCTCCAAATCCACATCTCAAATGCCTCTATTCTTCTCTGTTCTTCCTTCTTGAATGTCCATGTTTCAGCGCCATATAGAGCTATACCCCATATGTAACACCATGCAGGTCTCTTCCTTAGATCTTTCTCTAGCGGGCCACCAAATAGTTCTTTCTTCTTGCTGAAGCTTTCCTTGGCTAAGGCAATTTGAGCTTTCCTGTCTGTTATAGAGTGAAGGTCTTCAGTCATAGGCTAATACTTCCAAGATACTTAAACTTATTCACCTGTCCATTAATTGCTCCCCCTACCTTGATTGTTGCTTTTTCACCTTTACCTCCAAGTATAATGAATGTAGCTTTCTTTCTGTTTATGCTCATTCCGTACTCTTCAACTTTTTGTTTCATTTGTTTAATTTGCGGAGTTCGTTCACATTTTCAGCTATTACTGCCATATCATCAGCAAATCTTATGCAATCAATTCTCTTAAGGAGCCCATAGACGTGCAATATTATTGCGCAAAATGGATTGTGCAATATATTGTTAGCTGCCCATAGACGTGCCATATTATTGCGCAATATCGGGGTTTGTGCAATATAACTGATAGTGTGTACTTAATATTGAAGGGTTGTACAATATATTGTGCAAAGCGGTCACAGACGTACAATATGCGTTGCAATCTATAGTCAGTCCATGCCGTTATTTTGTTTGGTGAACATGTTGAGTGACACTGATCATTGCTGCGTTTTGCTCGCCGTGGGCGTAAGTGCCAAAAAGAAGCAGAAACGGAAAAGGAGGACATGGGCCAAACAATGGTTTCTGGACAGAGAAAGGTACACTCATGAAAATTTACTCACTGAACTGAGAAAATGCGAGCTAAATGATTTTCGAAACTTTCTGCGCATGAATGGTGAATTGTTTGATGAAATTATTGCTTTGGTTACGCCTCAAATCGAGAAAAGTAATACTATTACGCAGAGAATTGATTTTTAATAACTTATTGTTTATCGGCGTTCGGGTATTTTTCGCGATATTTATCAATAAGCACCTCGTACTGTTCACTTTTTTTAACGCGATTATTGTAATCTTTGCTCTTAACGTCCCATAGAGCCGGAAGGTCATGGTACACTTCGACAAACTCCAAAATAAACTTTTTCTCCTCCTGTTTGTCTGCCATCGCGATACGTTCTCCCCCACCTGTTGATAACAACTGGCGGGAGGACGGGATATTGCACAAAATTGCCAACACACGGCACAGTATTTTGTGGTTTGTGCAATATATTTCAAACTTCTTTGATTTTGTACAATATATTGCACAATCCTTCAATACGAAGTACACACTATCAATTATATTGCACAAACCCCGATATTGCACAATAATATTGCACGTCTATGGGCCCCTTTACCTCCAATGTTGACACCTCATTTACCATTCAAACATTCACAAATAATTTCCTCCAAGAAAATATTAAACACAGTTGGTGATAAGCAGCGACCCTGTCCAACACCTCTCCCCAGTCTGATTTCTTCTGTTAATACTCCTCTTATTCCCACTCTTGCTGTTTGGTTGCAATATAATTCCTTGATCAGTCTTCTCTCTACCGGGCGAGTTGGCCGTGCGCGTAGAGGCGCGCGGCTGTGAGCTTGCATCCGGGAGATAGTAGGTTCGAATCCCACTATCGGCAGCCCTGAAGATGGTTTTCCGTGGTTTCCCATTTTCACACCAGGAAAATGCTGGGGCTGTACCTTAATTAGGCCATGGCCGCTTCCTTCCAACTCCTAGGCCTTTCCTATCCCATCGTCGCCAAAAGACCTATCTGTGTCGGTGCGACGTAAAGCCCCTAGCAAAAAAAAAAGTCTTCTCTCTCTCTCTCTCCATTCCACCCAATAATTTTTTAATATCTGCAAGTCTACAAAGACTGTGTGTACTTCTCTATGTACTTTTCTCCCATGACTTTCAGTAAACCAATGGCACCCTTGCGCCTAGTCCATGCCTAAATACATATTGTTCTTCACCAATGTAATTCCCCATTCGTCTGTAAATACTTCCGTTTATTGCTCGTAATAGTATTTTAGCTGCATGCGAAATTAAACTTAGTGTCCTGTGTTCTTGACCAAGGTGGACTATTAAAATGACATAATTTCTTTACTGTAAAGTCAATACGGAACTATTATGAGATTCTTAAATTGCAGCTAACATTATGGTGAAAACATTTTTAGAACATCGAACATCGATCAGTCTACTTCTGACCATTGTACTGGGTCGAGGGCTGGCTACCCGTAGCGCAGTGGCCCTTTAGGAAAACAACGATAACAACATCATTTCGAAGACGAAATAAAATGGATAAGTATCATCAGGTTTGATGTGAAACTAAACCGAATGAACAATAGCGCCTGAGTGGCCATTAAACGAAAATGTCTTAATTTGTTCATTCTTAAGAACAGTAAAAGTTTCAACGGCTCGTGAATAACGAGCATCAAGCAGGGGACATAAACCTATCGGCGACATAACCAACAACTCTGCTCATGTATTACTGAATTATGGTTCATAATGTGCAAACCTAAAAACTCACAATATTGCGGTCGGAAATGTCAGATGAGGTCTAAGGCATTCTAATACTTGTGGCAGCGGGGCCTGTTATCTTGTTGTACATCTCTTTAAAATTGTGATTGTCTGTCAGATTTCAACTCGCAGGGTGGTTGGAACCTGCTATCAGAAAACCGAAAAAAAGAACAGGGTGATAATGTAATGAGTAAAGTGTGGATTGTGGCATATTTCCATGTTTTGTTTGTTTCAATATTGGCCTATCATACGCCCATAAGAAAACAAAGGCGATTCATGCCAGTTGAAATCGAATGGCTGAGTTTTATAGTGCATAGAAATGCATATACAGGGTGGATCAATTTGAGATAAGGAACCATATTCCGGAAATGATCGAGTCGAAATTTGAAAAAAAAAAAAAAAAAAAAAAACAAACCCCATGGCACTACAGCCCTTGAAGGGCCTTGGCCTACCACGCGACCGCTGCTCAGCCTGAAGGCCTGCAGATTACGAGGTGTCGTGTGGTCAGCACGACGAAACCTCTCGGCCGTTATCTTGGCTTTCTAGACCGGGGCCGCTATCTCACCGTCAGATAGCTCCTCAATTCTAATCACGTAGGCTGAGTGGACCTCGAACTAGCCCTCAGGTCCAGGTAAAAATCCCTGACCTGACCGGGAATCGAACCCGGGGCCTCCGGGTAAGAGGCAGGCACGCTACCCCTACACCACGGGGCCGGCAATTTGAACAAAATTCTACTCATTTAAGTCCGTTTACCTACACACGTGTCCGGCTCCATGGCTAAATGGTTAGCGTGCTGGCTTTTGGTCACATGATCCCGGGTTCGATTCCCGGCAGGGTCGGGAATTTTAACCTTAATTGGTTAATTTCGCTGGCACTGGGGCTTGGTGTATGTGTCGTCCTATGTGTCATCTTCATCATCATTCCATCTTTATGACGACGCGCAGGTCGCCTACGGGTGTCAAATCAAAAGACCTGCATCTGGCGAGCCGAACTTGTCCTTGGACACTCCCGGCACTAAAAGCCAACGCCATTTCATTTTTTTTTTACCTACACAAGTTTCACAAACTGCCCCATTTAAAACAAGTGTTTAAAATGGCGCCTCTCTGCGTCAATGCAGGCATGGCATCCCCGCACAAAGTTTTGTTGTAACCGTTCGAATATCCACGGTGTCGTTTGAACAGCGTCTCAGGCAGCGAGAATGATTGCCAAGAGACTATCTTCAGTCACGACAGGTGTCTCATATCAAGGCTTTTAACAAGAAATTAAGTGGAGTGAGATCAGGTGAACGAGTGGGCCACGAAACATGACCTCCTCTTCCTATCCACTTTGTAGGGTAGTTACCGGGGTCAAACCCGACTGAGGTCGGTGGCTTTTAAGGGTGGTTAAAGGTGACAACCCCATGTCGTTGGCTTCTGGCACGTTAAAGAACTACTGCGGGACGAGATTCCGACACCCTAGCGTCTGTTAAGAACGGACTGACGTTAAATGACTTGGATTATTAATAACTTTTGACTCGGACGTTTCTGGACTACGGTTCCTTATCTGTAATTCATCCATTCGGCATCCTCCATCATTCCTGAAAGCGTCTACAAGGAATACGCGCATATTCTTGGCGCATGTGCATATAAATGCATAATTGCAGTATTATTATTATTTTGTATAAAACAACATGTAATATCATCGCTGTCCGACTCGTTGGCTGAATGGTCAGCGTACTGGCCTTCGGTTCAGAGGGTCTCGGGTTCGATTCCCGGCCGGGTCGGGGATTTTAACCTTCATTGGTTAATTCCAATGGCTCGGGAGCTGGGTGTTTGTGCTGTCCCCAACATCCCCGCAACTCACACACCACACATAACACTATCCTCCACCACAATAACACGCAGTTACTTACATATGGCAGATGCCACCCACCCTCATCGGAGGGTCTGCCTTACAAGGGCTGAACTCGGCTAGAAATAGCCACACGAAATTATATTATTATCGCTGTTCGGGCGGAAGGTCATACCTCACAATGTTCTTCTAAACGGAAACATCTCCCATGAGAGCTGAACGAGCATTGACCTGCCGGCACTATTTGGCAACACTGGGCGATCTTCACTTTTATTAGCTCCTGACGGGACACTGCCCTGTCCCATGACTAGGGACAGATGGAATTATCCGATGTTCGTATTCTTGCGGGGTTTCACTTGGAGCTGCCGAACTCTTATGCCTGTTCTACACCATCAAAAGTTTCTCTCAAATCAAAACTTCGCGAAAAATTTTCAAATCTCGTCAAATATAGTTCAACATTAACAAGATATAAAAAGATTTGGCAATGTTTGATAGCCTTTCGTCTCAACTTGGAGGAAAGTTGGTTTTTGGACTGGCAATACGATATATTCTTGAAAGAAGGAGAGAAAGTTGCAATAAACTACATTTTTCTCTGTTTCGTAGTCCGTTTCCATCCAGGGTTGATTTTTCCCTCGGACTAAGTGAGATCTCCCACATTTACCGCCTTAAGGGCAGTGTACTTGAGCCTGAGATATTTGTCAGGGACACAACTGAGCAAGAGGACCGGCACTTCTCCGAGGTGACCTCACCTGCTATGATGAACAGAGGCCTTGCGGGGGATGGCAAGCATTGAAGGGATAGACAAGGAAGAGGGAAGGAAGTGGCCGTGGTCTTAAGTTAGTTACCCCCGCATTTGCCTGGAGAAAAAGTGGGGAAAGCTCAAAAAACCACTTCGACAATGGCTGAGATGGGAATGGAATCCCCTCTACTCAGTTGACCTCCCAAGGCTGAGTGTACGCCGTTTCAGCCGTCGTACCACTTTTCAAATTTTCTGGCAGAGCCGAGAATGGAACCTGGACCTCCAGGGGTGGCAGCTAATCATACTAACCACTACGCTACAGAGGCGGACAATAAACCATGGGAAAATATTAATATGGTTGTCTTCGGCATCATTTTTTACAATGCACAGTATTTACTGCCTATCATAATTTGCAGAGGATAATGTTCTCTCACGAATTGAATAAAAATGACAGTAATGCAACGGAACTTCATATCTTATTACATGAACACATATTACGAATTCCATAATAATATGCGAAGATCGTCCCAAATCGAACATAGGTGGATAGTGTTTACCTATGGTTTACCGTACGGTAATAAACATAAAAAACTGTCCACTGCTTGAGACATTTCTCTTGCAATCTCCTCGTATGCTGTCGTTGTCTTCATTTTATTGTGGTGCTCTACGGAGTCCATTGAATATAAGCAGGGATGTGCCCCAAACTTAGCAGTTAATACACACACAACATCCCTCGGTCATGAAGACGAAACCACTTTGTTTTGATTCTGGGAAATCCTAGCATGCCTAGCGGCGTAGCGCGCACTGTTCATACTCGAATTCCATTGCTCAATCCTGTCAAAGAGTAGGCAATTCTTTGATAGATTAGAACCTATTCTACTTCACTTTCAAGACTTTCGAAGGCTTCTCAAATATTGCATTAACTTGTGAAGCCTTGAGTATGATCGTGTACAACAGGCTTTATGGACAGTGAGGTGGCGTTTGCCAATAATGCGCTAATTGTTAGGCTGCACTGTGCGTCGAGTACTTCAGTGAAGCAAAATCTTCATTTTGATTATGACTCAAGATTTACGGATCAAGCAAGTGCCCACACGGTTTGGATCACGTGGCTATCAGCCTGGACATTCGGGAGAGAGTGGGTTCGCACCCCACTGTCGGCAGTCCTGAAGATGGTTTTCAGTGGTTTCCCATTTTTAAACCAGGCAAATACTGTACCTTAATTAAGGCCACGACCACTTCCCTCAAGCTCCTAGCCCTTTCCTATCCCATCGTCTTCATAAGACCTATCTGTGTCGGTGCGACCCAAGGCAACTGTAAAGCAAAAGAAGAAAGTTTTATGGAGACACGTCACGTTCATTCCAACATTAGGTTGTATTTATTTATTTAATTTATTCATTTCGTAATAGATTTTGGCCAACTGTGGAGCACGTAAATAACTCTTCATGACTTCAGTTTTCTTTGGTTACAGCTTCTTTCTTTTCAGCTGTCCAATGTTGTTTCTTCTTGTTCGCTGTTTCTGGCTCTAGAACAGGTGTTTCCAAATGGCGGCCCGCGGGCCGCATGTGGTCCGCGAAGCCATATTATGCAGCCCGCGAGATCATTTTAAATCATATGAATAATAGTACAAAATAATATTTTATAAGTCGTTCAAAAATGTATTAATTTTTATATTCGTTATAGACCCAAGTCCGAACTAGTCCATTCTTTAATATTGTTTCCTCTTTTTAAAAATTCACTTGATCTGAATGGATTATTTTTCACTTTAAAAAATTTAAAATCCTAATTTCAGATAATAATCATTGGTTTTTACGTCCCACTAACTACTCTTGATGTTTTTCGGAGACGCCGAGGTGCCGGAATTTTGTCACACAGGAGTTCTTTTACGTGGCAGTAAATCAATCGACACGAGGCTGACGTACAGTACTTGAGCACCTTCGGAATGATCTAACATCGAACCTACCAACTTCAGAAGGCCAGCACCTCAACCATCTGAACCACTCAACCCGGCTCCAAATTTCACTCTTTGATGCAACTGTAAAATAATGTTTTACCTAAGTAATTAAATTGATCAAACCTATTTCAACTGAATTATGCATATTTTTTCATAATGGTACTTCTGTAGGCCTACTATATGCAGCATTTTACGAAAATTGGCCTATTATTCAAGTGCGGCCCGCGAACATGACTAAGGTTTCCAATATGGCCCTCGAGCCCTTACAAATTGGAAACCCCTGCTCTAGATGCCCGTCAGATGTGCGTATCTTTTTCCTGAAAGTGGTTCTGTTGTGGATGTCTTTATGCATGATGTTCATTTCTTGCAGATCCTTCGTGGTGTTAACATGCCATTTGTCATAAGAGTTGCCTTCCGTATTGGTTAAACATTTTAAACATTTTCTTAGGGAGTGTTAGTGTATTATTTGTTTATTTATTTATTTAGCGTATTCCTTTCACTCACCTCCGTGGCTCAGGCGGCAGCGCGCCGGGCGCTCAGAGCTGGGTTTCTTAGTTCAAATCCCGGTCACTCCCTGTGAGATTTGTGCTGGACAAAGCGGAGGCGGGGCAGGTTTTTCTTTGGGCACTCCGCTATTCCCTGTCTTATTTCATTCTAACAACACATTTCATTTCATCTGTCAGTCATTAATCATTGCTCCAAAAGAGTGCGACAGGCTTCGGCAGCCGCCATATTTCATACTTTCGCCGCTAGATATGGCTTCATCCGTTCCATTCCTGACCAGGTTGAAAATGGAAACAGGCTGTGTTCGTGGACATGTTCTGCTCGCCTAGTGCAGGTATTTCTATCTGACCTGGGCGTCTGACTGTAAGATGATGAGGTAGGGAGAGCGTGAACACCGGTGTCAGCACATGGTCTATTACGTGATCTGTGCAAGGCTTAAGGTTCCAATCCAAATGACGAATCGCCATCAACAGCCTCACATGTCCTCACTCAATGTGAACAATATTGGCACACGATTAGTGATTAGAAACTGTATACCGCCATCTCTCCTACACTGCCAGCCAACATTCTGATGGTGAAATTCTTTTCCACCAACGAGACCCGAACCGGTTAACCATAATATCTGCCCATTTTAAAGACCTGACGTCGTAACCGTTATGGTGCGCACTATCAAACAATCATCACTGATCTCCATTTAGAACTGTAGCCCATGAGGCAGATGGTCCATCAATTGTTCACCTATTTCTTTGTTCAACGTTTTCAAAGAACTTGGAACTTTATGGAACATATCTCTTGATCATTTATTACAATTCCTTACGCCTCATCCAATAAATTTCTTTCTTTCCTTCTTTCTGTCTTTCTTAATCCGTTTACCCTCTAGGGTTGGTTTCTCTCTCGGAATCAGTGAAATATCCCACGTCTACCGCCTAAAGGGCAGTTTCGTGGAGCGTGTGACTTTGGATCGGGCTATACAACTGGATAGGAAGACAAGTACCTCTCCCAGGCGGCCTCATCTGCTATGTTCAACAGAAGTTTTGTGAGTGGCTGGATAGATCGCAATGGATAGACAAGGAAGCAGCCGTGGCCTTATGTTAGGTACAAATCCGGTATTTGTCTGGAGGAAAAGTGGGAAACTACGTAAATCCACTTCAAGGATGGTTGAGGGGGAATCGAACCACCCTCTTCTCAGTTGACCTCCAGAGGCTGTGTGGACTCCATTCCAGCCCTCGTACCACTTTTCAAATTTCGTTGCAAAACATAGCCCGGATTTACTATTTAATTTATAATCGCATGAGTTATGCCTCAGGTCAGTTCCAGGTAAATTATAGCTAGGGCTTGGTACAGGAGGAAGGTCCCTATCTACATGAAAACTTGAAAATTCTTTTAAAGAATGAAGTATATCCAAATAAATGCATGTTGAATTGCATATCACCTTGCTGTGGATTTTCGTCGTCTTCAATATCGTCTATCAGGTGACCCGTAATCCCCAGCTCACCATGCTGAACTGGACTGGAACTCGTTCTGCAGACCCCTTTCGTCACCATGGAATAGAGCTGAAACTCCCAGGTTGGTCCGACATGGGATCGAACTCGTACCTCTGAAGTTCTAGACGGTCTCCGACGTTCTCCGATGATCTTGAGGGGTAATCACTCGTTTTATTACACATACGAGTCCACAATTGCACAGTCCCCCGACACTTATTTGACATCAGTGTTCGAATTAATATTGACGTAATATGAAATCGATCTTCACTAGGCTCTCGTAGATAGAATTTAAAGATGAAGATGCGGATAGCATCAAATTAAGAAAAGAAATAAATCACAGTTCATGAACATAAGCTTTATAAATAACGAAACTGAAGACTATTCACATATTATGCACAGTTCGTGGTTGCTTTCCACTGAATTATGGTCTCACTTGACACTAAAATAAATATACGACTACACAAGCGTTTATCCAACGGACACTGTTGTCAGTAACGCGCTAATACATTATTAAACACTTTGAGGAAATAATAACGTTGGCAAATACAGTATTACGCACAGTTCAAAATTCAACTCAGTTTGAATCAAGTATCGTTCACTTCAACCCAAAATTTGAAGAAATAATAAAGTTAGCAATTATTATACACAGTTGTAAATTCAATTCATTTTGGAATGAGTATCATTCACCTCTATCCAGAGTTAATCACATGTGTCAAAGCACACAAGTACAAATTGTGTAATAGGCAATCACTTGCATTCATGGTAGTGAAAGAGTTCATGATCATGATCACTTCTACTTAACAAATGAAAGAAAATAAGCTGACCGAGTTTCAAGAAATTCTACAGTTAATAATATAATGTAGCAGTGTGTCATTTTGAAATTCACAACACTTAACTGGTAAGAAACTAAGTTCCACAACTGTAAAGTGGTAAGAAACTAAGTTCCACACTTATAAAGACTTGTCACAGGTCGAAGTTCCTACACGCGCACAATTTCTAAGTTGCAATCAACTGGCAGAGTCTAAGTCCACTATAAAGACTTGAAGAATTCGAAGATAAATTTGGACAGCACTTTGTCTCGACGAACAGCGTAATGGTGCAGCGTGGTGAGACAGACTGAACTCTCACCTGTGTCTGAGTGAGTTGGTTGGGTTGAGCTCGTCTTATATACGATTTGTGCTTCTACGTCATCAGATATCGTGATTTCTATGAAGTAGAATAACTCGAGAATCCCTCGACGGATATACTTGAAACTTAATACTAGAGACGTTTACATGATTCTCTACGAAATGACGTGTCCTTCTAGTTGATACGATCATTATTACAGGAGTTTTGAAAATTTCCTAGACGAACATTCGGGAAGGTGTGACGTTTCTTCTAGAACATGCCAGTCCTTGCCGGGTAGCACGTGGCAGAACAGGCGGGTAGCCTATCTTGCTCCCGCGTCCACGTCACTCGTACAGCTCGCTTCACCGAGCGTAGACAGACCAAGCTCGCAGTAAATGTCTTGCGTAATGATTAAATGCTGTTTATCTTAAAAAAGAATGCGACATGTACCGCGCATTACTGGTACAATATGTCCCACAGCTATATTAAGAAACTTGCGTATGGAAGTTTTTATTGCAGAATTTGTTTCAAGTATTAGGGATTTTTAAGTCCAAATTTGAGAACGTAAATTAAAATTTACACAAATTTAGTACTATATATCTCCTTATATAAATTATATGCAGAAAAATCTATACGTAGTGCTTTTAAAATAAGTATTATCTACCTAATTACGAATTTACATTAACATGTTAATTAAATTACATGAAAAATGCAATTAAAAATTTGAAAATAATTATTTTGGAAAAGGTAATAATTGTATATGAAAGAAATGTTTGTGGTATCTCTACTTCTATGTAGGTGACATTCCCACAAAGTTTCGTGAAAATCCATGCATTAGGTAAAAATCAATCAACCAATCAATCAATCAATCAATCAATCAATCAATCAATCAATCAATCAATCAATCAATACTGATCTGCATTTAGGGCAGTCGCCCAGGTGGCAGATTCCCTATTTGTTGTTTTCCTAGCCTTTTCTTAAATTATTGCAAAGAAATTGGAAAATTATTGAGCATTTCCCTTGGTAAGTTATTCCAATCCCTAACTCTCCTTCATATAAACGAATATTTTCCCCAATTTGTTTTCTTGTATTCCAACTTTATCTTCATATTGTGATCTTTCCTACTTTTAAAGACGCCACTCAAACTTATTCGTCTACTAATGTCATTCCACACCATTTCTCCGCTGACAGCTCGGAACATACCACTCAGTCGAGCAGCTCGTCTCCTTTCTCCCAAGTCTTCCCAGCCCAAGCTTTGCAACATTTTTGTAACGCTACTCTTTTGTCGGAAATCACCCATAACAAATCGAGCTGCCTTTCTTTGGATTTTTTCCAGTTCTTGAATCAAGTAATCCTGGCGAGGGTCCCATACACTAGAACCATTCTCTAGTTGGGGTCTTACCAGAGACTTATATGCCCTCTCCTTTACATCCTTGCTACAACTCATAAACACCCTCATAACCATATGCAGAGATCTGTACTCTTTATTTACAATCCCATTTAGTGATTACCCCAATGAAAATCTTTCCTTATATTAACACCTAGATACTTGTGACGTACCCACTTTGCCCACAGATGTATGACAAATTTATAACGTGGCGGGTCACTTTAATATTAAAATAAATAAATGATATGTCATTGTTTCTCCAGAAACAGTATCCCACGGGCGCCAGTCTTCAAGCTTATGGCTTGAAAACAAAAGTAGATAATTAATAATAATAATAATGCGTAATGAGACTCAAAAAACTCCCAGGGGTGAGGTGAACGGAACACAAATCATTAAGTACACTAACTTGGAATTTAAGGATCATTAATAATCATTTCATAATATACAAATTAGAACAGCTATTTATTAAGATGAAAAACGTGACGTAACGGCGTTTTAACGACATCTGAACTTACGTAAGCAAAAGAAAAATTGAATGAAATTAATTTTAAAAATGAACTGTTGCGCGAAGACTTGCAGTAACTTATGCCATAAGCTCACCAAATGTAGACTCTGTTGTCTTGAAGCTGAAGATGGGTGGATCTCTCGTACAGGCTGCCTCATCTGTTGTTGGATTCCAGTCCTACATCCACATTTCCTGTTTTTAACACTTCCTATTGTACTCCTTACATAAAGTCGTAATGAGTCCTAATTTTAAGTGCAAAACCACCATGGGTTATGTTCGTGGAGAGAATACATTCGTATTCTTCCGTATTACGGAACAGTAGCGTAGGTAAATTCATAATAAAAGCTCTCCTCCCCTATACCAGTCAGAACCGGTCTCCCGTTGACTACCTCTCGTCATTGAGATAACAAGTCCCAATGAGAGTAACTTTTGAGTAGAATATACTCAGATGCGAAGTGAACTAAGTTAAAATCTTCTCCGATGTGTAGACGTAGAATCGTAGTAAGAGTATCTTCCAAGCGTGAGAATCAGAATCAGAATCTAAATCTGAATGTGAATCTGAATGTGAGTCTGAATGTGAGTGTCCTCTCCAGCCCTTGTCGGTGGTATATATTGGTTCAAAAGTCTCCTTCCATCAGCCCTATCACATGGTCCAGTAAGATTCGAGGTCTCATCCCTTCTCCGATGTATAGCTGTGCATCCATCACGTTGCTTCATTACGTTCATTCACATAGGCTGAACTTTCCCGCTGAAATAAAGCGTCCGCAAGCAGAGTTTGAAAAGTGGGTGTTAATAATGTATCAACTGTCTCTTCATGAGGTGGAGAAGGTAAGGTCTCTCGTAATCTAGATGACGTACTTTTCCTGGAATTGGGCTGGAATTAGCCTGCTGACTCTGGTCACCTCACAACGGCTATTGGAAAATTTACTGCAAGTTATAAATATGCGTGATGTTGAAATACTTTACCCAATAATTTGTTCGTTCAGAATACGTTATAGCCGCGATACAAAGAAATGAAATGATGATTGAAATGGATGATAAAAACCCTATATATATATATATATAAACATATTAATTTAAAAATGACCTATCAGTGATTAAATATATACATCTTATCAATTAAATATATAGTTCAATAATTAAAAATATACAGTGATGTCCCAAACATCACATACTTAGAATGATCCCCAAAAGGAACTTTCACTCCATCAACGCAGTAATTAAAACTCAGAGGACGTTTCCTATTTGTGAAACTCACAACCTGACGTTTAACCCCGTTTATCATCATACCCTTGCCTACTGTCCATCTCACAACATTATCGAGGTCATTTTGCAGTTGTTCACAATCTTGTACCTTATTTATTACTCTATAGAGAATAACGTCATCCGCAAAAGGCCTTACTTCTGATTCCATTCCTTTACTTAAATCATTTATATATATAACAAATCATAAAAGTCTAATAATACTGCCTTGAGGAATTCCCCTTTTAATTATTACAGGGTCAGATAAAGCTTCATCTACTCTAATCCTCTGAGATCTATTTTCTAGAAATACAGCAACCCATTTTATCTAGTCCAATTGCGCTAATTTTTGCCAGTAGTCTCCCATGATCCATCCTATCAAATGCTTTAGACAGGTCAATCGCGATACAGTCCATTTGACCTCCAGATTCCACAATATCTGCTATATCTTGCTGGAATCCTACAAGTTGAGCTTCAGTGGAATAACCTTGCCTAAAACCGAATTGCCTTCTATCGAACCAGTTATTAATTTCGCAAAATATCTGTTTATCTCCGGAGTGTCGTCTTAAGAAAGATGTTAAAATTCAAAACTCATAAGTGAGATAAGTAAAGTATTTGCAATGGAGTATTTGTGGATTGGGACTGAGAGGAATATTTCTTCTAATGTTTGCATAATACATACAGAAATATGTCAGAAAAATATAGAATAATAAGTGAGGAATTAAGTAGCAACAATGCAAAATTGTTCAATAATATCGCACACGGTCTTGGCTAATAAAATAATGAGATGATCTCTCTCTGTCCTTGCATGTTGTAGAAATCGTTGAGTGTGATAATCGCCACATTATGTGTGCCTTTTCAATGTTAAAACACTTTCCCTTTATTTTGCGACATCTGCACGGCAATGCTTGCCTTGACTATTTAACATAGAGACTGATTTGAAATCTATAATCGTCGGGCTGAGTGGATCAGACGGTTGAGGCACTGGCCTTGTAACTCCTACATGACAGGTACGATCCTGGCTCAGTCCGGTGGTATTTGAAGGTGCTCAAATACGCCAGCGTCGCATCGGTAGATTTACTGGGACGTAAAAGATCTTCTGCGGAAATAAATCCCGGCACCTCGGCGTCTTCGTAAACCGTGAAAGTAGTTAGTGGAACGTAAAGCAAATGGCATTATTAATATTATTACTATTATTATTAATATTAAATCTACAATCTACTGAAAACAAGAGTTTGAAAATTAGCTTTACAATACATTGTTGTCAGCAAAACCCAAACGCGTACCTAACAAATAAAAATTAACTTTAAAAATTATAGTCCATTGAGGCTCCGGCGGCAGCGCGTCGGCCTCTCACCGCTGGATACCGTGGTTCAAATCCCGGTCACTCCATCTGAGATTTGTGCTTTACAAAGCGGAGGCGGGACAGGTTTTTCTCCAGGTAAGCCGGTTTTCCCTGTCATCTTTCATTCCAGCAACACTCTCCACTGTAATTTTATTTAATCTGTCAGTCATTAATCATTGCCCGAGAGGATTGCGACGTGCCTCGAAAGCCGGCACAATTCCTATCCTCGCCGCAAGTTGGGGGCTTCATTCATCCCATCCCTGACCCGGTCACTGACTGGAAAACAGGTTGTAGGATTTCATTTTCATTATAGTCGACAATGCGTTTGCTGGCGGTACCTACTGTTTACAGTGCATTATAAAGGCTAAAGCAGTTTTGTTACTTTCTTTGATCTGTTTCTGTCTTATCCTTGGCTTTGGCAATGTGAAAGTGACTGAGGTATGAGCGATGCAAGTAATACCATTCCTTATGCAGCCAGTACCTGTTATGAATGGTGTGAAAATGTTGCTCATAGGGTCGGTTGATGCATGCATTTCAGTGGGCTTGGTAGACTGAAATGCAATAGCAACTTCTGGCTCGGTGAGGAAAGCAAGGGAAAACTACCTCACTCCTCATCTCCCTAGTACGCCTTTTCAGTTATGCCTAGGTCATCTATGACAGCTGATGGCGGAGCTGTTGAGGATCCAACCAGCCTTAGGACTGAGGACTGAACATACATACATACATACATACATACATGCAGTCGATAATCATAATAATAATAATAATAATAATAATAATAATAATAATAATAATAATAATAATTTCGTGTGGCTATTTCTAGCCGAGTGCAGCCCTTTTAAGGCAGGCCCTCCGACGAGGGTGGGCGGCATCTGCCATGTGTAGGTAACTGCGTGTTATTGAGGTGGAGGATAGTGTTGTGTGTGGTGTCTGAGTTGCAGGGATGCTGGGCACAGCACAAACATCCAGCCGGTGGGCCATTCCAATCAACCAATGAATGTTAAAATCCCGACCCGACCGGGAATCAAACCCGGGACCCTCTGAACCGGAGGTCAGTACGTTGACCATTCAGCCAACGAGTCGCACATAGTCGATACATTTCTCCGAAAATGTGATAAAATGCGTTGTTTTATAACATATGTCGTAATAAGCGATTATTTATATATATATATATATATAGGATTTAGACGGGACCATTAGACTTCGCCGTTATATCAAAAGTGATATTGCAATAAACGATTTTGACTGTATTATGAGACACAACGGAGAAGAACCCTACAGCCATTTTCAGCGAACATATTTGAGCAACTTTCATGCAACTCGCACCGTTCGAAAACAAATACTTCCCTTGTCAGTAGGTTATTGTATTTCCCTCCGTGTTCCGTTTCCAATGTTTGTTCCATGTTCGACCTTTAAATTAATGCCCGTTTTACAGCTCTTGCCTTCTAATTTCCTTGTTATTATGACCTAGTGGTCGTTGACTCTCGTCTGGCAACTACTAACTCATACAGTTGCCTCCATTCATGTGTTGGTAACTCACTACTATATTATAGGCTACACCAAATAGTTCGTAACATGGACTGTATCAGATAACATTCCCTTCACTTCTTTTAAGGATATTGTGGTACTGAAAGAGACGATAAATAACATTATCACTATAACTGTCAAAAATATACGACCAATAAAGTAGTTTTTTAAAAATAAATTTACATTGTTTGAAGAGTTCGCCTTGACTTTCAGACATTATTATGTAAGAACTTCTCGGTAATACTTACTCTCGTTTCAAACTCACTAGTTAAAAATTCTATTGATTTAACGTCCCACTAACTTACAATAGAATACTCCCATCCCGTAGTTCCGGGTAAAAAAAATGAAGTGGCGTATGGCTTTCAGTGTTGGGAGTGTCTGAGGACAAGTTCGGCTCGTCAGATGCAGGTCTTTTGATTTGACACCCGTAGGCGACCTGCGCGTCTTGATGAGGATGAAATGATGATGAAGACGACACATACACCCAGCCCCACGCAGGCGAAATTAACTAATTTTGGTTAAAATGCCAGACCCTGCCAGGAATCGAACCCGGGACCCCTATGACCAAAGGCCAAGTCACTAACCCCTTAGCCATGGAGCGTAGTTCCGGGTCACCTGAAGCTGGGAAGCGAGAATTCATTAATTTCAATCCATCTTTTGTACATGCATTTTATTTTCTTTGATAAATTAAAAAAATATCTATTTATTTATCTATTTATTTATTTAATTAGTTTTCCCCGGACTCAGCGTGGGACCCCACCTCTACCACCTCAAGGGACTGTCCTGTAGCGTGAGGCATTTGGTCGGGGTATGGACTTGGAAAGGAGGACCAGTACCTTATACAGGTCCTACTCACGTTGACGATATAATAATAATAATAATAATAATAATAATAATAATAATAATAATAATAATAATAATAATAATAATAATATCGAACTATCTAACACATCACTTAATACATATACCAGGAGATGATATCGTAAATGTCATATTTGTAAAATGCCTCATTAATTGCTACAGTGTATTAGTATTAATGTAAATGTCAGGGTAGTGGCGGTGATTATTAATTTAGTTTTTTTTTTTTTTTTTTTTTGCTAGTCGCTTTACGTCGCACCGACACAGACAAGTCTTATGGCGACGATGGGTTAGGAATGGGCTAGGCGTGGGAAGGAAGCGGCCGTGGCCTTAATTAAGGTACAGCCCCAGCATTTGCCTGGTGTGAAAATGGGAAACCACGGGAAACCATCTTCTGCCTTGCCGACAGTGGGATTCGAACCCACTATCTCTCGGATGTAAGCTCACAACTGCGCGCCCTTAACCGCACGGCCAACTCGCCCGGTTAGGATTATTGTATTAAGAGGAAATACATCTGGTCAAACAACCTCTCACAGTCCCCTCTTACAACAGGAAGGAGAGGCTGTCGACGTATTTTACCTCGTACACGGTAAATGTAAACTCGTATCCTTGTCATGAGGTGGTGCAGGCTCTTTTCAGGCACACTCCCAATGGAGGTGAGCTGCATGAACCATTTTAACCACATACCAGGCTTCCTGCCATTCTTGAATTTCTGTCAGTACCGAGAATCGATTTCTGGCCCCCGAGGACGGCAGCTGAGAGTACTGACCGTTACGTTACGGAGGAGGACGCCTCTTACACTGATAGTGGGTAATTGAGACGGGATGGTTATCTAGATGTACTTCCTCTTACAACAGAGTTTTACTACGGTGACACAGATAATGTAATCCGAAGAGAAAAAGAGACGTGATATCTGATAAGGAGATAGACTGGTACACATACATCTTGTTTTTCTACTGCTTTTCCCACATCTGTGGGGTCGCGGGTACGAACTGTGTCTCACATATGGAGTTGGCCCTGTTTTACAGCCGGATGCCCTTCCTGACGCCAACATTATATGGAAGGATGTAATCACTAGTGCGTGTTTCTGTGGTGGCTGGTAGTGTAGTGTGTTGTCTGAATATGAAGAGGAAAGTGTTGGAACAAATACAAACTCCCAGCCCCTAACCAGAAGAACTAAAAAAGCACGATGGAAATCCCCTACCCGGCCGGGAATCCAATCCGGGACCCTCTGAACCGAAGGCCTCAGCACTGATCATTCAGCCAATGAGTCGATAGAGTTGAAAATAATTATTTTCAACATTGTCTATCATAAGAAACAAACATCACGTTCGTCTGGACGTGGAAGGTGACTTCAGTTGTGACTTAACCAGGTTAACCCTGGGCATTAAGGAGGACATTAAGAATAAACAATGTCATCTATCCCATTGATTCTCAGTGTAGGTGTGAGATAAAAAACAACAAAACTGGCTGCTAAAACTAAAACTATTTGTTGTTTTGTGTTTAGATTAGGGCCTCTCCAATGCCAAAAATCTCACGCGTACAAACCGAGGCGTAGAGGTTCTGTGCACTGTGCATCGGCCCGACTCGGCTCGGTTCGGACCAATGTTTTGTCTCGGGGTGACTCAGCTAAGATCTTCTAAGCTCGTCTCAACTCTGCTCGGATGGTGGAGCGCTGCAGAGCAAGTAAGGAAGAGGGATCCAGACGGAACAGCGAGATAGGTGTAGGGGAAGAGAGAGACAACGTTATTGCTTAAAATCCAGGAGTGGGGGCCTGCACTATGGCTAACCTAGCGAAGTCGTCTTAAGCACCTTGCACCGCCCAATACACCGGTGCATGCACCTTGACAGCCCTGGTTTAGATTCGCTCACCTTCCAGCCATGCGGTCCGCTATGTTCTGAGACCATCTTCTCATGGGACATCCAATAGATCTATTCCCAGTAAGTACTAATTGTAGGCGTTGTTTTGGTATCCTCCTTCTGCCCATCCTCTCAACAATTCTTTTCCACTTTTGTCTGAGTGTCTTATGTACTGAAGCACAGGTTCAATTATTAAAGAAAATGTGTTTTCTTTAATTGTTCGTATAAATTAATATCAGTTTAATTAATCAATTTTATTATTTTTATTTAAAATTTTCTTCAGGTGAACATTTTGTGTTGAAGCAGCAGACTGATATCGAAAGTCTGTTCAGATATGATGATTTTTACACATTTTAATTTACTTCCTTGTTTCATTCACACATCCCAATTTTGGTTAAAATTATGTAGTTATTGCAATGTTCTTGATTTCGAAATCCCTTTCCTTGTTCAACATTATTCTGAAAGAGAAGTGTTATTGAGAGAAATATTTGTAACTTTATAATAGTACGGTGGGGTAGGGAGAGTGTTGACAGGGAGCAACGGGCGGTGATGCCGGGAACCATTGTCTTAGAGAAACGATTACCCGATTATCTCTTTTTTTTTGCTAGGGGCTTTACGTCGCACCGACACAGATAGGTCTTATGGCGACGATGGGATAGGAAAGGCCTAGGAGTTGGAAGGAAGCGGCCGTGGCCTTAATTAAGGTACAGCCCCAGCATTTGCCTGGTGTGAAAATGGGAAACCACGGAAAACCATCTTCAGGGCTGCCGATAGTGGGATTCGAACCTACTATCTCCCAGATGCAAGCTCACAGCCGCGCGCCTCTACGCGCACGGCCAACTCGCCCGGTCCGATTATCTCTGAAATCGCTCTAGTCTCCGTGCTTGCTTTGACGCCACAAGGTTTTTAGGGGAAATTTCCATCTATTCTATCCTAGTAGCCTATATACTGGAATTCGAATCTGGACCGTCTGGTTGTAAAGTCAGTAACTATGTCACTTTATTAATAACACACACCCCTCACCCCGCCCCGTTCATTCCTTTATGTTCTTTTATTTCAGGCACACATTATATAGAAACGGCTTGAAATTTGACTATGTTGTTCGTTTTAAATATGTTTAATAATAGGGTAAGTCACTATCCTTGAAAAAATCGAACTCTTGTTTACGGAATGCACAATTTAATACAGATATCACGAGATGATATCGTAAATGACATTTGACCCATAGCCTCTGTCCTAATCTCAGTAAAGCTGTCTCTCGCGACACTGTTTGTGACCGTAGTAATTGAAGCAACACGAAAAAACTTTAGCTTCATGGTCCAGAAGAGCATGTAAAATACAAATCTAATAAAGATTCCACCGGGTGAGTTGGCCGTGCGGTTAGGGACGCACAGCAGTGAGCTTGTATCCGGCAGATTGTGAGTTCTTCGAACCCCATTGTCGGCAGCGCTGAATATGCTTTTCCGTGGTTTCCCATTTTCACTCCAGGGAAATGCTGGGGCTGTACTTTAATTAAGGCCACGGCCACTTCCTTCCTACTCCTAAGCTTTTCCTATTCTATCGTCGCTATAAGACCTATCTTTGTCGGTGCATCGTAAAGTAAATAGTAAAAAGAAAAACAACAACAACAACAAAGATTCCGAGTGCAGTGGTCATGCCAATGAATTTCGTGTGGCTATTTCTAGCCGAGTGCAGCCCTTGTAAGACAGACCCTCCGATGAGGGTGGGCGCATCTGCCCTGTGTAGGTAACTGTGTGTTATTGTGGTGGAGGATAGTGTGATGTGTGAATTACAGGGAAGTTGGGGACAGCACAAACACCCAGGCCCCGAGCCATTGGAATTAACCAATGAAGGTAAAAATCCCCTTACCCGGCCAGGAATCGAAACCGGTACCCTTCGAACCGAAGGCCAGGTACGCTGACCATTCAGCCAGCGAGTCGGACAATGAAGATAGTGCAGTTGCACGACAGAATGCATGTGAAGTTAACGAGCGGGGCTGAAATCCACTGAGTCATGTAAAAATGTTAATGTTGAAAACCTTGTCGAAGTGAAAATGGGAAACCATATTCAAGGCTACCAACAGTCGGGTTCGAACCCACTACCTCCCGAATACGGGATACGCTCCACACTTAAGGACTGCAGCTACCGAGCTCGGCATTATTATTATTATTATTATTATTATTATTATTATTTTATCGTCACCTTCCAAGAATGAACAGCAAGAAGAGTTCAATCAATCAATCAATCAATCAATCAATCAATCAATCAATCAATCAATCAATCAATCAATCAATCAATCAATCAATCAATCAATCAATCAATCAATCAATCAATCAATCAATCAATCAATCAATCAATCAATCAATCAATCACCACTGATCTGAATTTCGGCCAGTCGCCCAGGTGGCAGATTGCCCATTTGTTTTTACCAAGTCGTTTTTTAAATAATTGTAAAGAATTTGAAAATTTATTGTACATTTCCCTTGGTAAATTATTCCAATCCGTAACTCTTCTTCCTGAAAACGAATATTTTCCCTAATTTGTCCTCTTGAATTCCAACTTTATCTCCATATTGTGATCTTTCCTACTTTTAAAGACACCATCCAAACTTATTCGTCTACTGATGTCCTCCCACGCCATCTCTCCACTGACAGCTCGGAACATACCACTTAGTCGAGCAGCTCGTCTCCTTTCTCCCAAGTCTTCCAGCCCAAACTTTGCAACATTTTTGTAACGCTACTCTTTTGTCGGAAATCGGCCAGAACAAATCGAGTTTTGATTAAAACTCCAAATTAAAACACACCACCGGTTGACTGAGGGAGATATGAGAGATCTACAAAGATTCAAGATCACAGATGACATCGTAAATAACAAGGCGGACTTCCGGTGATATTTCACTTTTGCAAATTCGACGTCAGCCTTGGAGAGTGTTATCGGAGGAACAGAGGCAGGCTATAAGTCGCCTTATACAGATTTTTCTGGTAAGTAAGAAAAATACTGTACCATAGTCTTAAGTTCCAAGCGGTCTATAATTGGCAAATTTCTTAATAATAAATTATTATTACTATTATTATTATTATTATTATTATTATTATTATTATTGTTGTAATTGTAATTTCAATATTGACCTGGTGTTGACGACGTGATATAACGTCAACCATTTTCTTCCTCTCCTTGGCTTCCTGTCTTTCCAGTAGGCTACTGTATTTCTTCATTCATTCACTAGGTTCTCCCGTTGCTTCTTCCGTCCAGAGAGATTCCCCTTGCTTCTTCTCTTTCTCCTAGAACCCTTCCGAAATCCCTAACATTCTTTCCCGAAAATGACTCTATCTAAAATCTCGTTCCTTGTACAATTGTTTAACTTCGATGAAGCATCGGATTTGTGTTTTGGGATTTTTATCGGAAATGGTTCGTTAGCCACTTTGTAGTCGACCGGACCAAATGGCCACGAAGGGAAACTATCATTTTTCGGATACTATTCTTCTTCTTCTCCTTCTTCTACCGCTATTCCCACACCTGTGGCGTCGCGTGTGCGAAATGTGTCGCACATGTGGATTTGGCCCTGTTTTACGGCCGGATTTCCTTCCTGACGCCAACCTTATATGGAGGGATCTAATCACTATTGCTTGTTTCCGTTATTGTTGGTAGTGTAGTGCGTTGTCTGAATATGAAGATGGAAGTGTTGGGACAAACGCAAACACCCAGTCAACGTGCCAGAAAAATTAATCACACGCGATTAAAATCCTCTTCGTGGCCGGGAAACGAACCCGGGACCCTCTGATCCGAAGGCCTCAATGCTGACCATTCAGCCATCGGACTTTCTGTTACTGTTCGAAATTTTGAAATAAATTTATTTATTATTTCTTATCCGCCATTCAAATTTATTTTTCTTTGAAGTAAGAGTCTGTTTTTTACTTTCCTTTTTTCTAATTCATAAATTTCTCTAGTTTTTTATGTGAGACCAAAAAATTCAGATGCCTACAAGCCCTCCAGTTTTACGACGATATTGTAATGATGAAATATCGCTTTTACTGGCAATTTTTTTTGTTGAGAGTATCTTTAGTTGATTGATATACTAGTTCTCTTTTGTAATCTTGTTTTGTTTTCTTCGATGATGTCTCCTAGGGACCACATGTCTATTTCAATTCATCCTTCCTTGTTGTTTCCTGTTCCTCCATCGTTGCAATATGCTCTTCAGACCACTTTGGACCGGGTTTTATTTTCATTCCTCCTTGATATACTTCCTTTTTTTTAAATCTCTCTTTTTATACTTTCCTCTTTCCTTATTATATTCCTCTCTAAATCTTCCTTGACCTATTGCATCAAGCTCGTTATTGACTATTTCTCATAAATGTACTTGAATATCTGTTTTGTCATCCTGTTATTATCCATTCTATAGATATGCCCAAAAGATAGCAATATAGAGGTTTAAACTGTTGGTTCAGTTTAAGCTTCGGTTTATCTGTTAGTCGTGTATTATAAAACTTAATCTTAAGTTTAACTAGAGATAAATTTTACTGCAACTTATCTACCGTTTAAACTGAAGTTTAAGAATACATAACCTTACAACATGGCAGAACGAATGGATCTCGAAGATATCTTTGAGGTGTTTGAAGAAATACTGAGCGATGATGAAGAGTGGTTGAAATTATTGAACGACCACGGGCACTACGAGTTTTCCGAGCAAGGAGACGTCACTTTCATATATGGAATGAAAAATTGTTTTTAAATAGGTTTATGCTTACAAAACAGACTGTCATAACCCTAATTCAGCAAATTGGTCCTAGAATAAAACATGCAACGGAAAGGTAAGAATGTAAAAATGACTTTTTGAACTGTTTGAATGTCAAAAGTGTAAATTTTAGAAAATACAGTAACTTCCTTCTATTTCAGAAATCATGCTCTAGAACCCCTCAGTCAGCGACTAATAGCATTTCGGTTTTATGCCTCACCTTAGTATGTTTATTAAAATGGGATATTTCGGAGGAATTCATAAGGCCACTGTTTCACGGACTATATAAATATTTCTGTAGTAATTGCACAAGCAATTCTATTCCCTTACAAGTAAAATTAGGACAACGTTTATTGCTTTTATCCGACATTTTACCTACAAGACGTAAACAAAACATTATCGACAGCCATTTTTTCTCGCAAGTCACTGCTACTAAGATCGTGTATTTCCTTCTTCACCTCAGTTTAACTTAGGCCGGCCATTATAAGACTCAACATCGGTTTAAACTCAAGTTACAGTTTAACTCAATCTTCAGTTTAAACCTTCATTATAATACCGGCCCTTAATGTTTCTGTTATATTTTCTCTGTTCTAGTGTATTTCCCTATAACTTCCTAATTTCCGTTGTTCTGCCGTTTTCGTAGTATTTTCTAGTATTTCCAGTTTTATCTAAACTGTAGTTCAAAACTGGACATTCACTTGCGTAAAAATATTATAGTTTTACCACTGCATTGCAGTACCTTATTTTAAAACTTGGGGGAAACATTTCTTGTTGTAAAAATTCTTAGTGATGCCATACGCTCCTTCTATTTTGTGTAACCTTTCTTCTACAGCAGATTTTCCTAAAGCATTTTCTTGAATGATTCCTCCCAGGTGTATGAATTTCTTTATTTTCTATTCAACTAATATGTGTAGTCAAAAATTTTGTAATAAAAAATTCTACAAACCTGTTTGCTGGCCATTTCTTCGAAGAGACGATTTTGTGTTGTTGCATTTGTCAGGCTCTCTGAAAGTATAGCAAAATGATCCTCAAATGCCAAGCAATTAATTTCAACACCTTTGCGTTTTCTCCCCAAAGTTATTAGCGAAATTATTATTACTACTCTTATTATTAATAGCCATTACAACCGTGCTCGCTGACCTTGCAGATATTTTAGGCGGAGACAGTAGAGGGCTAGAGTTCCGTGTTCAAACTGGCGGGTTTGATCCCGGCTTAGTCCACTAACATTTGAAGGTGCTGAAATACGCGAGCCTTCTGTCGGTAGGATTATTTTTTGCTAGTTGCTTTACGTCGCACCGACACAGATAGGTCTTATGGCGACGATGGGACAGGGAAGGGCTAGGAGTGGGAAGGAAGCGGCCGTGGCCTTAATTAAGGTACAGCCCCAGCATTTTCCTGGTGTGAAAATGGGAAACCGCGGAAAACCATTTTCAGAGCTGCCGACAGTGGGGTTCGAACCTACTATCTCCCGAGTACTGGATACTGGCCGCACTTAAGCGACTGCAGCTATCGAGCTCGGTGGGTAGGATTACTGGCACTTAAAAGTAGTCTTCCAGGATAAATTTCTGGCACCTTCGAGTCTCCGAAACAGAAAACGTCAGTGTCTTTGGCATTAAAATGTGTTCAAATAGTTTACTCCAGCTTCGTATTGTCAGATTAATTGATTATTCAAGGAACTACTGCAGGACAAAATTCCGACACCTCGCCGTCTCTGGAAACAGCGGAAGTATTAGTGGGACTTAAAAATGACATTAATAATAATAATAATAATAATAATAATAATAATAATAATAATAATAATAATAATAATAATAATAATAATAATAATAATAATAATAATGACATGGTTTGGAAAAATCCGCTGTAGACAAAAAGATACACAAAGATAGAAGGAGCATACGGTGTAACTAGGAATATCTACAACGATATGTGTTTATCTAAAAACCTCAAAATACAACATTAGAACACAGAGTCAAACGGCGATGTCTATATGCGGGAGAATGTCTAGTACTGAATTACAAGCTGAAGAAATTAGAAGTACTGGAAAGAAAAATTTACGGAAAATGTTCGGGCCGCTGAGAGCTACAGAACTCTGGAAATCAAGAAGTAATGATGAAATATACCGGAAAAATGAAAAGAATAACTGAAACAACGCGGAAGAGGCGACTATTTTCCTTTTGGACATTTATAAAGAATGGATGACAACAGGTCAACCAAACTGATCTTCAAATATATTTGGAGCAGGAAGTCCAGGAAGGTTTGGAAAGAATCAATATAAAAGAAGAACCAGAAATGGAGAGAGAGATTTCTAGAAATAACGTGTTAAAAGGGAAGGATTCCAAGGTCAGAAGGAAAAGAAACAGGCTCAAAATGGTTCGAGAAGAGGAAAAGGAAACATAGTGAGCAGATGAAGAAGTATTGCAGAAAAAGAGGGAACTACAAACGATGAAGGATTGAAATTGTTACGTCGTCCATAGAAGACCCTAACGGAGAAATAATAATAATAATAATAATAATAATAATAATAATAATAATAATAATAATAATAATAATAATAATATGAGAATACTCACTTGAGTACAGAGAAGTATTAAGCACCTATACTTATCACAACTGTCCTGTATTTCGATCACTTTATGAACAACACGGCATGCAGCGGAGTTGTGTTGCCGTCCGACGACTGCGCATTGTCGTCTGGGCCGGGAGCTCCACGGCCTCCGCAGAAAGCCTAGTCGGGACCCCGTAGTACAGCAGCCGTTTTACTCCCAAATGGAAATACATCATTCACTTGATCTAGTTTGGAAATAAATTACTATTAGCATTAAATACAAACAATTTATATTAGCCCTCTAAGAACTTCGGTAATTCATTGGGCTATGACAAATTTCAAGCTCTTTGACGGCTAAAGTGAAACTGTTAACGTTTATAAAGTAAGCCACGCTTAAACAGGATTGGAGGTGACATTAATTTTGGAAATAAAATAGTGATTAAAAATAGTTTTAAATCTTAGTTACACAGTTGTACATAGCGTATTATCTCAATTGTCAAAAGAGGCGACGACTCAGGGGAGACATTCAATTAGTAGATCGTAATTATATTATTATTTGCCTGATATTAGAAGTAAATGACCTCTACGGTTGATATTTGAAGTACTTATTTGATTATTGTTTGCTTGAAGGAGCTATGGAGAGTTGCTATAGTAGCCCCTGTGTATAAAGGAAAGGGTGATAGACGTAAAGCTGAAAATTACAAGCCAGTAAGTTTGACATGCGTTGCATGTAAGCTTTGGGAAGGCATTCTTTCTGATTATATTAGGCATGTTTGTGAAATTAATAACTGGTTCAATAGAAGGCAGTTCGGTTTTAGGAAAGGTTATTCCACTGAAGCTCAACTTGTAGGATTCCAGCAAGATAAAGCAGATATCTTGGATTCTGGAGGTCAAATGGACTGTATCGCGATTGACCTGTCTAAAGCATTTGATAGGGTGGATCATGGGAGACTGCTGGCAAAAATGAGTGCAATTGGACTAGACAAAAGAGTGACTGAATGGGTTGCTATATTTCTAGAAAATAGATCTCAGAGAATTAGAGTGGGCGAAGCTTTATCTGACCCTGTAATAATTAAGAGGGGAATTCCTCAAGGCAGTATTATTGGACCTTTATGTTTTCTCATATATATATAAACGATGTGAGTAAAGGAGTGGAATCAGAGGTAAGGCTTTTTGCGGATGATGTTATTCTGCATAGAGTAATAAATACGTTACAAGTTTGTGAGCAACTGCAACATGACCTCGATAATGTTGTGAGATGGACAGCAGGCAATGGTATGTTGAAAAACGGGGTTAAAGGTCAGGTTGTGAGTTTCACAAATAGGAAAAGTCATCTCACTTTTAATTACTGCGTTGATGGGGTGGAAGTTCCTTTTGGGGATTATTTTAAGTATCTAGGTGTTAATATAAGGAAGGATCTTCATTGGGGTAATCACATAAATGGGATTGTAAATAAAGGGTACAGATCTCTGCACATCGTTATGAGGGTATTTAGTGGTTGTAGTAAGGATGTAAAGGAGAGAGCATATAAGTCCCTGGTAAGACCCCAACTAGAGTATGGTTCCAGTGTATTATTTACTTCAAGAACTGGAAAAAATCCAAAGAAAAGCAGCTTGATTTGCTCTGGATGATTTCCGATAAAAGAGTAGCGTTACAAAAATGTTTCCAAGTTTGGGCTGAGAAGAACTGAGAGAAAGAAGACGAGCTGCTCGACTAAGTGGTATGTTCCGAGCTGTCAGTGGAGAGATGGCGTAGAATGACATCAGTAGACGAATATTTTTGAGTGGTGTCTTTAAAAGTAGGAAAGATCACAATATGAAGATAAAGCTGGAATTCAAGAGGACAAATTGGGGCAAATAGTTGTTTATATGAAGGGGAGTTAGGGATTGGAATAACTTACCAAGGGAGATGTTCAGTAAGTTTCCAAATTTTTGCAATCATTTATGAAAAGGCTAGGAAAACAAGAGATAGGTAATCTGCCACCTGGGTGACTGCCCTAAATGCAGATCAGTGGTGATTGATTGAATACATTCTCACATTCGCAGTTTTGACACAACAGTTACCGTGTGCAAGAGCATTTCATTATAACGCCATCTAACTGCTTGCTTGTCAATTTTAACGTTCCGTTTTACTCTAGGTCTACTAGATGGCAGGTTAAACCAGTAAAGAGAATCTCTCTTGGTCGACTCGTCTGAGCTTCAATGTAGTCGGATAAACACTAAAGGTGTCACCAGAGATCTTTAACATGCCAACATCATATGACATGGAGTGTTAAACCAACTTTTTCCCGCCCTTCAAAAATCCGACTACTTCTGCCGAGCTTGAACCCGCTGTCTTGTACCGACGGTGGTTTGATGCATGTATCAACGGGGGCCATTTGGAACATTTCGTATAATATCTAAGACGAAATTCTAAAAGAATTCTATTATTTCATGTAAGAAACAGTTCTATGTGGTATGCTAGTTCGTTGTGCTTCTGTGTGTTTCTAATGATTAATATACTTGTTACAGTTGTAGAAAACCTGTTCTAACATGGAAATGGAACGTTTCCAGATTCAGGTACATATAAAATATTTTCAGCTTCTACGTGTCGTGAAAGTTTAGCCTACCTTATTATTACCCTCGTATACCTATGCTAAATTAATTGCTTTGCCGTCAGTACAATTCGAATTTTCGGTTTACATTACCTTTTAATCTTGGATGGGGTAAGCCTATATAATGATCAGTTTCACCTTTACCGAGCTCGATAGCTGCAGTCGCTTAAGTGCGGCCAGTATCCAGTAATCGGGAGATAGTGGGTTCGAGCCCCACTGTCGGCAGCCCTGAAGATTGTTTTCCGTGGTTTCCCATTTTCACACCAGGCAAATGCCGGGGTTATACCTTAATTAAGGCCACGGCCGCTTCCTTCCAATTCCTAGGCCTTTCCTATCCCATCGTCGCCATAAGACCTATCTGTGTCGGTGCGACGTGAAGCAAATAGCGAAAAGTTTCACCTTTGATTCAAATTTTTGTCCCTTTGCTTGTCGAAGTATCACGCATAATCTAGCCGAGTTATTGAGGTAAAGCAGCTCTTTTAGTAGAACACACAAAAGTAAGAAAATAGGTTGAAAATTATTACAGTATTCCTAAGTCGGAGGGGATTTGAGATGGGGACTTAAATGCATATTGCACATATTCCCACTTCGGTTATTTTTCGGAAAAACTGCACATAAAATAGTTATAAAATATATTTTAAACTATCTTTATATTAAAAAAGTTTAACGCAAGTGTAATAAACTAGTATAACTTGGAAACAATATTACAAAATTCGAGCTCGAATTATCATTATTATTATTATTATATATATACACATTCGTCTAGCCCCCTAAGGAGCACGCGGAACCATTAAATGGCACTAGTAATCTTCATCTTCTTGTTCTTATCTTCCCAAAACTTCCTCATCCTTTCATTATGGGCCTGCCGTCTTTCTTGTGTCCATGAGTTCTTGAGTTTCAAGTTTTTCTCAGATGGGTTCTTGTGGACAAATTTATGGGTGTTGATCTGTTGTCTGCATGTATTCCTAGTGGTTGCCATTGGCTCAACGTCGACTTCTGAGAGGTCCTTTTGTGTATCCACTAGCCAGCGAACATTGGTTTGTCGGTTTCCATTGATAAGAAGAAATATTTTCTTAGTCAGTCGTGAGCCATCCATTCGTGCTAAATGTCCATAAAATTTAATACGCCGTTTGCGTGCGACTGAAGTGAATCGCTCAGTTGATGCATAGAGTTCTTCCGACCTTTTTCGCATCCATATACCCTCTTGAAACTTGAGCCCGAATATCTTCCTCAGTACCTGTCGTTCAATTTACTCAATGTCCTTGATGTTAATGGTGAGTGATGATGTCTCAGTTGCGTAGAGTGCCTCAGAGAGGACGACAGTGTGGATATTGATTTCTTATTGTAGAAGTTTCAGGTGATTAGGTATGCTTTACGTAGTTTTCTGCGTGCATTGTGTTGGCTGCTTTTTCATTGCCTGAATTACTAATAATTTCACCCAAGTACTGGAATTGTTTTTACTTGTAAAATGTTGTCATATTTGGTCGCTAGTGATGTTAGGTATGTGCACTTGGAGTCCATTTATTGCGTTTTATCATAGGAGATGTGGAGACCAGTTTTGACTGCAATCTCGTGAAGCTTCTTAACGGCGTGCCTGGCTTCTTCGAGAGTCCGGGCAGTTATTGCTAGAGCATCAGCAAAGGCAAAGCATTAAATGTTAATCCGTTTACTTTTCGTTCCCGTGTTTATTCCAGGTATTTCTTTGTCCCATTTTTAAAGACCTTATCCAGTACTAGGTTGAACAGAAGTGGGGACAATCCATCACCTTGTCTAAAGCCTATTTTTATTTCAAAGGGTGCAGAGATTTCACCCATGAACTTCACCTTAGAGGTTGTATCTGTTAAGGTTTGTTGGATTAACGTGATTGTTTTGTTATCAACACCGTAGTCTCGAAGAACATTGAACAGAGTGCCACGGTCTATTGAGTCGTATACATTTTTTTAAAATCTACGAAAGTGACCACTGTATGGTTTGACTTGCAGTGTTGGAGTATCATCTTCAATTTCCAGATCTGTTCCACGCACTAACGATGTGGACGGAACCCCGCCTGGTATTCGCGGATCTTATCTTCTGTCTGGGAAACAGAGCATGTGAAAGAATTTTGTATGCTATTGACAGAAGAGAAATACCTCGGTAATTGTTTGGATCCATCTTGTCGCCTTTATTATACAGTGGATGGATCAGGGCAGTTTTCCAATCTATAGGTGTGAGTCCGCTTTCCCATATGTTCGCAATGATGTCTTGTAATTGGTCGATCATTTGATCCCCCACCCCAACCTTCAGCATCTGGGCGATTACACCATCTCCTGGTGCTTTATTGGTTTTGAGATGTAAATGGTACTCCTTACCTCCTCATGAGTCGGTGGAAGTGAATCTGGGTTTGGAGTGGGTATGTGGAATTGGAGTTTCTCAGTAGGTGGTTCGCAGTTGTGTAAGTTTTTGAAGAGTTGTTTCAGGATGTCACAGTTAGCCGTTGTGTTGGTCTCGAGAGTTCCATCAGGGCGCCGAAAACAAAGAGTGGATGGCTTGTAGCTGGTCTGATCTTCGCGAAAGGTTAAGTAGAAATTTCTTGTGTTATTCCGTTTGAAGTCTTAATTGATCTCCTCTAATCTTTTGTTATTGTATGCACGTTTAATTCGTCTGAGTCTTTTGAACGTTTTGCTTCTGAGTTTCTGAAAAGATCTACCAATTCTCTGGAATTTATTATTATTGTACCAGGGGGTACACCTCTACACCGCACGTTCGAATTTTCCGCCTTAAAGTACTCCTCTACAGGAGAAACTGTGAACTTAAAAATGGATCTACTTAAAACTTTCCTCTGAAGATGTCACTGTGTGAATTTCGACTTGTTTTTGTTTACTATTTATCAAGAAGTGTGAACATTCTCTCATAGATGTCTCTACTAAAATACTATGATCATGTACCTTGGTGCGAAGTGAAGGAACTTTATTTGAAGAAATTTTGTACTCATAAGTTTTTGTCCTTACTAAATTTTGTTCTTTCATTTGTGGGTTGGCAATATTAATCTTTCCTTCCGCCAGTTTTGAACTTAGCCAATCCAGAATTTATATAATTAAATTTTGACCAATCGTGTCTTTCTTCTTCGATTTTGATGTGTAACTGTATGCTACCCAATAAACGCCTGTGGGTGTGTCTTAATTATTTATGAAAAGTTTCGAACCTTCCCCGAGGGTATAAAAACTGCTGATTTTCTTGTCTCTCGACCACTTCATCAACATCTAATCTAGTGTATGGACGTGTAGCAGGAGGCGGGAAGCGCCTATTTCATCAGGCAGCACTTCTTTAGTAAGGTAATGGCCGCTTAACATCTTTATTTCTTGCTAGCTCAGCAGTTTAACCCGCGGAATGGTACGAAACTTTTACAATGTAACCTACCTTTCTAAAAATGTAAATTTGTGCCGGCTTATGTAAAAACTTCATATATCTTTAACTATAAATCGGGGATAGAGAGTGATTTACCCTCTCGAGTTCCCCTTAATTTTGATTTAAGGTGACTACGTTTTAGTAACTGATTTTCTCCTCTTCCTTAATGTGTTAAATTTATTCATTATACGAGTCACCTCCATAGTTTGGGAATAGCCCCTGTTTCATGGGCCTAGTGCCTTTTAGGTTTCAAAATGTGTATTTAGGAGTGCAAGTATACACCTCCATTCCTTTTGGTATTCCGAGCCATTTACTTAACCTGTTCTTTTCCTGCTAAGTCCCAGTAGATGGGGTACAAGATACCCCCGTGTCAGTGTTGTAAGTCGTGCCTTGATGGCAATCTATGGTAAAGTCTGATATTGCCTTGAAGAGGCGTGAAAAACTGAGAGCGTGTTAGTTCTTTTCCAGTGTGCAATAGTGCCTCTGGGAGGCTTGAGGTTCAAAGTTGGGAGCAAGTGCTCCAGGTATTAGGGGTTTTCTGCCTTTAGTAAATATGTATTTGTGAGCTGAGAGCTCAGAAAATGTAAAGGGAGGGCTTGAAGTCCAAGTTCTGTTTATACCACCAATCATATCTTTCCTAGAGTTAATTTTTGCTACTTGTACCTATTGCATTGTTACTTGTTGTTTCTTTTAAAAGAAGAGAAAAAATATAACCTTGTTACAGTTTTAAATTAACTTTGATTTTGGTAGTTAGACCGATTCACCCCGGCACCTTCTTTCACCTCTGCCGATCCACTAAACCACGGTAACAATTATTATTATTATTATTATTATTATTATTTACGTAATTGTATGCGAACATTGTTTGGTATAATCATGGTCGTATTATTTGTAAGGTTATGTCATGAAACATCTGCTATGTATATTAATATGAGTTTATTTAATGAAACAACACGTAGTTAGTAGTAGCTTATATAGTTTATTATTACCTGTATATATTATGTATAATACAATGCAACATTGTGCAACACACTGTGATAAGTCCAGAACAACGCAATGCGCGACTAGAATTGTGTGGAAACTTCCTTACATCGTAAATAGGCTATTTGAAACTATAGAAATTACGAGAAAACATGATGTGTCATATTATTCTAGAAGCCTGGCAGGGCAACGTATATAAAGAGGCAGTCTTGAGGGTAGAGTTGCGTGGAAGACTTGTGTGGAAGTCATGTTAGCCGAGTGTTTGAAGTCAAATATGTGAACTGGTTATGTTGGTAATTGATTGTGACATGGTACTGTAGCAATCAAATCTTTGTCAATATGGCGATTCATTAATGTGTGTAGAATATGTGTAAATAACTTATAAATAAAACAGTGTACATAATTGACAGAATTTTGTGTGCGTCTTTGTGGATACATTAAAACAGATGTGTCCAGTCCCTCCGTCCGTTCCAGTGGACCGATCTGCTTCATTTTTCTTTTATTCTCTCCGTAATTCCCTGCCGGTGAATCATGAGACATTGACAGGTCTCTGAAATGAGTTAACTTTGAGTAATCATAAAATCATTAAATGATCACTCCAACAACTGCATGCGAAAGCTTAGTCTGGCCCGCAATACTATCTGTACTTAGCGTGTTGCATACAGTTAAGGAGCAATAATTTTACGTACGGATATCGGCGAAGCTAAACGATAAAAATGACATTGACTGTAGGCAGTGATGCAGTTTCAACCAAACTTGGTACACATATGACTTAATACTAACTGGAGAGGAATACCGTGAGAGTAAGACACACCTAGTGGTGGAGTTGGGATGGAATGACATGCAAATTTAATCGAAAACAACCTGTGTGAGTGTTGAATCCATAGTTTTGGGGGGAAGCTGAGTTGAATAGTGAAAGTTCGTATGACATATAAGTCCAAGTTCAGCCATGATCGGCATGGGATGTGAGAAGGGGTGAAAAAGAAAACTCGAAAATTACCGAGATTAGTACTTACTGAATGCACAATTTTTGGGTTCGCTAGGCTGATTGATGAATAGTCCCAATAGCAGTACAACATATATATAGCGCGACGTGTGTAGATATGATACACGTCATATCTTTTATTATTTGAAAGTATCAGCTACTTGCCATACAATGTGTGCTGCCACAAGTAGAAAGTACCATAAGACACAAAATAAGTAAAACTCAAACTTTTTTGCCGTGTGGTTAGGGGCGCGCGGCTGTGAGCTTGCATCCGGGAGATAGTGGGTTCGAATCCCACTGTCGACAGCCCTGAAGATGGTTTTCCGTGGTTTCCCATTTTCACATCAGGCAAATGTTGCGGTTGTGCCTTAATTCAGGCCACGGCCGCTTCCTTCCCACTTCTAGATCTTTCTTATCCCATCGTCGCCATAAGACCTATCTGTGTCGGTGCGACGTAAAACCACTAGCAAAAAAACCTCAAATTTTAAATTCAAAACACAACAATAAATTTACAAAATAGTTTGTAGACACCGAGCGAGTGGCTGCACGGTTAGGATCACGGGAGATAGTGTGTTCGAGCCTCACTGTCGGCAGCATTCAAGGTGGTTTACCGTGGTTCGCTATTTTCACACCAGGAAAATGTTGGGACTCTATCTTAATTAAGGCACAGTTTCTTCCTTCCCGCTTCCAGCAATTTCCTATCCCATAGTCACCAAAAGACCTATCTGTGTCGGCGCGACGTAAAACAAAATGTAAAAAAAAAAGGTAAACGTTCGTAAAATGTCAAGGTCACAATAACGGAATATACAAAAATATCACTTCACACATAATTAATAGGTACCAAAAATCCTAAAAGTAAAAAAATAACTATCCGGGCAGAGTAAGAAGCAATTTTTTATGTAAAGACACATTGTTGTTGTGGTTGTTTGAGTCATCAGTCCATAGACTGGTTTGATACAGATCATTATGCCACCCTATTCTGTGTTAACCTTTTCATTTCTACATCCTACATCTGCTCTAATCTGTTTGTCATATTCGTCTGCCCCTGCCGTTCTTACCACCTACACTTGCCTTAAATACCAACTGTACAAGTCCTCGGTGTCTTAGGATGTGTCCCATCTTTCTAGCTCTTCTTCTGGTCAAATTTAGCCAAATCTGTCTCCTCTCACGAAATCGGTTCGGCATCTGTTCATTCGTGATTCTATCTACGCATCTAACCCTCAGCATTCTTCTGTAACACCGCATTTCAAGAGCTTCTATTCTCTTTCTTTCTGACTTAATTATCGCCCATGTTTCACTTCCATAAAGTCCGACTCCGCAGCGTAGTGGTTAGTGTTATTAGCTGCCGTCCTCGGGGGCCCTGGTTCGATTCCCGGTACTGCCAAAAATTTAAAAACTGGCAGGAGGACTAGTATGAGGTTGAAATGGTACATGCAGCTCACCTCCAATGGGGGTGTGCCTGAAAAGAGTTGCACCACCTCAGGATGAGAACACGAGTTAACTTCCATACAATGCCACGCTCCAGACGAAAGTCTTCAAAAACATCTGTTTAATTTCCATATCAATGTTCGAGGTAAACAAATTACTTTTCATTAGAAAGACCTTCCTTGCTTGTGCTAGTCTGCATTTTATCTCCTCCTTACTTCTAGCATCATTAGTTATTTTACTACCTAAGTAGCAATATTCATCATCATCATGATCATCTGTTTACCCTCCAGGTTCGGCTTTTCCCTCGGACTCAGCGAGGGATCCCACCTCTACCGCCTTAAGGGCAGTGTCCTGGAGCTTCAGACTCTTGGTCGGGGGATCCAACTGGGGAGTATGACCAGTACCTCGCCCAGGCGGCCTCACCTGCTATGGTGAACAGGGGCCTTGTAGGGGGATGGGAAGATTGGAAGGGATAGGCAAGGATGAGGGAAGGAAGCGGCCGTGGCCTTAAGTTGGGTACCATCCCGGCATTCGCGTGGAGGTGAAGTGGGAAACCACGGAAAACCACTTCGAGGATGGCTGAGGTGGGAAACGAACCCACCTCTACTCAGTTGACCTCTCGAGGCTGAGTGGACCCCGTTCCAGCCCTCATACCACTTTTCAAATTTCGTGGCAGAGCCGGGAATCGAACCCGGACCTCCGGGGGTGGCAGCTAATCACGCTAACCACTACACCACAGAGGCGGCATAGCAATATTCAACTACTTCCTAATCTAATATTTCCTCCATCACTTGACGTTCATTGATCACACTCCATTACTTTTGTTTTGGACTTCTTTTATTTTTTTTTGCTAGTTGCTTTACGTCTCACCGACACAGATAGGTTTTATGGCAAGGATGGGATAGGAAAGGCGTAGGAGCTGGAAGGAAGCGGACGTGGCCTGAATTAACGTACAGCCTCAGCATTTGCCTGGTGTGAAAAAAGGGTAACCACGGAAAACCATTTTGAGGGCTGCCGACAGTGGGATCCGAACCCAATAACTCCCGGATGCAAGCTCACAGCCGCCTGACCGCACGGCTAACTTGCCCGGTTATTTTTCATCTTGTATTCCTTCTCCAAGATACGTTATTCTCTGACCTATTTATAACGAGTGCTGCGGGTCCTCTAGTATTATTGTTAAAAGTACTTATAATTATACCTCGGATTTTTAGGTGGTAATAGGTTAGAATGCAAAGTAATTTGGTTTATAGGAAGTGTGATGCCACCCGTTCTACCACAATGTAGGAAGAGTAGCATAAATTCAATCAGTTCTATAGGCTGTACCCCTAATATCTATGCAAATCTCATAGCATAACCGTTGTACAGTGTAGGGTATACTTGTTACTGGCTTAAGTAAGTTTGCATTCTAACCTATCAGTACCTAATAATCCGGACTCTACTTATAATAAAATATACCATTCTTCTGTGTGAATGAAAGACTGGGAACATGCATGAGCTTTCCTCATATTGGCGTTGAATCAATACGTGCATAAATGAGAAAGAAGCGTAAACTTTGTCTCTGGCAATTAATTGCTTATCGATGCTCATTCTACCGCGCACTCTTCCATTTATATCATCAGTTACAATGATTTGTGAAATCAGATCTCCATAGATCGTATTGCACGCTTCCCACAGTAGCACAATCAAGAAAGGTAAATTGAGATCGCTATTCGCGATAAGGCGAAAGCCACAGTTATAAAGGTTCGTAAGCTCACTTTCCGAGAAATTCTCTCACGATTAACTTAATGTAAATTGAGAGCACGCCGTTGTTTCCAATTACATCCATTAGAGATAAAATGATGAAATAGGGTTTATAAATAACTATTATTACTTGGATACTGCCCCACCTGCAACAACCATGCTCAGCAGAATTCACAGGAATATACATAACGACAATTGATAATGACAATTAATTTTACAAGAGAAGGAACGATAATTTTCCTGTAGATTTCAAAGTTTCTCTCAATAGGTTGATTGATAATTCTTTGTTTCTATCTTTCTTATCTGTTAACCCTCCAGGGTTGGTTTTTCCCTCAGACTCAGCGAGTGATTCCACCTCTACCGCCCCAACAGCAGTGTCGTGGAGCGTGAGACTTTGGGCCTGGGCATACAACTGGAAAGGAGGACCAGTACCTCACCCTGGTGTCCTCACCTGCTATCCTAAACAGCGGCCTTGTGGGGAGATGGGAAGATTGGTAGGGATACGCAGGGAAGAGGGAAAGAAGAGGACGTGGCCGGAAGTTAAGCACCATCCCGGCATTTGCCTGGAGGAGAAGTGAGAAACCACGGAAAACCACTTCGAGGTTGGCTGAGGTGGGAACCGAACCCCTCTTCGCAGTTGACGTCCCGAGGCTGAGTGGATCACGTTCCAGCCCTCGTACCTCGTTTCAAATTTCGTGGCAGAGTTGGGAATCGAACCTGGGCCTCCAGGGGTGGCAGCTAATCACACTAATCACTACAGCCCAGAGGCGCACTCATGATAATTATGCTCCTTAGTATCTTCGAAACTTGCATGTATTGACAATTTTAAAAAAAATACTTAATATGCCTGTTACTGGACATGCGAGATTTTCAGATTTTCACGGTTAAGTTGCGAGGTTTTCACTATACACTCATGTTCATAAAAACCAGAACACCTTGAAAGACTAGAGATAGGAAGTTCATATTCACAGAAATGATTAGAATTTGAACCATATCGGCCTCCAGGTTCAAGGTCCATATCAATATCTCGGCGCACCATCACCGATTGGTAAAATGTGCCTGCGGCTTTCATCGTCGCTATAATCTGAAGATAATGGATCAGTGTGACTTGAGCAGACGTGCAAGATGCCTTCCAGACGTTTGCGAGAACCGTACCGTCAAGTGACTGAGTTTGAAAGAGGGCGCATTATTGGCATGAGATAATGTGATGCATCCATCCGGGAAATTGCTGCTCGTGTGGGACGAAGTGTGTCGGCAGTGCAACGGGTGTGTACAGAGTGGTCGCACAAGACCGTAGAACATGACGAAATGGGTCTGGTCGCACCACCCAGATCGCCCCCCGAAAAGATCGCCACCTCACCCGAATGGGGCTGCAGGACAGCTCTGCGTCCTCCTCGGCTCTGGCGCAGCAATGGAACAGTGCAACACATCGTACACTACAGGGAGTGAGAGTCCGTCGCTCTTTATTACGGTCTGGGTTACCGGTGCGTCGTCCACTTCTCCGCCTACCTTTGACTAATGTGCATTAACATGCCAGACTGCAACGGTGTATGGAACGACGTCACTGGGGACAGGACTGGCAGCAGATAGTGTTTTTCGACGAATCCAGGTTCTGTTTGTTTGAAAATGATGCCGCGTTTTGGTTCGCTGCAGACAGGGGGAGAGGCATCACATTGACTGAATTCGCACAAGACATACAGCCCCAACTCAAAGCCTTATGGAGTGGGGTGCTATGTGGTACAACTACAAATCACAGTTGGTGCGTGTCCAGGGCACTGTGATCAGTTTACCCTACGTGAATGACATCCTGTGACCCTTTCTGCACGACACTCCAGACGCCATATTTCAGCAAGACAATGCGCGACCACGTGCCTTCTTATTGTCACAGGATATCAGACTTTTGCCCTGGCCCGCGCGTTCACCGGACTTGTGGCCAATCGAAAATGTATGGGATATGGTGAAACGACAGATGAACTATGGAACCAGGCAAATGCAGCATGGATCGCTATACCGCAGGACCCCATACGTCCCTTATACGTGCCGATGCCATCACGAATGGAACAAGTTATCAGTGCCCCTGGAGGACCCAATGCCTACTAGGCAACAGGATACCTGATGAACCTAGGTGACTGAAATGCTAATTCTTTCTACAGAAGGAAAGTGATTTATTTCTTAATTTATTTATTTATTTATTTTATTATGTGTTATGCAGCGGCTGTACCTTGATTAAGTCCACGGCCGCTTCCTTCCCACTCCTAGCCCTTTCCTATCCCATCGTCGGTATATAACCTATCTGAGTCGGCGTGACCTAAAGCAAATTGTAATGAAAAATTTAAAATGTCTTCTTATCCTTCTTCTTTTGCCACTTTCCTCATACCTCCTGGTAGGCTCACATAAGTAAACTGTCCAGCACGAGAGGACTTAGCCTTCTTTTACGGCTGGATGTCCTGTCTCACGCCAGACATCTGTGCAGAGATGTAATCACTATTTTGTGTTTCTAGGGTGGTTGGTAATGTGGTGTGTTGAGTGTAACGGTACAAGCATGAACACCCAGTATCCAAATCAGAAGAATTAACCGAAAGCGACTAAAATCCCCAGCCCGGCCGGAAATCGAACCCGCAAAACTCTGAATCGAAGGATAAAATGAATCACTATCAATCTCTACTTATCTGCTTTTGGGGCGGTCGCCAAGGTGGCAAATTCTCTATCTGTTTTCCTAGCCTCTTTTTAAATGATTGCAAAGAAACTGGAAATTTACTGAATATCTCCCTTGGTAAGTTAATCCAATCCATAACTTCCCTCCCTAATAAAGGAATATTTGCCCCAATTTGTCCTCTTGAATTGCAACTTTATCTTCATATTGTAATTTTTCCTACTTTTAAAGACAGCACTCAAACTTATTCATCTAATGATATCATTCCACACCATCTCTCCACTGACAGCTCGGAATATACCACTTAGTCGAGCAGCTAGTCTCCTTTCTCCCAGTTCTTCCCAGCCCGAACTTTGCAACATTTTTGTAACGCTACTCTTTTGTCGGAAATCACCCAGAACAAATAGAGCTGCTTTTCTTTGGATTTTTTTCCAGTTTTTGAATCAAGTAATCCTGGTGAGGGTCCCATACACTGAAAAAATACTCTAGTTGCGGTCTTACCAGAGACTTATATGTCCTGCCCTTCACATCCTTACTACAACCCCTAAATACGCTCATAACCATGTACAGAGAACTGTACCCTTTATTTACAATTTCATTGATGTGATTTACCCAGTGAAGATCTTTCCGTATATTAACACCTAGATACTTTCAATGATCCCCAAAAGGAACTTTCACCCCATCAACGCAGTAATTAAAACTGAGGACTTTTCCTATTTGTGGAACTCACAACATTACCAAGGTCATTTTGCAGTTGCTCACAATCTTGTTACTTATTTATTACTCTGTACAGAATAACATCATCTGCAAAAAAGCCTGCAAGACTGAATGATTTCTGGGTTAACAAATCACAATTTCTTCGTAAACTTGTCTTAGGGCTATACTAGGTCTACAAAATTGCCCGCCCGATAGCGATGATCGTTAAGGCGTGAAGTGTATATGATCTAACACTGTGGTTAGCGGCTTCGAGTTCGGTTGGTCGAAACACATTTTCGCCATCAGAATGTTCGCCGGCAGGGTAGGGAAGGTTGTGATATGCAGTTTCTAATCACTAGATTGCGAGTAAAAAGTCTGCATCAAATTCCAAACCTCCCCATAGCACTCATGTCGACTGAGGGCACATGGAGCTGATGATGGTGGTTCGCCCGTCGGATGGGGACGTCAAGCCTTGAGCAGACCCCTTCGTGCTATTCGATAGGAGTAGGCTATGTGCCGCACCGGACGTCACCCTCTCCCTTCCTACTATCATATCGTTACCGCACCGACAAAACCTCGCATCCCCCAGTGCTCTTACTATCCATGATTCTCCTTAAGACAGGTCACGCCTCCCAGCCATGCAGTCCATCAGAACAATTTTTGTTGTGTTAAATTTCGTATGCCCATGTGTTTTTTTAATTGCTATTTGCTTTACGTCGCACCGATACAGATAGGTCTTTTGGCGACGATGGGAGAGGAAAGGGCTAGGAATGGGAAGCAAGCGGCCGTGGTCTTAATTAAGGTACACCCCCGCAATTGTCTGGTGTGAAAATGGGAAACCACGGAAAACCATCTTCAGGGCTGCCGACAGTGGGGTTCGAACCCACTATCTCCCGAATACTGCATACTGGCCGCACTTAAGCGACTGCAGCTATCGAGCTCGGTCTGCCCATGTGTAAAGGAAAATGAACCTTACTGTACCGTACTGTACGAATGTATGTTTGCATGACGTATCTACGCACTCCTAGATTATAATGCGTGTAAGGTTCATTTTCGTTTACCCGTCAGCATAGGAAAACGAGCACAACTAAAATTGTTCTTTGAAATGTGTATCCATATGTGGCTGGTAGGCTTGACTAGTTTTAAGGAAAACCATGGATAGGAAGAGCACTGTGGGATACGAGGTTTTGCCGGTACAGTGAAAATATATTACATCATTCATTTCTTCTCATTAACTCCTGTGATGAGGTTGACGTCAGGAAGGGCATCCGGTCATAAAAACTCGCTGCGATGATCTACTTCATACTTGAAGCCGTAGAAAAACGGGCCACTAATACTAGATCTACAAAATGCTAACAACGTAAATGATTTTAAAAAATTCTACCATTGAAAACTTAAAGCACGATCATACCCATATCTCTTCGTAAGTACTGTACAGAGACATGCCTCTACAAACTGAGCTGTAGCAATCCTGCTTAGGGATATCAACAGGCAAATCAAAAAAGTATTTGTTGATGTACGCTCAGTACACTGTAGGCAGAGAGTCTATTTATCCCAATACCGGAAGTGCTGGAAGTGTTAGCAGTGTTGTTATAATTGATGTAGTGTACATACGGCGTACTAAAGCGCGGAATCAACAACTGATAACATGGTCAGGGGTCAAAGCTGTACGTCTTCATCACGTGACGTCATGCTATAGCCTAAATTCGAGCTCTAATCACTGATAAGCGAGTTGAGAGAGCCTTTGGCTTGCTAGAAGAAAGAAGATTTATACAGCTCAGTTTACTGTGCAGTTATTGGATACGAATCATTTTATCTACCTGTAGTATTTCTGAAAAATGTTATGTGCCACTGTAGGGAATTTCTCTGGTACATCATTGATAGTACTATGAAAAATGTTGTTTCTTTCCCTTTATCTGGTGCTTTTTTCTCACAGAAGGTTGGTGACAATTACGGAATAGTTTTGCACTTCCCGTGTCTTGTATGTAAGGTAGGGGGGTCAAATTCCGTTGTCTTGTTGTGAGAATTGGTTGTGAACACCACGTTTAGTTTCTGTGTACAACAGGGCCTCTCAGGGTGCACGCGCCTGGTGCATGCACTGTGCACGGTGCAAAAGATGACTTCGCTTGGTTGACCAGATTCGAGACCCCCACTCCTCGATTTGGAGCAATAGCGCTGTCTCTCTCTTTCCCCACGCCTGTCTCGCTCGCTCCCCCTGTCTCCTTCCTCCTCACTTTCTCCGTAGCGCTCCAAATCCGAGCCGACTTGAGCCGAGCTTAACCGAGTAGGCCAGAGACGAAGCGTAGGTCCGAGCCGAGCCGAGTGAACCGATGCACTGTGCACAGGAACTCTGCGCCGCTGTTTGCACGCGTGAGATTTTGGGCGTTTGAGAGGCCCTGGTGTACAAGGAGGATTCATATTTCATGCTGAGCTGATTTAGTGCAGATTCAAATTAAGAGCCTGTTATTCCTACACTGATATGTATATGGAAACCTGGACTACTTTTCAGTCGTGTGATGTATTTCCTGGCATGTAATCGCTGCAGTGAGGTGGTTGTCGGGAGTTACTGTAGCGGCCATTATAATAAATCAGGGAATGTTAGTAATTTCGTCCCCCTTAATTTTCTTTGTTATTTAAGAAGTTTGATATCATTTTCAGGTGGGGAAACGCAATCAGTGGGGTAAGGAGGCTATGAAAAAAGGTTATTAAGGCAGTGAGGGACAAGATAATGGGTTACAAACGTGCAAGAATAGCGTTCAACACCCCACGAGCAACGCAGAAATACTGTTAAAAAGAATATCGAGAACGCATTTTTAATTGATAAGTTACAACAAATTGTAATACATTGAGACAAAGTCGCGACATGCCTTGAAAAATAAGTTGCGAACGAATTTTTTTTTTGCTATGGGCTTTACGTCGCACCGACACAGACAGGTCTTATGGCGACGATGGGATAGGAAAGGCCTAGGTGTTGGAAGGAAGTGGCCGTGGCCTTAATTAAGGTACAGCCCCAGCATTTTCCTGGTGTGAAAATGGGAAACCACGGAAAACCATTTTCAGGACTGCCGATAGTGGCGCGAACGAAATTATCTTGCGGTCTGTTTTTGGTGGAATGGCGAGAGTGTGTAAAGAATAGAGATAGTACATTGGCTCTTTACGATTTTTCTCATCTGATCCCAGTCATTTTTTATGGTCACTGTAGCCATCTCGGCTCAATCAATTTTCCCTTTTTAGGCTGGGGGCTAAAAGTTAAATACCCTTACTTCTGAACTCTCATGATTTTCCAACAGCCCCGAAGAGTCTTGACCTACGAAGTGACTGTTGATCAGCGCGAATGCCTGCAGAGAGCGAGGTGTCGTGTGATCAGCACAACGAATCCTCTCGGCCGTTTTTCTTGGCTTTCCTGACCAGGGGCGCTATCTAGCTCCTCAATTGTAATCACGTAGACTGAGTGGAGCTTGAACCAGACCTCCCTGACCTTGCCGGGAATCGAACCTGGGGCCTCCGGGTAAGAGGCAGGCACGCTATCCTTAGACCGCAGGGCCGGCCCTGACACTAACAAGTTTCCACTTAAGATCTTTTTTTTTCAGTTTAATATTGAGTTTCAGACGGTAATTTCTGTGTTATGTATGTATCCATTGTGACATGTGTAAATATATCGACTATCACATGGCGAACAAACTAAATGATACTCATCTTTTGAAATTTTACGTATCGTCACTACTATTCCTGTCCATTATCTTCCTTAAGACTGGTCACGCCTCCCAGCCACATATTGATAGGGCCTATGCAGTCCATCAGAACGGTTTTTCGCCGAGTTCATTTTCCTCTGCGCGTGTGTAAAGGAAAATTTACCTTACTTTACTGTAGAAGTGTAAGGTAATTCCGGTAGATTTGCCGCACTTTTTATGTCTTTTGTTATATCTCGGTATATTTACTTTAAAAATTGTTGCAAATTCATCGAGCATAATTTGAAAACATGTACATTTGATCAGAGATGAACAAAATATTGGTAATTGAAAGTAAATGGGAGAAAGGAGAAAACAAAGGAATTGTTGCATCAGCGGCGTCTCTCCCTGGAACCCGGTATAGATGCCGACTTTGCTCGCGAGAGATGCCGCAAGTAAAATAATTAATGACAAAATCAAATGTAAGCCAATTTTTTCAACTTTAATATAACCGCACCCTCCTGTTTTCGTACCTCAAGGCTATCATGGTCCAGATTTAGCTTACTGTCAACTACAGTTATGCTTCTGACTTCTACAGTACTAGAAACGGCTGATATAAGCATTTGAAACCAACTTAATATGCAATAAATTAACACACGGAAAAACTTTGTCAGAAGGAAACATGTACTCGCCTCAAGATATCGGCTATAATTGGCGTAATATACGAGAAAATTTCGTCATACTCGCAGACAGTAGTTCTCCCTTGTAAACTGAAAAACCGCACATATTGCCATCTAGCTGTAACGATGGGAACCTTTAGCTACAGTGTATGCGGCATCTGTACCGGAGCGGCATCTGTCCCGGATTTACCTTATGTTTGCATGACATACTTTCCCACTCCTAGAGTATGATGTATTTAAGGGTCATTTTCCATTACACACGCGCAAAGGAAAATTGACATAACGAAAATTGTTCCGATGGACTGCATATCAATATGTGGCTGGGAGGCATGACCAGTCTTAAGGAAAATAATGGATCGGAAGAGCACATTGTGAAATTCGTGGTTTTGGCGCAACAGCGAGTGTTCGTATGAACTGCGAATTTACGCGGAACGCTATCCGGCCGACGAGTCGGTGCCGCTAAAGCACAGCCGCGCCTTCGTGGTGGTGGGTCGGCAGCAATCAAAGCAAGAAATAAAGCGTATTTTGTCGCGGCCCCCAATTTGGGCGAGTCAGAGAAATTACGCCGTTGCCAAACTCCTGTAGCAACTGGTGAAGAAATGTCTAATAATGAACACATCATTTTTGGAGCGCGAGGCAGTTTTTTTCTCTCCTCATGTTACCTCCTATTATGTTGCAAGAAACATTATACTAGAAGATTCGAGAAAGACTGCTAATTTCAGCTGTTTAACTACTTTCCACATAAACCAATTAAAATAATTGTTAAGAGTAAAATCCTGAACAGGTAAATTTAAATCTGTAAAAACCAGGTATTGAAATTTTCAGTAAGCTGTCACGTTTTTGTTTCTTCAGCCAATGAAATGTTGTCAGCGGAAAAAATTTAGAAATTCGTCTAACTTAACTTTGTTATCTGAAACATGTTCCCATGGGTCTCTTAGTTTTCCTGGCAAATGTCGCTAGCTTACAGTGGGTGTTTGGATCGCGCGCGCTTGCGCAAGGCACAAGACATGGTAAGTACATCAGATTACGTATTAATATATATCAGCTTCATTAAAATAATTGTTTATGATTTACATTGTTGTTGTTGTTTGATTAATCAGTCCATAGACTGGTTTGATACAGATCTCCATGCCACCCTATCTTGTGCTAACCTTGTCATTTCTATATAACTGCTGCAACCTACATCTGCTCTAATCTGCTTGTCATATTCATACCTTGGTCTACCCCTACCGTTCTTACCCCCTACACTTCCCTCTAAAACTAACTGTACAAGTCCTGGGTATCTTAAGTTGTGTCCTTTCATTCTATCTCTTCTTCTCGTCAAATTTAGCTACAACGATCTCCTCTCACCAATTCGCTCAGTATCTCTTCATTCGTGATTCGATCTGTCCATCTCACCTTCAGTATTCTTCTGTTACACCACATTTAAAAAGCTTCTATTTTCTTTCTTTCTGAGCGAGTTACCGTCCATGTTTCACTTCCATACAATGCCACGCTCCAGACGAAAGTTTTCAAAAACACTTTTCTAATTCCTATATCAATATTCGAAGTGAGCAAATTTCTTTTTTTAAGAAAGACCTTTCTTGCTTGTGCTAGCCTGTATTTTATGTCGTCCTTACTTCTGCCATCGTTAGTTATTTTACTATCCAAGTAACAATATTCATCCACTTCCTTAAAGACCTAATTTCCTTATCTAATATTTCTTGCATCACCTAACTCCGTACGACTGCACTCCTTTCGATTCAGCAACTTCTCCAGATCTTCTGCAGTCTCAGATAAAATAACAATATCATCGTCAAATCTCAGAGTTTTGATTTCCTCTCCTTGGATTGTGATTCCCTTTCCGAAGTCTTCTTGGATTTCCTTTACTGCCTGTTCTATATAAACATTGAAAAGGAGGGGGAGGAGGGAGACAAACTGCAACCTTGCCTCACCCCTTTCTGAATTGCTGCTTCTTTTTCATAGCCCTCGATTCTTATCACTGCAGACTGATTTTTATATAGTTCGTAGATAATTCTTCTTTCTCAGTACCTGATCCCGATAACCTACAGAATCTCAAATAGTTTGGTCCAATCAACATTATAAAATGCCTTTTCTAGATCTACGAACGCCATGTATGTTGGCTTGTCCTTCTTAATTCGATCCTCTAAGATCAGGATTGCTTCACATATTCCTACATTTCTTCTGAAGCCAAGTTGACTGGACTGTGTAATCTCGAAAAGAGAACTACTTTAAAGAATATGTACATCTGGATTCGACTAGGCAACACTGCACGATCAGCGTTGCCAATCCGTGCTCAGAGGTAAGCGACTCTCGAACATCTGTCACTTCGCTGTTCCCATATCTCACAAAAGCGGAGGTTTCGTCACCCGCCTAATTCAGCGACCGCAGGGTTCAAGTGTAGAACACGTACTTCTTTACAGAAAAGGTTGGAAGTCCCATGCTTCGGCCACGATGCATTCCAGACACCTCCAGCTTCAGCTTGAACAACATTTTGGTGGTTCGAGGAGTCGATGGACTTACTCATGTCTGCTGAGTCATACTCCACGTGCGTTTCCGAGGTGAACGTTCAAAGTCAGCAAGGATTCCGTCTGACATCTCTGTTGTAATTTCTTTTTTCGATTCGAAAATATGGTGTCATGTCAAACCTTTACTTTATTTACCAGACAATGAATTGTGTTTATGTGTTGAATTCTAACACCTGGCAATCTTAAGTGCACATTTTCTTCGAGTTAATGACTGAAAAGTATGAATTCTTTTGCATTTGTAAATCGGCTTGGAAAACTATCCTTTTTATAACGCCGTGGGAATTTTTGGGGACTATATATTCCTTCACCTTTTTATGAATCGGGGACTACCGCATACAAACTTGCAAACCTCTGCCACGTGTGTCACCCAGTGACATGCAAACACTATTTCATAGGCTCGTCACATGTGCATACCAATTTTTTAGACGTCTTGTGGTTAAGGCCTATATTATATTAAGCATCATATCGTTGGTTTACTAGGAAAACCGTGTAACTCCCAATGCTCTTTCTGTCCATTATTTCCCTTAAGACTGGTCACGCCTCCCAGCCACATATTGATACGCAGTCCATCAGAACAATTTTCGTTGTGCTCATTTTTGTATGCGGGGGTGTAAAGGAAAATGAACCTTAAGTACATTATAAGTGCATAAATACACCCCAGTTGTACATTCCTAGGGTGCGGTACGGTAAGGTTAGATTCATGAGCACCGGGCGAGTTGGCTGTGCGCGTAGAGGCGCGCGGCTGTGAGCTTGCATCCGGGAGATAGTAGGTTCGAATCCCACTATCGGCAGCCCTGAAGATGGTTTTCCGTGGTTTCCCATTTTCACACCAGGCAAATGCTGGGGCTGTACCTTAATTAAGGCTACGGCCGCTTCCTTCCAACTCCTAGGCCTTTCCCACCCCATCGTCGCCATAAGACCTATGTGTGTCGGTGCGACGTAAAGCCCCTAGCAAAAAAAAAAAAAGATTCATGAGCTTACCAACATAGACCACAGGGAAGGATATCAAGAAAATACGAATCAAGAACTTTTATTTAAAATGGGGTTTGACTTAAAGCTGACAATTGATGCTGCTGTACAAATCGTGGATTGATGGGTATACAAAATGGGTTTGTGAAATTTCTTTAAGGCGTTCAATACATTTCTGTATAGTACATTGTATTTTACGTCAGGAAACGCTATGTACGAATGCAAGTATGAAGTCATTTTGGAAATGTACTGTCGGAGGTGACTAAAATTGTACTCTAAATAATCGCCAGTTCTCGAAAGATGTTACACGAAGTGGAGTCTCAATATAGCGGACTTATTATACACGGTAATGTTCGCTGTCTTAATTGTGGACAAGTACTCCAGAGGCTTGTCGACGTTTTGGAGGTAATGTGCTTCTTCGCGACAAAAGCAATAAGAATTCTCACAACTCACCGACCGTATTTGGTTGTTCGATTTAATATTTTTCAGCGATTTTACAGCAGAAAACAGTGGTGTGAATAACGAACTGCAAGAAAAGGGACACACTGCAGACAGATAGAAGTCCTAAAATAATTTCAGCGGAAACTTGAAGTAGGTATTCATCAAGGATGTCGAAAAAAGAGATGTTTAAGTACTTTGCTTCACTTAAAGAACAGCTTTAATTAATGCCAAGTTTTGTTGATTAATTAAATGTTGAAGAGACAAAGAATATAAAAAGTATATCGACGTCTCCCAAAATTCAAAGCAGATAATCTCCAAATGATTTTTCTCAATTTAGAAATTCGGAGAAAACATTGCAGTTTATTTCAAGACTTCGTATTGCACAAATGAGTAATCTTGAGGCGACACCTCTTGGATAGTTGTATTTTGGCCGGTTAAGAATGGAGTTGATATAATTTCAAGCGAGTATTACACGAGTGAACAATTCATACAACTTTTTGAAGCTTTCGAGAAAATAGAGTGAGCGGTTCATGCGGAATACTCCCTCCAGAAGCCAGAGAACTTGATACATGAACTGTAGTATAGCCTCCCACAAGAGCTACAGTGTTACTTACTTTGTTTGGGTTATCAGAGGCCAGCGAGCAGCTGTTTTCTGCAATGAACTTTACGAAGTCAACAATTAGATACTGGCTTGATTCAAACCGAAGTGCATCCTGTGTATTACTGAAGATAAGTTATGAACCTAACGTAAATGACATGACTACAAATTTCAGCAACAATTCTCACACTAATCGTGACAACGATATTTCACTTAAAGTCCATTAACAATATTACTCTTTTGTTTGTTTATTTCTAATAATATTTAATAACTGTGTTACAATTAATTGCATGGGCTCCTTATATATTTTTACAAAATGGGCGTTCTTGAAGCTTACATACCTTAAAATGTAATTGTTGCGGTATTTGCAAAATGAGATCAGATAATATGCGGTCAAATGTATTTACACGAGTTAAAACTAATAAATAAAGAGACTCCGTGGCTCAGGCGGCAGCACATCGGCCTCTCACCGCTGGGTTCCGTCATTCAAATCCTGGTCACTCCATGTGAGATTTGTGCTGGACAAATCGGAGGCGGGGCAGGTTATTCTCTGGGTACTCCATTTTCCCCTGTAATCTTTCATTCCATCCAATATAATTTCATTTCATCTCTCAGTCATTAATCATTGCCCCAGAGGAGTGCGACAGGCTTCTGCAGCCGGCACGATTCCTATCTACGCCGCTAGATGGGGGCGTCATTCATTCCATTCCTGACCGGGTCGAACGACTGGAAAAAGGTTGCGGATTTTTTACAACTAATAAATAAATAAATAAATAAATAAATAAATAAATAAATAAATAAATAAATAAATAAATAAATAAATAAATAAATAAATAAATAAATAAATAAATAAATAAATAATCACAATTAGGAAGTTGGAAGTTGAAGGAGGGGGCTTCATGGCCATTTTTAAAGGAAAATTACAAATGGCAACTAGACAACAGAAAATGATATACCAGACTTAAATTGGCACACTAGTTGCTAAAGGCTCACCATCGCTGTCTTTGAGATGTCAGAAGAACTGGCTATTATACCGGAAAGGGTCAGTTGCCCCTATTTATTCGCATTTATGTGTCCCTAATTTTATAATCTAACGTGAAAATATTGTCCCTGCCGTTCTTAACATAACACGAGAGCATTCCTGACTCTTTGCCCGTATAGTTCTAATACACCCTGTGTATATTTTTAAAAATTGGGCGTTCTTGAAACTTACAAATATTGAAATGTAATATTTACAGTATTTGCAAAATAAGATCACGGAATATGCAGTCAAATGCATTTACACGTGATACCAATAATAAATAAATAAATAAATAAATAAATAAATAAATAAATAAATAAATAAATAAATAACAACTAGGAAGTTGGATGTCAAAGGAATGGCCATTTTTTTAAAGGAAAATGACTAATGGCACGCTAGGCATTTGAAAATGATAAACCAGCCTTAAATTGGCACACTAGTCGGTAAAGGTTCACCGTCGCTGTCCATTTCAAAGTCCTCTAATCTGTTTATGAAGGAAGCTTTGACAGTCCTTTCCTATCCCATCGCCTTCTAGTTTATGAGAGAACAGAGGAGCTGCCAATTACACCGGGTGACTCAGCTGCCCCTATTTCTTAGGACTTGTACAACACGCATTTTATAACCTAACGTGAAAACATCTCACCTGCCGTCTGGTAATGAGTTATTAGGTTGGTGCATGGCTTGAAATGCACGCATTCGTTGCTGATAAAGCACCAATAAGGAGGTAATAATGAATAAATGAACGGATAGGACCGTGTTATGCGTATAAAACGAACGCTTCGTGCTAGCCAAAAACTACTTTGACACTGAAATAGTATGGTATAGGTAGCGAGCGAGTTGGCTGCGTGGTTAGTGGTGCACATCTGTGAGCTTGCATTCGGGGGATAGAGAGTTCGTACCCCACTGTCGGCACCATGAAGATGGCTTTGCGTTGTTCCCCATCATCACACCTTGCAAATGCTGGGCCTGTACCTTAATAAATTCTGCAGCCACTTCCTTCTCAGTCTTCCTCCTATCATTCCTTGTAATATGAGGTGTAGAAGCCTGTACATTTTACCTCGTAGAACGTGGCCTAAATAAGCGATTTTCCTGGCTTTGAAGATGTTTGCCAACTCATGCTCAGTTCTTTCTCTCCTTAACAGTTCATTATTAGTTACAAAATCTATCCATGGTATTCTGAGCGTTCTCCTTGGTAACCACATTTCAAAGGCCTATAATCTATTTATGGAGGAAGCTTTGACAGTCTTTTCCTATCCCATCGTCGCCATATTACCTACCTGTGTCGGTGCGACGTAACGCAAATTGTAAAAAAAAAAAAAAAAAAAACAGAGGTGCATCGAGTGTTAAAATTATATGAATAACGCGAGTACGCAAGAAAATCGTTGTAGGATAAGGACTAGGAGTGTAAATTCGTGGCCAATAAACATTAAGAAGAAAAGGAATGCAGGAGATGAAGTTAGATAGATTGATAGATAAGGGATCATTCTTTTATCTTAGGGAAGTTACGGATAAATATTTCTGTCTTGCACTTAACCAGCACAGAATCAGATTGATAAATAACTGACCACAAATCTTAAAATGTAACCATTCATAAATTTAGACTACGTGGAATATTTCTTAAAATATATCGTCGCTGCCGGGACAAAACCTCCTATGTGAAATATCTTAGCTTAGAACTTTGGCCGGTAAGTTTCTGTGATCTAAAGGTGCAGTATTGTGTGAATGTTGTCAAGGCATTCTCGCTCTTCATAAAGTATGTGCTGTGGTTCAGTATATCTCCAGAAATATTTTTACAAAGGAGGTTTTGCCCCGGCAACGATGATATACCGGTATATATATATTACGATTTACTTTACTTCGTACCGACACAGAAAGGTCTTGTGGCGACGGTAGGATAGGAAAGAGCTACGAGTGGGAAGGAAGCAACCGTAACCTTAATTAAGGTACAGCCCCAGCATTAGCCTTATGTGAAAATGGGAAACCACGGAAAATCATCTTAAGGGCTGTCGACATTGGGGTTCGAATCCACTATCTCCCAAATGCAAGCTGTTAGATACGTAACCCAAACAGCGTGCACACAACTACTTAACTAAAGCTTTTTTTTTTTTGCTAGGGGCTTTACGTCGCACCGACACAGATAGGTCTTATGGCGACGATGGGATAGGAAAGGCCTAGGAGTTGGAAGGAAGCGGCCGTGGCCTTAATTAAGGTACAGCCCCAGCATTTGCCTGGTGTGAAAATGGGAAACCACGGAAAACCATCTTCAGGGCTGCCAATAGTGGGATTCGAACCTACTATCTCCCGGATGCAAGCTCACAGCCGCGCGCCTCTACGCGCACGGCCAACTCGCCCGGTTAACTAAAGCTAACAGTAAGTAACTTACTTCATATTAAAAATTATAAAAGTCAAGGAGAAAGAACACAATATTACAGACGTATAATACTCATGTTATTAATTTTATGTCCCAGTAACTGTTTTTACGGCTTCCGGAGACACAGAGGTGCCAGAATTTTGTCCGGCAGGAGTTATTTTATGTGTCAGTAAATCTACCGGCACGAGGTTGACGTATTTGAGCACCTTCAAATACCACCGGAATGAGCCAGGATCAAACATGCCAAGTTGGATTTAGAAGGCTAGCACCTCAACCGCCTGAGTTACTCCACCCGGCATATTACAGAAAAGGAGTAAAGTTTTGATATTTGCTGCACAACATTTACTTGTCAGAGTTCATAAAATAATGTGAAGAAAAATGTTTCTTACCAAATAAAATAAAACAAAACAAAGGCATCGTCGTTACGCCTCCAAAAAACTCTATGTGAAAGATTCTAGCTTAGAACTTTGGCCGGCGAGGTTCTGTCATCTGAGATTCAATATTGCGCGGTTATTGTCGAGGAATTTTCGGTCTTCTTAATATTTGTGCTGCGGGTTAGTATCTCTCCAAAATATATCACATAGCGCTTTTGACAGGCGCAGCGACGATATAACGAATCAAGTATTACTCTTGTACCGTGAGTTACCACCCGAGCTAAGAAGGGTAGGGGAAGGATAAAATAGACGGGGTGAGTGGATTAAAAAAATAAACCATTTTTTCCTTTACGAAAACCAAGTGATCATAAATATGTCTCCCGATCATGGCTATCCATCAATGGCTGTTAATTTCGCATGGCAACCGGCCATGAGATATAGCCTGCACGGTTGGTAGGTAACACTGTCTGGTAATGCATCTATACCTTACATCACTGTCTGCACGGTTGCTAGGTAACACTGTCTGGTAATGCATCTATACCTTACAACACTGCCTGCACGGTTGCTATGGTAACACTGTCTGGCAATGCATCTATACCTTACATCACTGCCTGCACGGTTGACCTTACATCACTGCCTGCACGGTTGACCTTACATCACTGCCTGCACGGTTGCTATGGTAACACTGTCTGGCAATGCATCTATACCTTACAACACTGCCTGCACGGTTGCTATGGTAACACTGTCTGGCAATGCGTCTATACCTTACATCATTGCCTGCACAGTTGCTATGGTAACACTGTCTGGCAATGCGTCTATACCTTACATCATTGCCTGCACGGTTGCTATGGTAACACTGTCTGGCAATGCGTCTATACCTTACATCACTGCCTGCACGGTTGCTATGGTAACACTGTCTGGCAATGCATCTATACCTTACATCACTGCCTGCACGGTTGCTATGGTAACACTGTCTGGCAATGCATCTATACCTTACATCACTGCCTGCACGTTTGACCTTACATCACTGCCTGCACGGTTGCTATGGTAACACTGTCTGGCAATGCATCTATACCTTACATCACTGCCTGCACGTTTGACCTTACATCACTGCCTGCACGGTTGCTATGGTAACACTGTCTGGCAATGCGTCTATACCTTACATCATTGCCTGCACAGTTGCTATGGTAACACTGTCTGGCAATGCGTCTATACCTTACATCATTGCCTGCACGGTTGCTATGGTAACACTGTCTGGCAATGCGTCTATACCTTACATCATTGCCTGCACAGTTGCTATGGTAATACTTTCTGTCACACATTTTGTCGCGTCATCCCCAGTCATAAGACATATTTATTTCAAACAATAAGATGAAGAAGTAAGAAAGTGATTATGTTTTGCTTCCTTGCTATTTGTTCCTTTCCTTCTAGTATGTTGTGCATGCACTCTTGGGCACTGATATCCCTTTGACGTCTTGTGGCAAATTGTTCCATTCACCAATTACAGCAACTGTGAAGGTCTTGCCATACACCGAGGACTTGTGGTTAGGTATGCTAAGAATATTCATATTTTGAGCTCTTGTATTTCTTTCGTGGTGTAAAGAGGGAGAACCGGCAAGAAAGTCAGCAAACATAAACAAGGCCCACCACGAGTTTCTTCAATTTGCTTTACGTCGCACCGCGCACCGATACAGATAGGTCTTAAGGCGACGACGGGATAGGAAGTGGCTAAGAGTGGGAAGGAAGCGACCGTGGCCTTACTTAAGGCAGAGCCCCAGCATTTGTGTGGTGTGAAAATGGGCAACCACGGAAACCCATCTTCGGGACTGCCGACAGTGAGATTCGAACCTACTATCTTCCGAATTCAAGCTGATAGCTACGTGACCCAATCATGTAATTGTGAGCACAGGGCCAAGTAGTAAATATTCCAGATAAATATTATAACCAAGTGGTCTGCCTATTCAATACAATATTTATAGTGTAATAGCTTCCACCCCTGTAGGTCCGGGGTCAGTTCCCGGCTCTGCAACGAAATTTGAAAAGTGGTACGAGGACTAGAACAAGATCCACTCAGCCTTGGGAGATCAACTGAGTAAAGGGAGGTTCGATTCACACCTCAGCTATCCTCGAATTGGTTTTCCGAGGTTTTCCATTTCTTCTCCAGGCAAATGCGTGGACGGTACCTAACTTAAGACCATGCCCGCTTCCTTTCCTCTTCCTTACCTATCCATTCCAATCTTCCGAACCTCCACAAGGCCCTTGCTCAGCACACCAAGTGAGACCGCCTGGGTGAAGTACTGATCATTCTTCCCAGTTGTATCTCCGACCAAATGCCTCACGCTCCCGGACACTGCCCTAGAGGCGGTGGAGGTTGTATCCCTCGCTGAATCCGGGAGAAGGAGCAACCCTGGAGGGTGAGCGGATTAAATAAATAAATAAATAAATAAATAAATAAATAAATAAATAAATAAATAAATAAATTGTCAGTGCATCACAAAAACACCCGTACCAGATTGTGTGGGTTTCCTGCATTCCTAGAAAAATTACAAATGTGTAACTTTAACTTGAGGGCCTCCGTAGCTCAGGCAGCAGCGTGTCGGCCTCTCACCGCTGGGTTCCGTGGTTCGTATCCCGGTCACTCCATGTGATATTTGTGTTGGACAAAGCGGAGGTGGGACAGATTTTTCTCCGGGTGCTCCGGTGTTCCCTGTCATCTTTCATTTCAACGACACTCTCCAATATAATTTCATCTGTCAGTCATCAACCATTGTCCCAGAGAAGTGCGTCAGGCTTCGGCAGCCGGCACAGTTCCTATCCTCGCCGCTAGATGGGGGCTTCATCACTTCATTCCTGACGCAGTCGAATGAATGGAAACAGGCTATGGATTTTATTTTAACTTTTAGTGCCTGTTTCTTTATTTCTTAAAATAATGGGTAGGTCCATTGTTGCTGTGGCTGCTTTAATTATTATTACTTTGGGAGCAAATCAGTATTCGAAACTGTGCTCTATGAAAAGTGGCATGCATGTTGGTAGATATTTGTATTCACTCGCCTTGCATTTGAAGGCCTCTTATGGTCATAAATACAGCCCTGTCTGGATGGCGAGTGAAATGCCAAATGGGGTTAAGGCCATTCAGTGTCTGTGAAGGAATAACTTGTCCGAGGACACTGCCGAGAAGTCAGGTCGGTTCCCGTCACAGATATCCCGTTGCAAATCCGTGACATGGCGAACTTATACAGGCTGTTGTCGTATTCATAACAGACGCGATAGAAAATGAGTCGCATTGATTCTTTCAGATCGTGTGTGTAATATTCCTTGCATTTTTAAATGTTGGAGCACAGGAAGTGAGTCACTGAGGATAATGTCATCTAACAATGGATGGATGTAATTATTGTGTACCTTTATGGCATCATTGCACGCAAAATTACTTGCGCATTATTTCAAAGGGAATAAATGCTTTTATGAGGGAAAAGTAAACTAAGAATATAATGCAACCAAGATATTTTATTAAGTAAACAACTAATAAATTATATTTTACGGCAGTCGTATTTTTATTTCATATAAATAAACATTAACATGATTGACGACTGACAAATGGCCACTCATTGTGACACAGTACCCAGTAGCACCTTTGAACTAACGACTCTCTGCTCAGCCAGCCGTACTCACTCAGGAAGTGAAACAATTGTGCAATGAATTAACGAGGGAAATATAATTAACCTCATAATATTATTGTACTCCACCTCTGTGGTGTGATTAGTGTGATTAGCAGCCACTCGCGGAGGCCCGGGTTCAATTTCCGGCTCCGCTACGAAATTTGAAAAGTGGTTCGAGGGCTGTAATGTGGTTCACTCAGCCTCTGGAGGTCAACTGAGTAGAGAAGAGTTCGATTCTCTCCTTAGCCATACTCGACGTGGCTTTCCGCGGTTTCTCACTTCTGCCCCAGGCAAATACCGGGATGGTACCTAACTTAAGGCCAGCCCCGTGGTGTAAGGAAAGAGTGCTTGCCGCTTAACCAGAGGCCACAGGTTCGATTCATGGCCAGTCTGAGGTATTTTTTCCCTGATTGAGTGCTAGGACCTGGTTCACTCGGGTGTCTTACATGAGGTAGCAGTGTCAACACGCTGACCTGGTGAAACTCCAAGATCTGCAGGCCATTTAGCTGGGCAGTATCGTATTTCCATACCAGTGCCCTTAATGAACTGAGTTGTTGCACCACGAGTTTTTTTAATGAATAATAATAATGTTATTGTCTTTACGTTCCACTAACTACTTTTACTGTTTCCGGAGACGTTGAGCTGCCGGAATTTTGTCCCGAAGGAGTTCTTTTACGTGCCATTAAACCCACCGACACGAGGCTGACGTATTTGAGCGCCTCCAAGTACTACGGGACTGAGCCAGGATCGAGCCTGCCGAATTGGGGTCAGAAGGCCAGCGCCTCAACCGTCTGAGACACTCAGCCCGGCAACTTGTTTGTCATATTATTATTATTATTATTATTATTATTATTATTATTATTATTATTATTATTATTATTAACCGGCTAATTACCTGAATGGTTTGCGTCACGACTTTAGGTTTCTAACGCCCCGGGTTCGATTCCAAACCAGGTTAGGGCTTTAAATCATGTTTCATTAACGCCCTTTCACTCGGGCACTGACTGTTTGTGTTTATCCAGATATATAACTCCTCATATCCACAAAACACACCACACCACCAACCACGACACAAACACACAATAGTAAATAATTTTTTCCACAAAGGTTTGCGTCAAGAAGGGCATCCGATCCGTAAAACAGGGTTTTGTCTAAAATATGCGACACACGTCACATTCAGCACCCAAGGAGAATGTGGCAAAAGTGGTGGATTATTATTATTGTTATTATTATTATTATTATTATTATTATTATTATTATTATTATTATTATTATTATTATTATTATTATTATTATTGCGTAAAGAGTTGATTAAATAATTTAGCCATTCCCCCAGTTAAAAATAAAATATTTCATTGTTTAATGTAATACAGAAATATGGGAAACGAATCTGGAAAATCGTAAACCACATTATGGAACACTGCTTGTCGACGGCCTAGTTCTAATACCACGTATCTGATAACTCTCTTCCCGTTCATTACTGTCCATAAGACTGGTCACGCCTCCCAGCCTCATATGGATATGCAGTCCTTCAGAATAGTTTTCGGTGTGTTCATTTTCCGATGCTGATGTGTCAAATTAACCTTAACTGCATTAAACTGTAGAAGTGCGTAAATACGTCATTCCTACAGTTCGATACGGTAAGGTTAATTTTCTGAGGGACTGCATATCCATATGAGGCTGGGAGGCGTGACGTGAATAATGGACAGGAATGTCATTGTGGGATACGAGGTTCCGCCGGCGTAGCGACGATATTACAACCTGTGACAATAAAGTTCGGTGAATGAAGTTAGAACGGTTGATTCGGCAACACTGGCGACACACAACGCTGCACCTGCGTAGCAGCAGGTTTTGACCACCTGCTCCCAACGTTGTGTGCATCATGTGTGTGCCGTGTAAGACCTGTTTGGCACAGTGTGTGTTTAGTGCGTTGGTTCTGAACTGCGAACAGGAAGATGTACGACCAAAAGATCAATGTACAGTTTTGTTTTAAGCTTGGGAAGACACCGAAAGAAACGCATGCGATGCTGGTACGTGTTTATGAAGATCAAGTACTGTCCTTGAAGTGTGTGTAGGAGTGGTTCGCCCGTTTTTGAGGAGGCAGGGAAAGTGTTTCTGACAACCCCCCTAGCGGAAGACCGACGACCGCCGTCAGTGACGAAAACATTGAGAAGGTGAGGACATTAATCACGAACGATCGGCGATTAACTGTGCGCATGATAGCGGATGAACTGCAGATTAACCGTGAATCCGTGCGACAAATCGTTACCCGGGAGTTAGGGAAGAGGAAAACGTGTTCTCGTCTTGTGCCACATCACTTGACTGACGATCAGAAGCAGGCACGTTTAGAGGCTTCACAGGATTTTGTCGAAACGGCGGATGCGACAACAAATTTCTTGAACTGTATTGTCATTGAGGATGAAACCTGGTGTCTCAGGTACGACCCTGAAACGAAACGGCAAAGCATGGAGTGGATTTCTCCAGGATCCCCTCGTCGGAAAAATATCAGAGCCGAAAAGTCACGCCTCAAACTCATTTTGAAAGGAAATAGATTTGACGATGTTCCTGACATCCAACGAAATGTGAGGAGGCTTTTGAATATCATACCAAAGGAAGCCTTCTTGAAAAGTTTCCAGGACATGTATCGCCGATCTCAGCAGTGCATAGTTATGGTAGGGGACCATATCGAAGGACAGTAAGGTTATTGTCTTGCATTGTTCATCTGTGTTGATAGTACAGGACTATTCACCGAATTTTATTCTCACATGTTGTATATCGATGGCCTAGTTCTAATACCACGTACCTGACAGAGTCCTTCCCATTCGTCATTGACAAATATCTCTTTGTCATTCGAAAGTTTGTGTGAAGTAGGCCTAACATCACAAAATGTATGGCGGAAGTGTAACCATAGCAATGGTGCAAGCAGGGATGTAAAGTATGGGTGGATGGTAAGACAGTGTTGCCTAGCAACCGTGCAGGCTGTTCCTTATGGTTGGTTACCGTGGTAATCGCTAATGGGAAATGGGAGCCGTTTGGGATGCAGCCGAAAATGACATTTTGTCTTGAGGTAAACATTTTCTCAGGAACCAGAATCGATTCGAGAGGTAATAGAATTTGCGGAACACTCAAATGCCTCCAATAAAGATAAAAATAAGCTCGTGTCGCCCGACTAGCCTGGTGCAAATCTTCGAACATTTTACAAGAAATTTGGTCGATCCTCTCCATACCCTAAATGTGGGCCTTTTGGAAAATTTTCAAAGGCTAATGTAGGCGATACATCGAATTTCTCGTACAATTACGAGACAAAGCTCATTTTATGCCTCACGACGCGACACATGGAACAACATTCGACAGGACGCAGAGGAATCCCGAAAATCACGTTTTAAGGTCCTGAGACCAATCGCTTTCGAGATATTTACTTCACACTACCACCGCTCTAGTAATCGGATCAAGAAATGAACGGTCGTAACCATGACAATGCCAGCTCAAGGTTACCATTCATTTCTCCATCTGAGGAAAGGTTTCTTTGCATATAAAAACGTAGCATAAAATTAAATTCGTCCCTCATTAAAGGGAAATTTTCAATCCTTGAAGGAAAATTATCAGAAGTAACCTTATCACACTACTTGGCCTGCGAGATTGCCATATACGGTATCTGCCAAAGACGTTATAATAATTGCTGCGTCATGGTCAGTAGTTTGCGCAGCTACACCATGGCCCTGTTCATGTAGTATAAAAGAGATGCTATATCAAACATTATCACCATCAAAATGAACTTCAGTAAAATGTACTTCTGTAGAAGTAATGCGCATTAATGTATGTACAGGAGCTTTATTATATGTTGTTGCTCATTGCCTTTATAGACTAAGCCAGCAGTTGTCTCATTTACAGCAATACGGTCAGACGTGCCTCCGTGTGCAGTTGTCTCATTTACATCAATACGATCAGACGTGCTTCTGCGTTCGATCAGACAGCTTCATACTGCTAATTTTAACTAGCTTTTATTCGTCATAAACATGAATGTAAGTATAGGATATTTATTCCGTGTTGTAGCAGCCCGTTTTGATCTCCTCTCTGTTACATCATTCCATACTTTACATCAGAATCCTTCGGGAGGCAATAGAAAGTTGCGAAACACTCAAGTACCTTCAATAAAGATAAAAATAAACTCGCGTCGCCCGACTACCCTGGTGCAAAACTTCAAACTTGACAACACATGAATGCCTTTCACGTCAATGATACCATTCCAGTACATTAAACCAGAAATAAATGGAAATAAATGTCTTACTCTTCGAATCAAGACAGCCAAAGATTTTCTAGATATGAAATTCAGTGAAGGTCTGCTGGTACTGGTATTTCACTGAGGCACTAGGTATTCATCGCGAGGGTGAAATGTCTTTGTTAAGAGTAAAAAAAAAAAAAAAGTGAGGCCCATAATACAAGGTTCTTGGAAACTAATGACTGGAAGGCCCACGGAGAGTGCACATACGACACTCTGGCATATAATTTTGAAGCCTGTCAATTTGACAAGCTATGGGCTATTTTCTAAGGCGATGGACTTAACAATTCCTTTCTCCTTACCCTCGCTTCCGGCTCACTTGCTCGTCCGTTCAGAGTACTGTGTTATGTTGTACGTAACTCACAAGTGGGAGGTTTGGCAACTCCAAGCAACACGGAACTCACAAGTGGGAGGTTTGGCAACTCCAAGCAACACGAGCCGGCCAGCAGGCTCATCTCATGGCAACCGCAGTGGATCCGTCCTCGCTTCCATGGCAACCATACTCTCTATTCCCTTCTCCCCACCCAGGTAGGTAGTAAACGGACCTCCCTCTGAGAACTGTCAGAACTCATGTTTCATTATTACGACTTAAGTACCAGATATTTGAATGCTCCGTTTACAGGAGAAGGAACCATGTAATAGTCTTAATCACCAGAAATGTCAGATTTTTATTTTTCTATTGTGTGCATTGAACCATGAATTCTTGTGTAGAATGCAATTTACATTCATTAGGTTAGGTTAGATAACGGCGAGCGAACATTAACATTAAGTGAAATGTATACCTACACTTAGCCTTCTACATGGGAGTTCCATAGTGGAAATCACTTTCCCACTATATCAGACACCATAACGAACAACTTCAGCCCTCCATCTTTACTCTCGTACAAGTTTCACTGTCGTATTCGTCGAAACCTCGGATTTCTCACAGCAATTCACTTGTCTGTTAGGTAGTATCATTATATATTTGCGAATAAGCCAATTAAGACTACGCAAAGTACTTAGTGGCGTACGTTTTCCTTCCATTTTGTGCCCATATTTCTTTCATTATTTTACTGGGGCTTCCTTTCTGTCTTCAGAACAAGTTGTTCCGGTCTTCTTCTTTGGTCTTTCCTTTTGGTTAACTTACCATTTGTGAATTTTTGATCTGAAGATTACCCGATTCTGGAAATCTGCCTGTTTCAGATCAGGTTTTATTTCGCCAATCCATTTCTTTGTGTCTGCTTTTGCTTTACTCCGGTTTTTCTAGAATTCGTCTATTTGTTTTTTAAGTCTGTCTGAGTACATCCTTTTCATATGTCCATAGAATCTTAACTTGCGTTTTCTGATGTCACTGCGAATATTTGATATCCTGTCTGCATCTGAGTCAGTATTGTCCGTCGACGAGTTTTCGGCCTAGAACTTTTCTTGTGATTTTGCGTTCCTTTTTCCTCGACGTTTTCAATGTCTACTTTCCTGTTCAAAATGAGCGTTTCAGATCCATAAAGACATTCTGGTTTAATGATTGTATTGTCTTAGTTTTGTGTGCTAGGAGAAACATTTTTTGTTGCAGATAGTTTGGGTTAGTCGATATGCAATTTCCATCTTTTGGCATCTTCGTTGGCTTTTGCTTCGAGTTCCATTTTCGTGAATATATTTAAAGTGTGATACTTGTTTAAATTTGGCGTATGTTGTTTATATGAGTTATGGTGCTTTGCTTGTTGCAGGCCTTGTATTCTGTCTTTTTATAAGATATCTGAAAGCTGACATTTTCTGCAATTTCTCTCAATTTATTATTATTATTATTATTATTATTATTATTATTATTATTATTATTATTATTATTATTATTATTATTATACTATTTAGATTGACGCTTCGACGAATCGTAATTGTAGACATGATACTTAGCTTTTGGACTTTCGCCGTGTCAAGAAAATAGGTGAAATTCTTTTCGTTTCGCAGAGAAATTTGCTCGGCGTCTTCAGAAGGAAATCTCGCCTGTTCACGAGCCAGACTTCTTAGCTTGACCATGTAATCTCCTTAAATTGCACATTATACGTTAATTTTGAAAAGCAACGAACAGGAGTGATAGTGACAGGGACAATATTTGAGCAGAATCACTCGTATTGTATTTAACGCCCGTTTGATCACGGGATAGGAGCCCACGCTCCTCAAGACTGGGAGCAATCTGCAATGGTCATCGAAACGTTTATGGAGGTGACATTCAGCGGTTATAGCTTTCTTCGCGGCAAACGACGTGCGTAATGCGTCGCCTTCAGTGCTCCCTCATGATTGATGGTCACCGATTATTGGCATTTTGATAGCTCCAGCATAGCTACACCGGTCTTTGCGGCCCCACCAATATGGGTGCGTGTGAGGAAGTCAGACCGCAGCACAGCTAGATCAAAAAGTCAACGTTTCTACTTTCTTAAAAGTCCACAATCACTCCTGTTCTTTGTTGACATAAATGTCTTATGGACGGGGGTCATCCGAAAATGTATGTTACGTCACGCGACAAAATGTGTGACGGAAGTGTAACCATAGCAACCGTGCAAGCAGTGATGTAAGTTATGGATGGCCAGACAATGTTACCTAGCAACCGTGCAAGCAGTGATGTAAGGTATGGATGGTCAGACAATGTTACCTAGCAACCGTGCAAGCAGTGATGTAAGTTATGGACGGTCAGACAATGTTACCTAGCAACCGTGCAGGCAGTGATGTAAGGTATGGATGGTCAGACAATGTTACCTAGCAACCGTGCAGGCAGTGATGTAAGTTATGGATGGTCAGACAATGTTACCTAGCAACCGTGCAGGCAGTGATGTAAGGTATGGATGGTCAGACAATGTTACCTAGCAACCGTGCAGGCAGTGATGTAAGTTATGGATGGTCAGACAATGTTACCTAGCAACCGTGCAAGCAGTGATGTAAGTTATGGATGGTCAGACAATGTTACCTAGCAACCATGCAGGCAGTGATGTAAGGTATGGATGGTCAGACAATGTTACCTAGCAACCGTGCAGGCAGTGTGTAAGGTATGGATGGTCAGACAATGTTACCTAGCAACCTTGCAGGCAGTGATGTAAGGTATGGATGGTCAGACAATGTTACCTAGCAACCGTGCAGGCTATGTCTTATGGCTGGTTGCCACCTGAAATTAGCAGGCGTTGATGGATAGCCATGACCGGGAGACATATTTATGATAATTTGATTTACACAACGGGAAGAGTGGTTTCCTTTTTGCAAAATTTACGCCGAATATGCAATTGAAGCTGCTTAGGCCCTACTTGGCCGAAAGCAACAAACGGACAGCTTTATCAACAGCCGTGTAGCGCATGCGTATACTCTGCGTTACCATAAACTATCTATAAAAATAAAACCGTAACGACCATGTGTCTGTACATAGCCTATTTTGGCGAAAGTTTCGTTCATTTATCCATTTCATGTGTAATAATGACCATCTGCATATTTGTTAGCGTTGGTGTCTGTTTGTCTGAGTTCTTATAGCTTGAAAACTACCGGTTATATTTCTACCAAACTTCATATATAAAATCCATCCGTCATTGGGTAGGTTTTACGGCTAATATTGTTTGTAAATCCCTGAACTAGGTGGGGGTTTACACGAAACCTAAACCGTGATTTTGAACTCCTACAAAATATACACAACCAAACTTAATGTAAATGTACCTGCCTTAACGGAAATCAATTTCTAAAACTTATTAATCGTGTTCACCTTTTCGGTTGGAGAATGAATAAGGGAGATATCAATAATGGACCGTTTTACAATCTATGTCCCAGCGGACTTATCCTAAAAGTGGTTCTGTATAAAGCATATTTCTTATAACTCCAATTCTACTGGAAATATTTCAACCAGATGTGATATTTAGCATCCTCCTCTCTAAGGTAGTTTTAAAGGTCCATAGAATTTCAAATTCCTGGAATGGACTGGGGATTTATAGGTAACCGAAACCGTGATTTTACTCTCCCACAAAATATACAAGGGGCTGCCTTGCCGAAGCGCTAAAGGCGTGCTCGGTTCGCACGGAAGGATGTAGGTTCGAATCCCCGTCAGGAAGTCGTAAAATTTAAGAAATGAGATTTCCACTTCTGCAGGTGCATATGGCCCTGAGGTTCACTCAGCTTACACCAAAAATGAGTACCAGGTTAATTCCTGGGGGCAAAGGTGGCCGGGCGTAGAGCTAACCACTCTACCCCATCAAGTGCCGAGGTTACGGATAGTGGAAGCCTTTACCTTCCACCCCTCCAAGGGCCTTCATAGCCTGTACGGAGAAGACTTTGCTTTTTTGCTTTGCTTTAAAAAATATACAAGACGAACCTGAATGGAAGGATATCATTAACAGACGGTTTTATAGGCCATATTCAGCGGACGTAGCCCAAAATGTGTTGTGCGTGGAGGAGATTTCTTATCGGTATGAATAAAATCGTAACGGCCATGTGTCTGTACATTGAATATTTTGGGGAATTTTTCGTAGAGTTTTCCGTTTCTGGTTTAATAATGAACATCTGCATATTTTTTAGCTTTGGTGTCTGTTTGTCCCTTTGTTAAGTTCTTAAAGTTGGGTAACAACTGGATATATTTCTACTAAACTTTACATTTAGAATTCGCCTGTCCTTGGGTAGATTTTAGGGCCAATATTATTTCTAAATCCATGATTAGAAAGATAGAAATTCGAAACAGTGATTTTTACCCTCCCACAAAATATTCATGACCAGCCTTAATGGAAAACAATTTCTATAAACTTTTTTCTCATGTGCACCTTCCCGATAGGAGGATAACAAGGATAACAGGCTGCCATTGCATTTCATGGTGGGTGAAAATCTTTAAACAAACGGCCATTTTACTCTCTTCGATAGAACAGATAATAAGAGAGGTAAAAATGAAACGAAATGCAGTGGCATATGACTTTTAGTGCTGGGAGTGTGCGAGGACAAGTTCGGCTCGCCAGATGCAATTCTTTTGATTTGACACCCGTACGCCACCTGCGCGTCGTGATGAGGATGAAATGATTATGAAGACGACACATACGTCCAGCCCCCGTGCCAGCGGATTTAATCAGTCTTGGTTAAAATTGCCGACCCTGCCGGGAATAGAACCCGGGACTCCTGTGACCAAAGGCCAGCACGCTAACCATTTAGCCATGGAGCCGGTCATAAAAGAGGTTGTCGTCAACGATTGGTTTCATGAGCTTTCAGCCAAAGCGCCACTTCCGGTTTCAGATGAGCCACATTATGCTGTAACCGAGAAGTAGGGAGAATTTTACGCAACTTCGGACCAGGAACTGTACCATTTAATAAATTCTGTGATCGTCCTCAATCCTTCTCAACTTTGTTCAGCTTTATCGTACTTCAACTTACTGCCACGTGCTTTCGTAGAAGAATATCAGTCCGTATGAAAGGTATGAAAGGTATGAAATGTAATGTCGTATGGCTTTTAGTGCCGGGATATCCCAGAACGGGTTCGGCTCGCCAAGTGCAGGTCTTTCTATTTGATGCCCGTAGGCAACCTGCGCATCAGTATGAGGATGGAATGATGATGAAGACAACACGTACACCCAGCCCCCGTGCCACTAGAATTAACCAATTAAGGTTAAAATCCCCGACCCGGCCGGGAATCGAACCCGGGACCCTCTGAACCGAAGGCCAGTACGCTGACCGTTCAGCCAACGAGTCGGACAGCTTCTGTGGTGTAGTGGTTAGTGAGATTATCTGCCACCCCCGCAGGCTCAGGTTCGATACCCGGCTCTGCCACGAAATTTGAAAAGTGGTATGAGGGCTGTAACGGGGTCCACTCAGCCTCGGGAAGTCAAATGAGTAGAGGTGGGTTCGATTCCCACTCCAGCCATCCTGAAAGTGGTTTTCCGTGGTTTCTCACTTCTCCTCCAGGCAAATGCCGTGATGGTACCTAACTTAAGGTCACGGCCGCTTCCTTCCCTCTTCCTTGTCTATCCTTTCCGATCTTCCATTGCCCCAACAAGGCCCCTGTTCAGCAGAGCATGTGAGGCCGCCTGGGTGAGGTACTGGCCATTCTCCCCAGTTATATCCCAGACCCAATGTCTCATGCTCCAGGACACTGACCTTGAGGCAGTAGAGGTGGGATCCCTGAGTTCGAGGGAAAAACCAACCTTGGACGGTAAACAGATTAAGAAAGAAAGAAAGAAAGAAAGAAAGAAAGAAAGAAAGAAAGAAAGATGAAAGTTTGAATACAGGCGTGTAACTTCGCATAAATTCATGAAGGAATCTTGAAATCGATTACCAGTTCCCGTGTGAGGAACGGGTACATGAGCTAGTTGTTGAGTATAAATTCAGAGTGTGAAAAATAAACCTGTTTCTTTATTACGCATAACACAAAGTAGACGTTTTCTAAATAGTTAAATGGAGATAAGCCACGTGTACAACTTTCACCAAACTGCACCCCTCCAGTTATTTTTAAATATCTCGCAGTACCACCGGGAATCGAGCCCGGGACACCGAGGGCGGCACCTAATAGTGCTAACCGTTACGCTACGGAGGCAGATTCATTCCAGATAACGATAATCGTTCAAGAGTGAACTGTGACAGGATGCTCGCTTCTCAGATTTCCTCCAATATTTATCATACTTCGAGAACCAGATCCTCTTAATAATGCCAGTTACAGTAATGCATAAACACATTATCTTGAAATTACTGAGTTTCCTTGAGAGCAGAGGCTAAATATAGGCAGCACATGATATCTGTCTGGGAGAGGAATGGAGTTATGAACCGTATTATCAAGCGACCTACATTCCACTTGGTCAAGGCATTGAAGTTCACTCTATCTTTTATGTCTGTCATGGCCTGGACAGCGATAGCTTTTATGGATGGGATGTATAATTTCTTCTGTGTTCTTCCAGTGGCTAGATTTGAGGGAATCTTGTTCATCAGCAACAAGGAAGTCCGACTCGTTGGCTGAACGGTCAGCATACTGGCCTTCGGTTCAGAGGGTCCCGGGTTCGATTCCCGGCCGGGTCGGTGAATTTAACCTTAATTGGTTAATTCCAATGGCACGGGGGCTGGGTGTATGTGTTGTCTTTATCATCATTTCATCCTCATCACGACGCGCAGGTCGCCTACGGGAGTCAAATAGAAAGACCTGCACCTGGCGAGCCTAACCCGTCCTGGGACATCCCGTCACCAAAAGCCATACGACATTTCAGCAACAAGGGAGTTACTTCAGGGTTACAGCTATTCTCTTATTTTGACAACGTAGACTATTTCCTATTGTCGAGGCGTTTCTGAGGAAAAGTGCGGAACCCATTCTTCGGGATAAAAAGAATATGCGAGTGCTGCAAAGGTAGCAAATTATTCCAGAACATGACATACAGGACATGTAACCTGAAATTTTAATTACATTTCCTGCTCAAGGAAAATGTCTGGTATTTTAATTAATTAATTTGCTTTATGTCGCACCGACACCGATGATGAGATAGGAAAAGGATAGGGATGGGAAGGAAGCGGCTATGGCCTTAATTAAGGAACAGCACACGGATTCTTCTGCATTGAAGATGGGAAACCACGGAAAACCATCTTCAGGACTGCCGACAGGTGGGGTTCGAACCCACTATCTCCCGAATGAAAGCTCAAAGCTGCACGACCCTAAACGCACGGACAACTTGCTCGGTAGGTATTTTAATTAATATTCCTGAATTTAGTGGGATAATTGCTTTGGCTTTAATTTAGTACGAGATAAACTAAGAGATCGAAAGTTCGATTTATGGTGTCAAATACCTCAAAGGAGTGATCTGCGAAGAGACTGATTTAGCACGGCAATAGACTACCCTGGTGGCGTTGCCAAAGCGAAATTGAAGCCTTGCCTCAAGTCCTTGGATTCTGGCCTCATGGCGAAGTCCTCCGTAAAGTGAAACACTACACAATTCGTCACACGTTAGTTGAAGTACTGCGAGAATTTCTCTTTTCTTCTTATTTTTCTAGTGGTTTAACGTCGCATTAACACATCGAAAGTATTCGGCGAAGCAAGGACAGCTAGGATTGGGAACATAGCGGTGGTGTTCTTAATTAAGGTACTACCCCAGCATTTATCTGGTGTGAAAATTGGAAAACACGGAAAACCATCTCCAGGGCTGTCGATAGTGGGATTCGAACTCACCATCTACCGACTTTAAACTCACAGCTGCGTGGTACTAACCGCACGGCCAATGTAGTTTACTATGTTGTCCATGAAGAGGCGAACAAGGAAGTACAATGCGAATAGACATCGTCGTACACGGAGCTAGCTCTAAAAGGGCAAGGCTGATCCGACAAAGCGTTTCGCAACTTGTTTTAACCAGGTAGAATATACGAAATAGATCGAGAGAAAATTATTTTTAGCATCTTATTATAACAAGCACGAGCTAGAAGAGTCTTTAGGATGGTTGTATAATAGAGCCGGACAGATTGCCTCCTTCGCATCATTTCCCATTTTAATTCTCAACCACACCACCCCTTCTACCTCATTTTGTATTCTCTCTACTCTCTCTACTATCTCATTTTTTATTAAAACTGTTATCCCACCCGGGTTTCTTCCCATTTTCCCCATTTTTTTCTTTATCACGTTGACTACTCTATACCCATCCCATTCAATTTCTACCCCTTTCCCTAACCACGTCTCTACTAGGGCAATGATCTCCTACTCCTTTACTATTCTCTCAAATTCTTTATTCGCCATCTTCCCCAACAACCCCTCAATATTCCACACCCCTATCGCCATAACGAGCTAGATGAACGAGGTATTAAGTGATAATATTACTGGTTTTTTAAGTACTACCGACTGTTTTTTTACGATTTTCGGACACCCCGAGGTGCCAAAGTGTTCTTATACGGGACTTCATTTACGTACCAGTAAATGTACCGACACGAGGCTTACGTATTTGAGCACCTTTAAATACCACAGGACTGAGTCACGATTGAGCCTGCCAAGTTAAGGTTAGAAGGTCAGCACCTTAACAATTTGAGCCATTCAGCCCAGCGAAAGAAAGAAGTATTCAGACTGATTATCGGTACATAGGCCTACAGCAGTTTAACAAGATTTGCTGATTTCGAGATCTCCTGAACCGCGATAATGAACACTTCCTTGGCACCTCTTAGAAGATCAACTGTCAACTTGCAAAAACGCGTTATTCACTCCATAAAAAGTGTTATGACTACTAGAAAAATCGTTACTTCATTCTCTTCTTGTATATCAACGTATGTAAGCTACCTCAGGCTGTATCACAACGCAAACCTGAAGCCAAAGAAGCATCGATACTTTTTAAATACATATTGATTTTCATTAGTAGCTAGTGTTTTATCTAGATAATATAGATTTGATATGAAAAGTTTAGTAAACTTTTTTGAAATCAGTTGCACCAAGTACAAATATCAATTGTCTTGTAATATTTCTGCAAACAAAATATATCCAAAAGCAGCGGAATATTGTTAGTATTACTGAAATAAGTCATCCTAGGATTGAAAAATGTTATAAAGTAACATACAAGTTTTACAGCTGCTCGACTAATCGGTATGTTCCGAGCTGTCAGTGGAATGTTGGAATTCAAGAGGATAAACTGGAGCAAGTATTCATTTATGGGAAGACGTGACAACGTCTCAGTCCATAGGTCCACGTGCACGGATATTTTCTTTTTAACATCCATTTACACTCCAGGGTTGGTTTATCCCCGGACTCAGCGAGAGATCCCACCTCCACCGCCTCAAGGGCAGTGTCTTGGGGCATGAGACATTTGATCGGGTATACAACTGGGGAGGAGGGCCAGTACCTCACTCAGGCTGCCTCGCCTCCTACGCTGAACAAAGGCCTTGTGGGGGATGAAATGATTGGAAAGTATGGGAAAGGAAGAGGGAAGGAAGCGGCCGTGCCTTAAGTTAGGTACCATCCCGGCGTTTGCCTGGAGAAAAGTGGGAAACCACGGATAACCACTCCGAGAATGGCAATCGGACACCTCTATACTCAGTTAACCTTCCAAGGATGAATGGACCGAGTGAGCTGGCTGTAAAGTTCGGGAGATAGTGGGTTCGAACCCCACTGTTGGCAGCCCTGAATATGGTTTCCATGTTTTCCCATTTTTCACACCAGGCGAATGCTGAGGCTGTACCTTAATTAAGGCCACGGCCGCTGCCCTCTCACTCCTAGCCCTCTCCTATCCCAAAGTCGCCATAAGACCTGTGTGTGTCGCTGCGACGTAAAGCAACTTGTTAGAAAAGTAAAACGAGGATGAGTGGACGCCGTTAAAGTCCTCGTACCACTTTTCAAATTTCGTGGCAGATTCGGGAATCGAAGGCGGGCCAGCGGGGGTGGCAGGTGATCACACTAACCACTGCACAGCCTATTTGTTACAACAGTTTCTGGCTAACTATAACCTCAGAAATACATTCGATATTTTGATATCGGTATGTAACTTAGGACCTCAGCTAAATATTATAGTATTACATTTAGACTTGCTTATCTTGAGTCCAAATTGCTTGAATATAGCATTCCAGTTATTCAGATTCTCTCGTGAGAATAGGAGGGAACATTGAAAATTCGAATGTTTGAAAATCTACTGTTTGACTGGCTAAATATCACTTGTGACCCCTCATATGGGGTACCATTAAAACCTCTTTCCCTGAGACCAAAATGATCACCGGTTGCCCTGTGGAACACTGTTAAGTGGGATCGAAAATGTGAGAATGTCTTTTAAAAAAATTATATCGACTTCCAAATGTAGGACTAAAGTCAGTCCTACAATGTGTGTATTATTGAATATTCTTATGCCCGTAATAACGGTATAATTGCAGTGGACTTGAGACAGGGGGCAGAAATGACATGGTGTACGGAATGTTGAAAATTACCAAATATATTGAGACCTATGCTCGGGCTATGTGCCTAATTAGCAATCAGTGTCGGCAGACTACCAGCTTGTGATAAGTTACAGTCCTAATGTTGAGAGAAGCGTTGTGACTGCTAGCGCAGGGAGCGTCCGTTTACTGCCAGCCTGCCTGGATAGAAGGGAGTATGATTGCCATGGAAACGTGGGCGTACGCATCGCAGTCGCCATGGTGATGAGCCTGATGCCCGCCAGTAGTTGCTTGGAGTTGCCAAACCTTTCACATCTCAGATCTTGTCCCACGCTATGACAGAAAACAGCGGACTGGACGATCACGATAGCGAGAAGGAGAAAGGAATGTAGAAAAGCTGCAACACTGCGCAGCGCACTACAGAAGCCCCTCCCTCGTACGCTAGCTGTCATAACGCTTCTTTTAATATTAAGACTATAGGACTTTTGTTAGCAGCCAGCCTGCCTGGATAGAAGGGAGTATGATTGCCATGGAAACGTGGGCGTACGCATCGCAGTCGCCATGGTGATGAGCCTGATGCCCGCCAGTAGTTGCTTGGAGTTGCCAAACCTTTCACATCTCAGATCTTGTCCCACGCTATGACAGAAAACAGCGGACTGGATGATCACGATAGCGAGAAGGAGAAAGGAATGTAGAAAAGCTGCAACACTGCGCAGCGCACTACAGAAGCCCCTCCCTCGTACGCTAGCTGTCATAACGCTTCTTTTAATATTAAGACTATAGGACTTTTGTTAGCAAAACACAAGAGCCGTAAAGATAAAATCAGTTAATCCGTTTTTATTTATTTATTTATTTATTTATTTATTTATTTATTTATTTATTTATTTATTTATGCCCATCTGTGGAGCCCGATAAAACCTATTTATATGATGCTGATTTTTTCTTCTCCCAAAATCTCTTCATCTGGGCTCTGAACATTTTCCTCCGTTCTTCAGTCCATGATTTATTGGTCCTAGTATTCATTTTCTGAGAAAAATGCTTTTTTGAATTGGATTCTATCTTGAATAATTTCTATTACACTAGGCCAGTTGTTCTTCACTTTCATTGAGAGAGCAAAGTTGAGAATCCTTTTTGTGAGCCTGTCTTTGTTATTTATTTATTTATTTATTTATTTATTTATTTATTTATTTATTTATTTATTTAATATCGAGAAAGACCAGGACTTAGATGAATGGACTTGGTTCAAGACAATATATGACAGCGGAACCTGGAGACTTTCATGTACTTGGGAAATGAACAAACGCAGAATGCACGACTGGATGCTCAGATTAGTAAAATAATTTAAACTAGATTTAAAGGATTTTAACATTCCGATCAGAGCTGCAGCTAACCTAATCCTCAAAATACCAAATCGCAGATCAACCTTCTACAGTACTTATTTTGTTGCCAGTACAATTCGAACGTGAAATTCGTTGCCCAATGACCTGAAGGACATCCTATCTGAAGCGGTATTTAAAACGAAATGCTGCCTGGGGTGCTTTGACGGATCAAGTTTAGTGTAAATACATAAATCCTGTTTTCTTGTCTTTTTACTTCATTCCGTGCGTGCCTAAGTTTTAATTCGGTTTTATTGTTGCATTAGGACAATTTTCTTTATTCTGGATTATTTTATATTTTCTCTTTCCCTTACATTTTTTTATAACTATGTGTACAGTTTATTAATATTATAGCCTGAGTTACGCCATGTAAATAAAGGAATAATAATAATAATAATAATAATAATAATAATAATAATAATGGGATTTAATTCAGCCATCGGGCTTTAATCGTGAAGTAAATAAGGAGAGAATCTTCCAGGAACGCAAAATTGAGGCATTACAACTCAGTTATCAAACCTGAAGCACCATGCGCCTCATAAACTTTGATCATTGGAGGCACATCGCTTAATAAAGACATAGAGAAACAGGAGAGGAAAATATTGAGGAAATTTTTTGGTCCGGTCTACTCAGAGGGAGTCAGGATGAAAGGGAAGTCTCAAGAGGTTTATCAGCATTCTGAAATGATCACCAACACCATCAGGAAAAGGTGATTAAAGTTATATATTTTCAGAATGAACAATGACAGACTCACCAAAATGATTCTCAACCTTGCTCTCTTAATGGAAGTCAAGAACAACTGGCTTAGTGAAATAAAAAAAACTACCTTCAGATACTTGGCATCCCACAAGAGAGTGTTCAAGGTCGACTCCAGTTCAAAAAACAGTCAGCAAGCATCATTTAGTTGAGAAAATGAATACCAGGACCAATAAATTATGGACTGAAGAAGAGAGAGAAATGTTCAGTGCCCAGGTGAAGAGATTTTGGGAGAAGAAAAAATCGACATCATATAAATAGTTCTATCGTGCCCCACAGATGGGCGTTACAGTGCGAAATAATAATCAAGGCATAATAATCTGCTCTGGAACACAGTGTAGGATGAGGAGCGGTGGAATAATAAAGGAAAATGGAAGGAAACCATGTTTGTCCCCACCCGGCCGGAGCTGGGAAATGGGAATTGGTGATGATGATAATAATGATGATGAGTATGTATTCGTGAACGAGGTTGAGAGTTCTCAGCTGAGGTATGGGCGACTGTTTTATGAGCGGTTGGTTGGCAAGCACGGCTCACCTGCTCAAAACCGTGGCGTGGCTGAGTTATAGCTGGTGCTCCCAAGTTTACCAAATACAGGCCGTAAACACTAAATACCGTGAACAAAGAAAAAAGAAAGAACTTACTCGTTTGGCAAAACAAGACGTTAAACTGTCGGCTTGTTTACCAAGCATTGCACACAGAACGTACGGCTCTTCTATAGTTTGTAACTGCTTTGGTAAAGAGGAAGAGAATATGTGGTAATCAAACAACCAGAGTAGTAGCAGCTCCTTCTCTTACGAGTCTGTTGCCGGACAGCGTTTAGTAAATAAGAGATGTAATAAAAATATATTCATTTTGACATGGAGACTAAACAATAATTAACAGACAGAGAAGAAGGGGTGACATCAATGCGGACACCACTTTTCCCACATCATGGAGCAAGTTGGCCACGCGGTTTGGATCACATAGCTATTAGCTTACATTCAGGAGACAGTGGGTTCGAACTCCACTGGGGCTGTACCTTAATTAAGGTCAACGTCGATTCCTTCCCACTTTTAGCTCTTTCCTACCCCATCGTCATCGTAATACCTATCTGTGTCGGTGCAACGTAAAACAATTGTAAAAATCAATTTATTGTGCCCTACAATGCTGAACGGTTCATAATTTTTAACTTTTAACAGGTTTTTCGCGTTTTATTTTACATCACACACATACAACTGTACAGTACTACTATGTTACAAGACAAAAACACATTATTTTTGTTTTTCATAGAAGATCAAAAGGGAGATATCAAACATTTTTCTTTATGGTGCTTATCCTGTGTCTCTAGTGAGCAGACAATTAAATACACGGAATGTTTGTCAGAGAAGGGTACAAAGAAGTTTCTTTTTTGCTATTTGTTCGGGTACCGAGCTCGATAGCTGCAGTCGCTTAAGTGCGGCCAGTATCCAGTATTCGGGAGATAGTAGGTTCGAATCCCACTGTCGGCAGCCCTGAAAATGGTTTACCGTGGATTCCCATTTTCACACCAGGCAAATGCTGGGGCTGTACCTTAATTAAGGCCACGGCCGCTTCCTTCCCACTCCTAACCCCTTCCTGTCCCATCGTCGCCATAAGACATATCTGTGTCGGTGCGACGTAAAGCAACTAGCAAAAAAAAATTTATTCAGGTCGTCGAACTAGAAAGATCTTTTGCCCCTACTTGCACCGTATGTTATGAACCTGCGTGTATTTGGATATTGTGGAAGTGTAAAGTGTTGAATGTGAGGAAAGGAACGTTAAGGACGACACAAACACCCAGTCCCCAGGCCAAGGATATTCATCATTTACAATTAAAAACCCCTGACCCGGGGCAACCGGGTGACAGGCGGACGCGTTGTTCCCTAAACCGCGGGGCCGAACAAAGAAGTTAGTGTGGCATCTAAATGATCGTCTGTGAAACACTAGCATTAAGCGATTTGACGTTGGAAGAGAAATCTGCGTTCAGAAGTGGAGTTAGGCAGATCGCATTGTAGAAATGAACCTTATCAAGTCGATAGGTTTATAGAAATTCATATCAATATTTTCCCCAATTTTTTTTCAACATGTAACCAAACCAATCTCTGTGGACTTGTCCTACTGCTGCCGATCCAGATGGTTTGGAGATATCTGAGTTCTGCATGGTCAGCGTGAGGACATTCTCAGTCAATCAGTCAATACTGATCTGCATTTAGGGCATTTGCCCAGGTGGCAGATTCCCTATTTGTTGCTTTCCTAGCCTTTTCCTAAATGATTTCAAAGAAATTGGAAATTAATTGAACATCTCCCTTGGTAAGTTATTCCAGTCCCTAACTCCCCTTCCTATAAATAAATATTTGCCCCAGTTTGTCCTCTTGAATTCCAACTTTATCTTCATATTGTGATCATTCCTACTTTTATAAACGCCATTCAAACTTATTCGTCTACTAATGTCATTCCACGCCATCTCTCCGCTGACAGCTCGGAACATACCACTTAGTCGAGCAGCTCTTCTTCTTTCTCTCAATTCTTCCCAACCCAAACATTGCAACATTTTTGTAACGCTACACTTTTGTCGGAAATCACCCAGAACAAATCGAGCTGCTTTTCTTTGGATTTTTTCCAGTTCTTGAATCAGGTAATCCTGGTGAGGGTCCCATACACTGGAACCATACTCTAGTTGGGGTCTTACCAGAGACTTATATGCCCTCTCCTTTACATCCTTACTACAACCCCTAAACACCCTCATAAACATGTGCAGAGATTGGTACCCATTATTTACAATCCCATTTATGTGATTACCCCAATGAAGATCTTTCCTTATATTAACACCTAGATACTTACAATGATCCCCAAAAGGAACTTTCACCCCATCAACGCAGTAATTAAAACTGAGAGGACTTTTCCAATTTGTGAAAGTCATATTACTTGGCTTTCTTGACATTGTACGCACCTCCAATATCAGACAATCATCAGTTGCTTTCATGAGGCTGGAGTCCTTTGTTCAGATCTGAAGTCGTAAATCGCCAAACTCAGAACCTCCGGTTCAAAGGAAAACACTCTACTTCTATACCACAGGGTTTGGTGTCAACCCCTTAAAGGTGTCTTCGCTGAAATTTGAACTTCCACAATTTGCCACTTATCAAAACCAACACAAGCATATATTAATAAAATATAGCACCGTGCAAAATTTGGAGTTGGTTAGTTAATTTGACGCAAAGTTCTTCTTCTGTTCGATTTTGGCCACTGTGGACCACGAAGTGACAACTGCGGTATCCTGGATCGCCTTTTCCCTCCCATGGATTTGATCTTCTGCCAATATAGCTTCATTGGTTGGATTATCTGATAATATTTTAAATTAGAAAATTTCAATTGAAAGTTTTAAGAAACATACTTGCATTAAAACTGCTCTGGAATTTAAGTTACTCCCTCAGACTACTTTCTCCTCTTATGCACTGCGTAGGCCTTCTACAATGTAAATATATTCCAGCGGTATTATTGCAATGGTAGTTCGAAAGAATTATGGAGCCAATATTGTCCGACAGTGTGTGGAAAAATTGGTCTGCGGTTTTCTCTTTAAATCCCGCATTTAGACCTTGAAAGATGACGTTAGGGAAAAACTGACAACGAGATTTCAAAGTTAAAATTTAAGATTTTAAAGTTAAAATTGAAAATCGGAGTATTTGGTCAAAAATTGCAATATTTTACTCATGACTCTCCTTAAATCTTTAAACGAGATATTCCTATTTTTGTTTATATTTGTATTTCACCAACTCAGTAACTTAATTCTTGCACACTCTAACACCTTCCTTTTATGTTATGCACAGTGTTCAAAAAATCATGTGTGTCAGCAGAAGGTTTCAATAATTAGCACTTTCTTCCCCGTGTCTGGTCATGTGGAATGGAGAAAGGGACCGTAATCGGTTGTACTTGTTTATCCTTTTATTTATTTGCTTGAATCATGAATTTTATATCAGCACAAATAAATCAGTCAATTATCGCGGTTTCTCACGTTGCAGGATCTGGATGGCGGCAGTCTATCGCTCAAGATCAAACAAGAACCTTACTCACTGGGAGCGGATGGTACCACTGGCTCTCCACTGCATGGTGAGTACACTTCAGTTCAGAGTTACCAACCAGTGTTAGCTAAAACTCATGAAATCACAATTGAAAGTGGCGAAAAGAACAGCTAAATTAAACTAATATTTACCACATAACGAAATATGTCTGTACTAACACATTTTATTAATCAGTTCCATTTTGTAACTTGTATGGGTGGCAGATTTGAATTACATTCCCTACTGAGAGCTTCAGTTATTGCCAGTTGTGATCACTTGTGTGACAGATGTCTTTGTAAGATTGGAAGATGTTGCATCACTTTACTACGACAGATCCTAACATAACCATTTATATTGTTCTCCAGCTCATCTGTCTATCGAACAGATGCTGCGTTAAAATACGTAGGTAGTAGCTGAAATTCTATCACATGTTCCGTGGCCTCATCCAACCCAGCTCCAAATCATATGCCACCATATTAGGTTCCTTCTCAGGGCCAAATAAACAAATGACACTGTGGACACTATAAGAATGCAACCTTGCCATATGCCAGTCAACTGGCTGAAAAAAAAATACTTACGTGGGATTCGAACCTTCGAGCACCGCGCCCCTGCCAAGTGAGCTATTGTGAGGATTGACACGCAACGCGCAGTTTCCAGCCTATACAATACCTGTTCCTGCTCTGTGTGTGCACCTTCTGTTTTAAGGTACATGTACGTCGTATATATGCTCGTTTTATGGGTCCATTCGAGGTAATCTTCTTCTTCTTCTTAATCTGTTTATCCTCCAGAGTTGGCTTTTCCCTCGGACTCAGCGAAGTATCCCACCTCTACCGCCTCAAGGACAGTGTCCTGGAGCTTCGAACTCTGGGTCGGGGGATACAACTGGGGGATGACCAGTGCCTCGTCCAGGCGCCCTCACCTGCTATGCTCAACAGGGGGCTTGCGGGGGGATGGGAGGATTGGAAGGGATATACAAGGAAGAGGGAAGGAAGCGGCCGTGGCCTTAAGTTAGGTACCATACCGGCATTTGCCTGGAGGAGAAGTGGGAAACTACGAAAATACCACTTCCAGGATGTCTGAGGTGGGAATCGAGCCCACCTCTACTCAGTTGACATCCCGAGGCTGAGTGGACCCCGTTCCAGCCCTCGTACTACTTTTCAAATTTCGTGGCAGAGCCGTGAATCGAACCCGGGCCTCCGGGGTGGCAGCTAATCATACTAACCACTACACCACAGAGGCGGACGGAGGTAATCATAATGAATTAATAGTAGCGTTCACGATCTTGCTGTCTTCTATCCCGAAACCACACACCTCGTTCTATAACCCCGGTGTATTTCAGAATTGTAGGAAAAGTGGCGGGATGCAGAAAACTAAATCGCAAGGGGCTGCTGAACCACCCGGTACAGTCTAACTCATTGTCAGTGAGGAACGTAATGGAAAACTACGTTTTCCTCAGTTCCCTTGAGAGCCTTTTGTGTTCAGAACTGTTCTAAAGCAGCTTTCTGGATGAGGGATACGATATACCTACTTGTAAGAATTCATCAAATTGCAGTAAGTGTTCCAGTAACTATATTAAAATTCTATTAAGCCACGGTCTGAAAGCCCAGAAGTCTTCTGTTACAAACTTTTTTTTTTGCCCTAGATTGGTTCAACTAATAATAGTGACGTGTAGCCCGCGAAGAGGCCTGGTGTAGGTCTTTCGATTGGGCGCCCTATAGACGATCTGCGCGTCTATGAGGACGGGGCTCTCTCTGCATATGATGAATTCTAATGACAAAGATGGCACATATACCCAGCCACCGAGTCATTGGAAATAACCAATGAAGGTCCCGTCCGGGAACAGAACCTGGACGCTCTGGACCAAACGCCAGCACGCTAACCATTTATCCATGGAGCCGGATATTAATTCAATTGATGCAAGACGTATAGCGGAATGTCTATAGACTTCTGGATGTCGAACAGTGGATGTCAATGTATTTAGGTCGAAAGTCCAATCAGATGCATAACACGGTTTAGCGTGGTGATCAAATATTGTATTATCATCACAAACCACGTTGCAGCTTTCGTGATACCGCGTCATAGGATACGAGTGAGTACAGTAGCTTCCAGGTGGTTGGCCAGCTCTACCACGAATAATAGGCTTTTTTCTTCGTGTGGCTATTTCTAGCCGGATGCAGCCCTTGTTAGGCAGACCCTCCGATGAGGGTGGGCGGCATCTGCCATGTGTAGGTAACTGCGTGTTACTGTGGTGGAGGATAGTGTTATGTGTGGTGTGTGAGTTGTAGGAATGTTGGGGACAGCACAAACACCCAGTCTCCGAGCCATTGGAATTAACCAATGAAGGTTAAAATCCCTGACCCGGCCGAGAATCGAACCCGGGACCCTCTGAACCGAAGGCGCGATTTCCCTTTTGAGGGAGAAACGACGTAGGCTAATTTAAGGTTAGTTTGAGCATTAATGTCGGCAATCAGTCTGCCACTAGAATTAATAGCAAAGTAAAAAGCAAAACAAAGTCATATCCGTACATGCCATGATCGCCCTTGGAGGAGTGGAAGGTAAAGGCTTCCACTATCCGTAACTTCGGTACTTGATGGTGTAGAGTGGTTAGTTCTACGCCCGGCGGCCTTTGCCCCCAAGAATTAACCTGGTACTCATTTTTGGTATAGGCTGAGTGAACCTCAGGACCGTGACCACCTCCGGAAGTGGAAATCTCTATTCTTATAGTTTTGGACTTCCTGGCGGGGAATCGAACCCACGTCCTTCCGGGTGGACGGAACACGCCTTTACCGCCTCGGCCAGGAGCCCCAGCTAGAATTACTATACTTATAAAATTCACAGTAGTAACATAATTATGTCATAGAAGCCTATACACTTTCACCCTTAATGTTCGTAGTGTTCATGGATCGTTTGGCGATAAAATCTGATGGTTGGGCAAAATGAAATGGCGTATGGCTTTCAGTGCCGGGAGATCCTAGGACGGGATCGGTTCGCCAGGTGCAGGTATTTTGATTTGACGTCCGTAGGGGACCTGAACGTCGTGATGAGGATGAAATGATGATGAAGACAACACATACACCCAGCCCCCGTGCCAGGGAAACAACCATGATGTTTAAAATTCCCGATCTTGCCAGGAATCGAACCCGGGACTCCTTTGACCAAAGGCCAGCACGCTAGCCATTTAGCCATGGAGCCGGACTGATGGCTGGGTGACATTCAGTTGGATGGAAGTTTTATGAGCAATTTTGCATATCGTTGGTGAAGAAACAATTCCTCGAAAATCACAATGCTTTTCCTATCCATCATATTCCTTAAGACTGGTCACATCTTCCAACCACATATGGATATGCAGTCTAGCAGTACAACGTTCGTTGTGTTCATTTTCCGATGCTAATATGTAAAGGAAAATTAACTTTAAATATTGTAGTGTAGACTATACGAGTTCGTAAACACATCATGCAAACATACATTCCTACAGAACGAAAATGGTTCCGATGGACACTATATCTATATCTGGCTGGGAGGCGCGCCAGTCTTAAGGAAAATAATGGATAGGAAGAGCATTGTGACATATGAGGTTTATTTTCTTCAGCGACGATACGTAATCACATGGTTGCAATGATGGATGTCATCGGAAGTTGAAGTTAAACATTTTGGGACGAGTACAGCAAGTCGGGTTTAGAAAATCAGTTTTTACTAAAACTAAATTGGTGTCGGTTGAGAAGGAGTTTAATAACTCTGCATGTTTTCTTGAGCCCTACTTACTAATTCTAACGTATCTTCCTGCAATGCGGTCAAACAGTCGGCAATGGAACAACTCAAAATGTGAGTCTACGAAAGATTGACTTCTGTCGGTCATAATTTGAATGCTTCTATGATATGGTATTTATTTTCTTTCATTATATTTCCATTAAGCCTTATCATTTCCAAAGGAGCAGGAGGTCGCGCGATTTTGCGTTATTTAGCTGTCATCTTGGATTCGGGAGATAGTGAATTCTCACCCTTCTCTCGGTAGCCATGAAGATGGTTTTCCTTGGTTTCCCATCTTCACACCAGACTGTGCCTTAAATAAGGACGCGGTGGCTTTCTTCGCACTTCTAGACCTTTCCTATCCCATCGTCGGTACATGACCTATCTGTGTGGGTGCGACGTAAAGCAGATTGTAAAAAAAAAGAAAAGAAATTAAAAGTCCGCCTCTGTGGTGTAGTGGTTAGTGTGATTAGCTGCCCCCCCCCGAAAGGTCCGGGTTCGATTCCCGGCTCTGCCACGAAATTGAAAAGTGGTACGAGGGCTGGGACGGGGTCCACTCAGCCTCGGGACGTCAACTGAGTAGAAGTGGGTTCGATTCCCACCTCAGCCATCCTAGAAGTCATTTTCCGTGGTTTCCCACTTCTCCTCCAGGCAAATGCCGGGATGGTACCTAACTTAAGGTCATGGCCGCTTCCTTCCCTCTTCCTTGTCTGTCCCATCCAATCTACCCATCCCTCCACAAGGCCCCTGTTGAGCATAGCAGGTGAGGCCGCCTGGGCGAGGTACTGGTCATTCTCCCCAGAACCAGGTTCTGAAGCTCCAGGACACTGTCCTTGAGGCGGTAGAGGTGGGATCCCTCGCTGAGTCCGAGGGAAAAACCAACCCTGGAGGGTAAACAGATTAAGAAGAAAAAATTAAAATATATATTTTCCAGTAATCACATTCGAAACCTTGAACGTTTCTTCGGTATCTCTCCCAAACTCTGTGACATAATACGTCGACAACAAGTCTCCGTAAATATTTGGATCCGTCATATCCGGACAGGATTTTGTCTGAGTTAGTATAAAATACTCGGTATTTCTGTTATTGGTTATTTTCACCGTGTAATAATAGCTGCCTCTGTGGATCAGTGGTAGAGTTTCTGCCTCCGGATCCCAAGATAGTGGATTCAAACCCGGCAGAGGAGTTGGATTTTTGAAGGGCGGAGAAAAGTCGATTCGACATTCCATGTCTTATGATGTCGCCATGTAAAATATCTCTGGTGACACAATGCGTGTTCACCCGACAAAATTCATTAAAACTCAGCCATGAACGTCCTAGAGAGATTTGATTTACGCTGCCATCTAGTGGGCCTGGAGTAAAACGGAACAACGAAATTGACGAGCAGACAGCCAGATGGCGTCATATGAAAATGTCTGCACACGGTAGCTTAGGCCGTATGATTATGATTATTATTCTTTCCGACGAGATATGCCAAGGACCACGTGTCAATTTCAGTTCAGTTCTTCATACTTTGTTGTTTTCTCTTCCGTTCCTTCCAATATCCTGTCATCCTTTCACTATGTTGTTTCTTTCTGTCCTCGGACCATTTCGCATCAGGTTTCTTGTTCAATCTTCTTTGGAATCCTTCCATACTAACTATCCTCTAAAATTATCTGTACATATTTTATTCTTCTCTTATCTTATAACTTTCTAAATCTTTCTTCACTTCTTGAATCCAGCTAGTTGTTGCCTTTTTGTCCCAAAGATATTTGAAAATCCTTTTAGTTAATCTGGTATCACCCATTCTGTAAATATGTCCAAAAAATTGCAGTCTCCTTTTCCTTATGGTTTCTGTTATGTTTTCTATGTTCATGCATATTTCATCATTAGATCTTAATTTCCATACTTCTGTTGATAATTCGTATATTAATAATACAATTAATGTCAACATAATCACGTAATAGTAAGGTAACATGATGTTGTGCTCATTGAAAATCATCTAATTTTGTCTATGCGTTTATGTTGTGTGTTTATATGGCAATGAATGGATAAAGGAGAATAAAAGTTCGGCTTCTTGACTGATCATAGCGGACTTTGGTTCAGAGGATCCTAGGTTCTATCACTGACCAGGCCGGGAATGTTAGCTGTGTCTGGTGATTTCCTCTGGCTCAGGGGCTGGTTCACGCACTTATTGACCAGAGTACTCGAGCACGACGCTTTGAACGAGCCTAGAATTCGAAATATTAAGCGAGACTCTTCCCTTATAAATGGTTCCTAATGAGCCTTTAGGTGTACGTCGTTTTACACTGCTCTAATTTGAACACCTACAAGTACCACCGGACTGAGACGGGGTCAAACCCACCAGCTTAGTGTCAGAAGGCCAGTGTTATCCATCTAGAACAAATTTTGTGCGAGCGAGGCTGCCACTTTTCTTTTCGCAATCTCCTTTACGTCGCAAAGACACAGATAGGTGTTACAGCGACGATGGGACAGGAAAGGGCTAGGAGTGGGAAGGAATCGACCGTGGACAGCATTTGTCTGGTGTGAAAATGGAAAACAACAGAAAAGCATCTTCAGGCTGCTAACAGCAGTGCTCGAACCCACTATCCCCCGAATGCAAGCTGACAGCTACGCAACCCAAACCGCGTAGCCAGTCGCTCGGTAAGAGGCTCTATCCAATTACAAACGAAAAGTGGAGTGAAACAAGAGAAAAACACTTGGGCAAGCATTTTGTAAGGAGTTGCCTGTGTCACTAATATTTGTTGATAGAATGTATCGCTGAACTGCAATCTGTATATCATGACAATGCAAGAATCCAGCACAGACTATCTGGATGCTTAGGCTTGTTTTACGAGCAACTTTATACCTGGTCAGAGAAAAATTAACTGGGAATGCGATAATTTAATCCTATTACTATGCCGGCTCCGCGATGTGGAAGTAGCGTGCCTGCCTCTTGCCTGAAGGCCCTAGGTTCGATTCCCGGCCAGGTGAGGGATTTTTTTACCTGGATATGAGGCAGTTCGAGGGCCATTCAGCTTACGTGATTACAATTGAGGAGCCAACTGACGGTGATATGGCGGTCCTGGTCTAGAAAGCCAAGAAAAACGGCCGAGAGAAATCGTCGTGCTGACCACACGACAGCTCGTAATCTGCAGGCGTTGCGCTGAGCAGCGATCGTTTGGTAGGCCATAGTTCTTCGTTTCTGTTGTGCCATGGAGCTTGGTTTGATTATTATTATTATTATTATTATTATTATTATTATTATTAGAGAATTAGATAATATCTCTGCGGATGTAACAAAGGCAATGGATTCAGATATAGTGCCGTGTGTGAAGTATTTTGTTTCTGTATGCACGAAGGAGCTGTATCAGATGAATGCAGAAATCCTATACTAGCCTCTGTGTACAAGGAAAAGGGTTGGAAAACATAAGGCCGGTAATTACGAGCCATTCATCTTTACGTGTGTAGCATATAAGCTCTGAGAAAGCATTTTTATGATTATCTTATACATTTTTGTGAAATTACTAACTAACTTATTTTGATACACGGAAGTATGGGTTTGGGAAACGTTATTCCAGTGAGGCTCATTTAAGATTCCAGCAAGATATTGCAGATTCAGGAGATCAAATGGACTGTATCGCTATTGACCACTCCTAGGATTTTAATAGGGTAGATCACTGGAGAATGCTGACGAAAATAAGAGCTACTGGGCTAGAGATAAGAGTGATTGAAGGGGTGGCTAATTTCTAGAAAATACTCGTAGAACTCAGAAAATTAAAGTAGGTAAAGCATTATCTGATCCTAAAACGATTAATGGTGAGGGTCCAGAAGGGCAGTAACACTGGACATTTTGTTTTCTTATGTATACCATAAATTATATGAGTAAATAACATGAATCACAGATAATTTATTATTATTTTTGTTATTATTATGCAGGTGATGGTATATTGTATAGAGTAATAAATAAGTTACTGGATTGTGGGATATACGGAAATTTCTCTAAAATGGAAATTATCATTGATATAAATAAATTGCAAGAGTAAACAAAATTTAAGTACTTAGGTGAATGGGTCATTGAAAATGGCAATAAAATAAATCAGTTGCTTCAAGAGTTCAGAAAAGGGAAATTACTTTTCAACACACAAATAATATTTATAACCAAAAGTGCTTGTCCTGGAACAATAAATACGTCATTACTTAACAGTGATTTTTTTTTTTTTGCTAGTTGCTTTACGTCGCACCGACACAGATAGGTCTTATGGTGACGATGGGACAGGGAAGGGCTAGGAGTGGGAAGGAAGCGGCCGTGGTCTTAATTAAGGTACAGCCCCAGCATTTGCCTGGTGTAAAAATGGGAAACCACGGAAAACCATCTTCAGGGCCGCCGACAGTGGGGTTCGAACCTACTATCTCCCGAATACTGGATACTGGCCGCACTTACGCGACTGCAGCTATCGAGCTCGGTTTAACAGTGATTAAACTGAAGTTCTTTTTGCTTCAGAAACGCTCGATTTGCATCATACAAATTTAAAAGAACAATTAGAGATTAAAGGAAGAAAGACAATGAGAAAAATCTTGGGGCCCAGAATTAAAAATAAAATACATTACCCCAAACCCACCTCGGTAATATATTTTAAAATTTATAAACTCTCTGATACAATGAGAATGCGACGAATTCAATTTGTACGTAATTTGGAAAGAATGAATAACACCCGACTTACTTACCAAACACACAAATTTCTGCAATTCAAACGTACGAAATAAATTATGATATAATCTTAAGCAAGTAGTGAAAAATCTCACTGAATTAGGATCACCAAATCTTCAGGATAGAAATGTAATAAGGAAAATTGTTCAGACAATGGAATTTGAGGAAGATGAGAAGAAACTAACACTACGTACTTTGTCGGAGGAACAGATATTTCAACAATCAATGAAAATGAATAACTGCTGGGCAAGGAGGAAAGCTCAGCAAATGTTGATTCCGCGTGGTCCTAAGTGACCCCTTCGCGCAGAAGAAACAGTCGGATAGTTCATTATAATTTCCGTGCACGTTCAGCATTTCCAAAAAACTGCAGCTGCGATGACCTTGTTGTTTCCTTTAGAAAACATCTTGTGATGTGGATGGGTTGTCCAGGAGGGGACAGATACGTAGTTGGCTTGGGTCTTGTTCAGCGCCACATTCACACGAGGTGTCTGCGTTTGCTGGAAGGATCCCCCGTTTCTTCAGGTTGGTCTTGCATCGAGGGACGCCCACTCTTAAGCGGTTGAGGGACCTCCATGCAGGGTAAACTTGGTCGGCGCCAGGAGCTAGTTCTTCCTTCGGTGAAATGTCTGTGAAAAGTGGGCTCCTCCATCTGTTAAGACGAGTTGTCTCTGGTGTTTCTGGGATCTGAGGCGAGACTTTGCAGCTTGGTAACCATGGAGTGGATATCGAAGGTCATTCTCCTGCTTTGCTCTCTCGGCGTCTGCAGCAGTGGCCCTTCGGACGTTGTGTGGGGTTATTCCAACAGCCGGGTACAATTTCTGCACCGGCATTGGTTTTAAGCATCCCGAGATTTTCCTTGCAGTAACAGTAATCCTATGCATTATATTTTCATTAAAACAATTTATTTAGTTATTTATTCATTTAATTATGTAGTTAGTTAGTTAGTTAGTTAGTTAGTTAGTTAGTTAGTTAGTTAGTTAGTTAGTTTAGTTCGTTCGTTCGTTATTTAGTTAGTTAGTTAGTTAGTTAGTTAGTTAGTTAGTTAGTTTGTTAGTTAGTTAGTTAGTTAGTTAGTTAGTTAGTTAGTTAGTTAGTTAGTTAGTTAGTTAGTTAGTTAGTTAGTTAGTTAGTTAGTTAGTTAGTTAGTTAGTTAGTTAGTTAGTTAGTTAGTTAGTTAGTTAGTTAGTTAGTTAGTTAGTTAGTTAGTTAGTTAGTTAGTTAGTTATTCATCAATGCGGAGCCGTAGGTGGAGTGATCTTTGTCACGTCGGTCTAGGATACGAGTGAACCCTGTTGAGCTTGCCGGCGTAGGACAGGACAGCACGAAACTACCACGCGTCAATCATGCTAATACTCCTAAGATTGAATGACTGTATTCTTAGGTACTTTTTCTTGCTATGAAGTTTCATCGCCTGGTTGACATATTGTAGTTATTCATGGCACTGACGATACATCGCTCAAGATGACTGAATATGGCATCGTGTGAGTGTTTATAGTGCGGTGACAGGAGAATGTTCTTTGTACAGTGTGCAGATAACTGAAGTCACGTGCCATATTCTCGTAACGGCCTGTTAATTGAATATATAAAGATAAGGCGAGCTCTTTGTGCCTACTTTAGAGCTTTAAACACCCACTATATTCGCTGACCCGTAGCTCTCTAACGTGACGTCATGTGTTTATCATGGCCATCTGAAATATTAATGTCTTCATGATGATATTTGTTACACTTCGGAATTTACATTCGTTCCACGGAGTAAATACTTCTTATCTCCTTTATGAGGTGCTCTATTTTACTGGCCAAGATTCACTCCTGTATTATCGGGAGTATATTTGCACAATGCATTTACTCTTTAGCGTGGCGTTAATAAGTTTCTACAGCCACAATATTCTGACAACTAACGCACGTTCCCTGCGGCAGTGAATTTGGATGATTTAATTTTACGTCGTATCGGCCCACTGCTGACCCGATGCTGCCTTTAGTTATTATCGGTTCTGGTCACCAGTGACCTGACGAATTTAACTTTGGTTAGTCCCTACTATGAAATCAAAAACAATTCTGGTTCACTTGTTGTGTGTGTTATTGTTGGGGAGACATTTCGATGTATTTACCTCTGCGGCAGTTTCTCGATTCAACAAGTGCGTGATCCAGAAATGACTCCGAAAGTAAATGTTAGTTTCTCGTTCAGTGATCTGTTTTTATGGAAAAATGATAGGCCTATGTTAATTATTTTCATATTATGCTTAGTAACAATACAATATCAGTATCACACTGTACGTATGGTCATCATCAAATACTGAAGAGAAATCACCGTCACTGTAACACTTTCTTCCAAATAATGAGCAATTGTTCCTGGATCCAGTGTGGTCCTAAAGTTCTTTTTTTGCGTTCCACCGACGAGTCTGAATGTGAAGGCTCCATGCCTACAAAAAAAGGACGTGAACTTGCTTGTTAATATTATCTAAGGAAGATAATAAACTCCAATACATAAAAAACTCAAAACTTATAGTCGCTTACCTGATAGGAATGTGGAAAGGAAAAAGTTTACACGAGACGTCAGAAGGGTTGTACTCCTCATATTGAACAAAAATCTTCCATCGAAAGGCAGCGACATTGTAGGCTTCATTCACTGTAACCGCGCAAGTGATTCCCGAGTAAAAATATAGGTTAGACAACAATCCGAACACAGTGTGACCCGAAGAGGTAACAATGGAAGATGCAAACAAAATTCCTTCGGGTCACCGGCGGGCCGATCAAAACTAGCAGTATGCCTCGATCCTTTACTTCAGTAGGAACACTACGTTGCCATTAGTTATCGTAAATATGTAACTAGAACGTAGTTACTTACTGCGAAATTTTTGGAAGTTCGCGCTGACGAATAAGAGTAACATGCTTCGGGACACATGGTGACCCGAAACGCGAGTAAAGTGTTAATTCTGTAAAATTTGGATAAAAAGATCCCGCGTAAAATACATTTTATCATAGATAAGTTTTTGAACTGAGATTCTATCTGGAATTAGTGTTATCAAATTCCCGACACTATTGTAACCATAGCAACCAGCGTTCGTCTGCCTACACTAGATCAGAAGCGCCATCTTCTCACTGCACGCATTATTCATGTAACTTACGAGCTTAAGAACGTCTCGTATGAAGTGAGCCCCTTTCCACTCCTCAGTCCAGAATTGAAAACCTTCAACCGGCCGTAAAACGAACCCAGGATCTTAGAATAAGAGACAGATATGGTACCTGTACATGACAGTGTTGACCAATAATAATAATAATAATAATAATAATAATAATAATAATAATAATAATAATAATAATAAGTCCCTCACAAACACAACATCTAAGGTGAAATTTTTGGGGGAAATTTCTGACCCTTTTGAAGTACACACAGATATTCGTCAAGGAGATGGACTCTCTCCTCTCCTGTTTAACTTTGTTTTAGATAAAGCCACCAGAGAGTGGGAAAAGGATATTACAGGCATAACCATCGGAACTGGTGGAAACAAAATTAAAGTGAAGTGCTTGGCTTTCGCAGATGACCCAGCTATCATTATTAAGAACAAGGAGGAAACTAGGTATGCTATCGAGATATTACACAGAATAGCACCACATCAGATATCACTCGAGAAAACCAAGTATATGTAGAATTTTCAGCAAAGGTGCAAGGAAGATCAAATTGAAAGGGCATATGGGACGATTTTACAGGTACCTTATTTTGAATACCTTGGAGAAATAATTCTTCCTTCAGGATTAGACAGTTTGGCCAATACAGAAAGGGAATTTAGACTGACATGGGATCACTAAAATAAACGATTAATGTCACGTAATGCTAAATTGAAACATTACAAAATATTTATTCTACCGGAAGCTCTGTTTGCATCGGAAACCTTAACTTTAGGAAGGTCATTCTAAAATTGCCGATATTGAAATGGCGTATGGCTTTCAGTGCCGGGAGTGTCCGAGGACAAGTTCGGCTCGCCAGATGCAGATCTTTTGATTTGACTCCCGTAGGCGACGTGCGTGTCGTGATGAGGATGAAATGATGATGAAGACAACACATACACCTAGTCCCCGTGTCAGCGAAATTAACCAATTTTGGTTAAAATTCCCGACCCTGTCGGGCATCGAATCCGCGACCCCTGTGACCAAAGGCCAGCACTTAACCACTTAGCCATGGGGTCGGACGAATATATTGAAAAACAAGAACGTAACATTCTTTAAAAAATGTTCGGCCCCATTAAAGAAAATGGAATTTGGATCAAAAGGCGAACTGAAGATCTCTATAGTTACACAGACAGTTTCATCAGTCCTGTACGCAGGAGACGTTTGACATTTTTGGACGTCTTTTTAGGATGGATAATAATAGATTCACAAAAAAGGTTATTCAATGTAATAAATTCTCAAAGGTGGAGAACAAATTGGCTGGAGGAAACAACGGGAGACCTGAATGAATTAAACATCAGGGAAGATATATTAAAAAGTCGCCAAGTATTCAGGACCTCCGTAAACAAACACACATTTGTGGTCGAAACTAGCAGCAGGACTGGTACAAAGTGGCCAGAAGAACAGAAGGGGCAACACAGTGAGTTCACGAAGAGATTTTGGAAGAATAGGAAGGCGAAAGTCATCAAGCCAATAAACAAGTTCCAACGCGCTCTATGAATGGGCACAATGCAACAAGAATAATAATAATTTTTACGACAATAAATTCTTATTGCATGCTCAAAGCCTCATCACTAAGGTCTAGTTAGACATTGTCCCATCTAACACAGATGGAAAATTTTGTATTGAAAAGGAGGATAACATAAAGATATTTCTATTGTAAAGAAATTCTTACCTAAAAAGTATTCATTATAAATAAGGCACTACAATAGAGTGCTGAAACCAGAATACCTTTGCACAAGTGAACGTCTGGATAAACTGGAAGTTCTAGAAAGAAGAATCATGAGAAAATCTGAGGACTAGTGAAAACAACAGAACGATGGAAAATTTTCCTCGGTGGACGTAGATTTTCTACAAGGGAAGAACTGACAGCCGAATTGGAGAGTTATTTTTCAGGCCTGGAGGAATATCATTTTCGAGATGGGATCAAGGCATTGGAACATCGCTGGACCAAATGCATTAGTCTACAGGGAGACTATGTTGAAAAATTTAAGCAGTTCCACCGAGGTAAGATACTTAATTCTAGTACATTCCGAGAACTTTTCAAAGCACCTACGTAAGAAGTCATAAGGAAATACATCAGAGCATATAAAACATAACAGAAACAATAAGAAAAAGGAGATTGTTATATTTTTGGACACATGGATAGAATGAGTGATACCAGATTAAGCTTATAAAAGAAGTGTCTCATAGAAGTCCACCATTTCAATACACTTTGTGATTTATTAAAAATAAAAATCGAAATTACATACTAAAATATCTGGACATGTTTCGCCTATGATGTAGGCTTAGGTATCTTCAGCCGCGCTATCTTTAACATTAAAGTTAAAATTAAAGACGTAGACAAGACTTAAGCTAAACTTAAAAATACTACATAAAATGGCTTATAACATTAAAAAACTATCACAAAATCACACTTGTTAAGATAAGAGAAAATAACATATGCTGAGTTATTAAAACATCGTAGTGGGTAAAGTAACTTTGGTCGTGTGTGGCAGTTAATATTTGTGAACAGTCAGGCACACTTGTATTTATGTTATTAAAACTTGCTTCTTCCTGGGATAAAAGTGCTACTGCTGAAGACCGTAATTGTCGCTATTTAAAATCAAGATAGCTGGGCTTGACTTGTGTGTATCCTGAAGACAGAGGGGACTTGCAGAGAAAGTTCTTCCTCTGGTTGGATGTAATGTTTAGTACAAAATAAAATCCGGTTGTGGTAGGGAATAATCCACCTCTCGTCCACACTTTGTTGCCGACAGCCATGTACTGGAGTGTGTTGATGCGCGCCTCATAACTGTCTTAAGCAGTAGCACTTTTTCGCAGGAACAAACAAGTTTTAAGAACATAAATACAAGTGTACGTGACTGCTCACAAATATTAATTGCCACACACGACCAAAGTTACTTTACCCACTACGATGTTTTAATAACTCAGCACATGTTATTTTAACTCAAGTGTTTATTTTATCTTAAAAAGTGCGATTTTGTGATAGTTTTTTAATGTTTTATGTAGTATTTTTAAATTTAGCTTTAAGTCATGTCTACCTATTTAATTTGATAATGTTAAGTATAGCACGGCTGAAGATGCCAACATCATAGGCGAAACATGTCCCGATATTTTAGTATGTAATTTCGATTTTGATTTTTAATAAATCACAAAGTGTATTGAATAGGTTGACTTCTATGAGACGCTTCTTTCATAAGCTTATAAGTAGTTCAATACGGACCCCAGTGTGAAGTTTATAATTTGCAATGGTAACAGAATGACAAAACAGATATTCAAGCACCTTTGGGGAAAAAAAGTCAAAAACAAGATGGATACAAGAGATCAAGGAATGTTTAGAAAGAAATAAAATAAGAGCAGAGTAAACTATAGAAAGAGAGGTTTTTAAAAGAAATTTTAAGAATGGAAGAATTCTAAGGAAGAATGAAGAATAAAAAGGAAACCCGGAGGAGGGAAAAATAAGGTATAGTGAAATGTTGAAGGAATATTGGAGAGTAACGGAAGAGAAAACAAAAAGGAAGGATGAACTGAATCTAACACGTGGTCCCTAGCAGATCTCATCGTAAAGAATAATACTATATTTACGAGGTCGACAATGTCTTTCATAAATGGCCATTCAAAGGATATTCACAATCATACATATCTTACTTCCCAACTTATTCATCATTGTTCAATGAAATCTGGAGTGAGTTCGCTGTGCCGTTAGGGTCGCGTAACTATAAGCTTGCATTCAGGTGATGATGGAATCGAATCCCACCGTTCGCAGCCCTGAAGATGGCTTTCCGTGGTTTGCCATTTTCACATCAGGCAAATGCTGGGGCAGATACACATCATTGCTTCGTAAGAGATTTCTTTTGAAGACTACCTAATAACCAAGATTTTATAAACACTCATGGCACAACTTGTGGAAAAACGCCTCAATGATGTGAATCCTTTTTCAAATTAATTCATGTTCCTCTTCATTTTCATATATCTCCACTGTGGCACATTTGACGATAGTCTTTAAGACTAGCTTATCGCCAAAGACTAAGATACGTTGTATAAAATATATTTTTGTGGTTTTTGTTGTTGTAAATGTATGTGTATCTTTGCTTTCTTGTTTTGTTCCGTTTATGGCTGAGAATGTTTCTTAAAGTGACGAAACATGTCCCGTTAACTTTGTTATTATAAATGGAATAAATAATTATAGTATTGATAAAGTGGAATTTCCTCAAAGACCGAAAATAATAAAATGAAACATTTTAAAATTTTCAACTCGTTTGTCATTTCTAATTATTAATTACTAGAGCCCGGATATTTAGATTATCCAGTATTCGGTTAGAATGCAAACTAATCTGTCGAGTAGGAAGTGTTGACGAGCCCGCTCATCAGTAGTGTAACGATAGTAACATAACATTTAGGGGTTCTAAAACACTAGGCCCCTAATGTTTATGCAAATATGATGGCAGAACCTGGCACTTACATTCTAACCTATTAATGAATAAACACCTGAGATGTAGTAATTAGAATAGACGAGACACTTTTCACCTACAGAACATAGCGGCTAGTCCAGCCAATCACGTTTTGTCATTCAAATATTGCATTTGGAAAAATATGTCGCGCATAATGCTTTTCCGCTCGGGTAAGTTATTCAATTGTGGAAATCCTATAATTTGGTTAATGGCGTGTAATGGAGCAGTCACGCACACACGTGCATAAGTTCTGTTTATTTGTGTACTTAACGTGTTTTCACACAAGTCGCGTTCTTTAAATTAAAGAAACAAACTCGCGAACATTACGATGAAGAAGATTAAGGCATTTGTTAGGCACTCTAGATTTGTTGTATAAATAAACTTGGCCATGATATGTAAGTCGTGGTGGTGACAGAGCCAGTCGGCAGAAGGCAGAGTTATGGAGCACCTGTCAACGAGCAGTAATGGGGAGGCGGCGCCCCCAAATTAGACCCCCTCTAGTCCCCACTTCCCGCCCCATTCATCTCCAGCTAAAGGGATATTCTTAGCTACAACCCACATCTTCGCTGTCTTATTTCAACAGCCAAATAACGCTTTTATGGGGCGATGGATAATGTTCACCATTTAGTGAAAGCATTCGTTATCGCTACAAGAAGCTCCTTCCAGCCAAAAACACGGCGAATGGCCATTAAGTTTTTTCTTTGAACAGAACTTTTTGACGAGGGAGGGAAATATTAAGTAAGTGTATCATAAAGTAGAGTCGATAGCCATTTCAAATTCTTAAGACCCCGGAATATTTCACTGGGTCAAATCCTATAATAGTGGATTTATTTTTTATGAAGTAGGACACTGCTCTGCACGAAAAAAACAGAAATAATTTTTTTCTGTCCTGTTATTTCGAGTCATATCTCAAAGACACCCCTTGCTCCCTTGCTCTTTTAAAATTATGTACTACCTGTATCTTATGACAATGTACTGAGGTTTCTTAAACTGGTATTACAAACATGAATATATGTACATTTTCCCTCACCGAGCTCGATAGCTGCAGTCGCTTAAGTGCGGCCAGTATCCAGTATTCGGGAGATAGTAGGTTCGAACCCCACTATCGGCAGCCCTGAAAATGGTTTTCCGTGGTTTCCCATTTTCACACCAGGCAAATACTGGGGCTTTACCTTAATGAAGGCCACGGCCGCTTCCTTCCCACTCCTAGGTCTTTCCCGTCCCATCGTCGCCATAAGACGTATCTGTGTCGGTGCGACGTAAAACAACTAGCAAAAAAAAACAAAAAACAACATTTTCTCTCGCAGCATACCTGTATATAGGGAGGGGGTAACTGTTACTGGTTTTGTGTAATTTTGGGGAGTACTTAACATCTTTTTAACTTTTGAATCTTTAATATTTTGCATATTTTTCATCAAAATAATTATATATGTGTATTTCAAATGCAAGTTCCAAGAAAACATTTTTATTTGGTTACTTGGAGACCCGTGCTCCTCCACGACAGTCCTTATAAATAGGTCAGAAAACTCGCCATGATATGCCTGTCGTAGACATATTGTTTTGACTGCCCTTTTCAATAGTTGTATGAACATTTATTACCTGTATTGAAGTTTATAACGTTTCTTTCCATACAATATTTTTTGTGCTTCGACCATTCGGCCGTATCTGGATCTTAATATTTTCAAACGATCTTGCCCGAGATAGTGCAACATACAATTGGCCGAGGTTGAATACTGGTTCGGGTAAGGAGACTATCCACTTTTTCAAGAGTTTGTCCCTGCGTTTTATCAGTGGTCATACAGAAGGCGAGTAGACTTGATACATTCCCGTCTCTACGTATGTTGATCGTTTCCTTTCAGCAACATGTAAGTTATTAGGAATGCTCTGCCATCTGTTGAATATATTTGAAAGCTGGGAAAGGTTAGAAAATCAAAGAGTATATAGCAGGGAATAGTATTCTTTGGTGACCAGAGAAAGTGTGTGCTCTCTGCCTTGGCAGGTAGTGATCAAACACGGCTACATGCAATGACATTATTAACCCTTTATTGCATGAATTATTTTTCGTTTTCGTTTGGTGAAGAAAATTTCCAGCTTCAATGTTCAACTTACGTTCAGTGTTTTAGATCTACCAGCAATTATTAACTAGGGCTAATAGCTTAACACTCGTATGTGATGTGGATTGCCATAACGGGGTATATATACGATTTTTCACGATTTCACGCTAAGCTTTTAACATTCAAAGACCGAACATTACTGCCTACTGGCCATGGGTACGTATTGCAGGGCGCAAGTATACTTGCACGACCGTAGGTCGGTAATGTCTTTGAGGTTGAGCCAGAGGTACTCCTGAAGCCTGTGGTAATATGATGGGGAGGGCCCACGGAAAATAAACGGTGGTTGGTACGCGTGGATGCTGACGGGGTGGAAGGAGTACCTTTTAGCTTAGAACTTTGGCCGGTAAGTTTCTGTTATCTAAGGTGCAATATTGTGTGAATATATTCATGGCATTCTCGCTCTTCATAATGTATCTGCTGCGGGTCAGTATAGCTCCAAAAATATTATCACATACGAGGTTTTGTCCCGGCAACGACGATTTTCTGATGTATGATTTTCAACTTACAATGGTATAAAGAGAAACTTAATGACTACCACGTTTCAAAAATGGCAATGGAAGAACAACTAACAGGTTGAATAACGCAAAAATATGAATTATTATTAATATATTTCACTATAATTTTCATCTCGGACCATGAAAAAAGCCATGTTTTCATGGTATTTTTTACCCTTTTGTTCATAATTCCCCCCCCCCTTTCATATACCTCGAGTAAAATCATAACAGCAAATGCGATGTCACATCCCAAGATCTAGAAGAGTTCATTCCAATTCACCATAAAATATTATCAGTTTATAGTACAATTGGTACTTAAGTTGATTTATTCGCTGGCACTAGATTGTTCAATAAGCTAATAAAAGCAATTTTTACTCAATCATAATCATTATTGAATTCATGTTTGCTGGAATGCTGTGTACTAACAAGTTTTTGTTGTTCTTCTTTTCCTAATTTGTTTAGCCATTTTGTATGACTAATCTACAGCTTAAAGACTATTATAATGTTTTTCGTTTGTGGTTTAAATTTTAAATTGTGTTTTCCTCCTTCATCTTCTTCTTTACGATTAGACCTGATAGGGACCACGTGTCAATTTCAGTTCATCCTTCCTTGTTCTTTGCTATTCCGTCCTTTCCAGTATTCCTTTATCTTCTGCTTCCGTTTCACACTCTTTGGCGTACGTTGAATCAATCATTCCTCTCTGTGTTGTCCCTTCCTTAGGGCCCAGTATTTCTTCACTCTTTCAATCAGTCACTAGTGATCTGCATTCAGGACAGTCTCCCTAGCCTTTTCTTAAATGATTTCAAAGAAATTGGGAATTAATTGAACATCTCCCTTTGTAAGTTATTCCCTAACTCCCCTTCCTATAAACGAATTTTCCCTCTTGAATTCCAACTTAATCTTCAGCTGTCCTACTTTTTCTTGCTAGTTGCTTTACATCGCGCCTACACAGATAGGTCTTATGGCGACGATATTTCCTACTTTTAAAGACACCACTGAAACTTATTCGTCTACTAATGTCATTCCACGCCATCTCTCCGCTGACAGCTCGGAACATACCACTTACCCGGGCAGCTCGTCTTCTTTCTCCCAATTCTTCCCAGCCCAAACTACGCAACATTTTTGTATTTTGTCGGAAATTACCCAGAACAAATCGAGCTGCTTTTCTTTGGGTTTTTCCAGTTGTTGAATCAAGTAATCCTGGTGAGGGTCCCATACACTGGAAACATACTCTAGTTGGGGTCTTACCAGAGACTTACATGCCCTCTCCTTTTAATCCTTACTACAACCCCTAAATACCCTTATAACCAAGTGCAGATCTGTACCCTTTATTTATAATAATATTTATGTGATCACCCCAATGAAGATCTTTCCATATATTAACACCTAGGTATTTACAATGATCCCCAAAAGTAACTTTCACCCCATCAACGCAGTAATTGAAACTCACAATCTGACTTTTAACCCCGTTTATCATCATACCATTGCCTAATGTCCATCTCACAACATTATCGAAGTCATTTTGCAGTTGCTCACAAACTTGTAACTTATTTATTACTCTGTACAGAATAACATCACCTGCAAAAAGTCTTACCTCTGATTCCACTTCTTTATTCATAACATTTATATATATAAGAAAACATAAAGATCCAATAATACTGCCTCGAGGAATTCCCCTCCTCATTATTACAGGGTCAGATAAAACTTCACATACTCTAATTCTCTGAATTCTATTTTCTATAAATACAGCAACCCATTCAGTCACTATTTTGTCTAGTCCAACTGCACTCATTTTTGCCAGCAGTCTCCCATGATCCACCCTATCAAATGCTTTAGACAGGTCAGTCGCGATACAGTCCATTTGACCTCCTGAATCCAAGATATCTGCTATATCTTGCTTGAATCCTACAAGCTGGGCTTCAGTGGAATAACCCTTCCTAAAACCGAACTGTCTTCTACCGAAACAGTTATTAATTTCGCAAACATGTCTAATATAGTCAGAAAGAATGTCTTCCTAAAGCTTACATGCAATGCATGTCGAACTGAGTGGCCTGTAATTTTCAGCTTTATGTCTATCACCCCTTCCTTTATACACAGGGGCTACTATAGCAACTCTCCATTCATTCGGTAGAGCTCCTACAACCAAACAATAATCAAATAAGTACTTCAGATATGGTACTATATCCCAACCCATTGTCTTTAGTATATTCCCAGAAATCTTATCAATTCCAGCCGCTTTTCTAGTTTCTGATCTTCGTTCCCTCTCATCTTCCGTGATAATAGGTTTGGATTTTAATGTAGACTTGTCTTGGAACTTTATATTTTTGTCTTTAGATATTATGTTAGCTGTTCGATCGAATAGTGAATTTTCTTTAATTTTTAATTATACTTGACTTTTTCAGTTTCTTTAAACCAGTTGTGTTTTGTTTTGCGGTTACGGAAGAAGTCAAAGATTTGTTTGCTTGTTCATTCTTAAAAGATGACCGTACAAATTTACCCTTCTTTTTCGCATAGTATCTGAGAGTTTTTCAATTTTCTTGTAGAGTGTTCCATTCTTGATGTATATTATCCTGGAATTTTGGTCCTATGATCTTTCATTTTTTATTTGCTTTACGTCGCACCGACACAGATATGTCTTATGGCAACTATGGGATAGGAAAGGGCTAGGAGTGGGAACGAAGCGGCCGTGGCCTTAATTAAGGTACATCCCCAGCATTTTCCTGGTGTGGAAATGGGAAACCACGGAAAACCATCTTCAGGGATGCCGACAGTGGGGCTCGAATCCACTATCTCCCGATTACTGGATACTGGCCGCACTTAAGCGACTGCAGCTATCGAGCTCGGTGTGTGTAGGTATCTGCGTGTTCTTGTGGTGGAGGATAGTGTTATGTGTGAGTTGCAGGGATGTTGGGGAGCGCACAAATAGGCAGCCTCCGAGCCATTGGAATTAACCAATGAAAGTTAAAAGCCTCGAACCGGCCGGGAATCGAATCTGGGACTCTCTGAACAGAAGGACAGTATGCTGACCATTCAGCCAATGAGTCGGACTTACTAGATGATGAAATGGATTCAGAACAGGCAACAGTTGATAATGATGGAAGGGAGGACATACAACCAGATGGAGATGATCTAACGAACATGAAATTTGGACATCGAAATGTGAATTTATATTTTAAGCGCTCCAGTAATTTCTTTCTTTTACTGAATCTAGGCTCTTTATAAAGGACTTACTTAGCAGAGAATTAATTATTGAAAGTTTTGTTTCTAGTTTTTTTGAGATATATCTGAAGGTGCACATTTTCGGAGTTTGATTTTAGTAGTGTGTCCATGGCTAAATTGTTAGCGTGCTGGCCTTTCGTGCAGAGTGTCCCGTGTTCGATTCCCGGTAGGGTGGCGATTGTAATCTTCATTGGTTAATTAGGATGGCTCTAGGGCTGGTTGTGTGTGCCATCTTCTGCATTAGAATTTATCATAGGTAGGGCCTCATTCTGTCAGACACGCAGGTCACCTATACGGCGTCAGTTCGGAAGACCTGCATCAGGTCTCCTCTTTGGAGGCTATACGCCTTTATTATTATTTTATTAATTTGGTGTTTACTTTTGGATTTGTAATTTATTTCTCCCAAGTTTTGCTGTGACCGGTGGCGGTGATTAGGGAGGGGGGACGAGGGGGCGGTCGCCTCCCTCCACTTTGTGGAGAAAACATCCATTATTCCATTTAGCCGCCTGAAACTAGCAATTATAGGAAATATTTAAAAAAAAGGCAATGTGTACAACCACTATTGTATTATGAGCTAATTGTTTCCTTTAATTTATTTAATTATTAACAAAATCTTAGCGTAAATACGCAGAAAATATCGTCCGTCACGACTAACAAATTTTTACAGCGCGACAGCAAATAGTGGAGACTAGCTGAGCAGCGTGTGGCATGAGTTAGGAGGAAGGGTATCAGGGGTATGTTTTTTGCCGGGATTATGGACACTGAGGTATGATTCACCCGCTTGCCGCATGCATTCGTCATTGTGACAGTTACTCTAGTGTCTGCATTTTTACCGCACATAAGTTGGTAGAGTGTCAGCCTTTACTTCTCTGTCGAAATTTGCTCAGAGAGTATCAGAAATACCATTTACATGCTATCTTCCTCAATACCTTAATATTGAAAACAATTCTCAGCTGACAAAGTAAGTGGGTCCGTATACTACGAAAAACTTTAAGCAATTTCCTCAATTGTGACGAAAGATGAAGGGCTAAAAGGCCCGGAAAGTTTCACAATATGAGTTTTCGATAACTCTATTAAACAAAAAGAAAAAAGAAAAATAATTTCTCACTTCCGGCCTGAATGCAGTTCCGGAAAAATAGCCTAAAATCGCTTGTTTCTTTACCCCTGTTTTATATTCAAATTCTAGCCAAATTAACTTAATTATATAATTCTTTCTGTAATCTGTTTCTTGGTTCACAAACCTCAGGCGTTTTCTGATTTTTTGAAAATGTCCACTCCGAACGTAATTACAGGAGCTTAAGTGGAACTCTGCATTGACTCACATTAGCGCTCGTTGTGGTACTTAAGTGAAACAATGCATTGACTCACATTAGCGCTCGTTGTGGTGCTTAAGTGGAACTCTGCATTGACTCACATTAGCGCTCGTTGTGGTGCTTAAGTGAAACAATACATTGACTCACATTAGCGCTCGTTGTGGTGCTTAAGTGGAACTCTGCATTGACTCACATTAGCGCTCGTTGTGGTGCTTAAGTGAAACAATACATTGACTCACATTAGCGCTCGTTGTGGTGCTTCAGTGGAACTCTGCATTGACTCACATTAGCGCTCGTTGTGGTGCTTAAGTGAAACAATGCATTGACTCACATTAGCGCTCGTAATGGTAGAAAAAGGCAAACTGCTAATATAATCGACCGGATAACGATGATTAAGAAAAGGATTGTAATTTTTGGGAATAAATAACGAATACATTCTCATATTTTATTATATTTGATTTGCCTAAAATCCGCAGATCATAATATCCTCAGCATTGAGTTGCTTTTTTGGAGGGCTAAAAATGTGGATTTTGTTGTCTCTAAATTTTTGTTTCCCCCAATCCCCACCCTTTTAATTCCCAATCCCCGCTACTGGCTGTGACAGTTTGAAAACATATTTATCAAGTAATTAAGGCCATGGTCGTCAAGGCGCTGATGTCTAAAGGGTCTGTCACCGAGGTTATCCGGTTCGAGTTCCGTTGGTCGAAAAAAATTTCACCATCAGAATGTTGGCCGGCAGGGTATGGGAGGTGGTGGTATACAATTTCTAATCACTAGATTGCGTGCCAACAGCCTGGATTAAATTTCAAACATCTCCGCAGTGCTCATATGGAGTGAGGGCATATGGCGCTGTTGATGGTGATTCGTCCTTCGGATTGAGATGTTAAGCCTTCAGCAGAACCTTTGGTGCTGTTCGACAGGAGTAGGCTATGTGCCGGCACCGGGTTTCACCCTCTCCCTACTATCATATATCACGTCAATTCATTTCATCTCAATAACTCCCCTGACGAGGTAGACGTCAGGAAGGGCATCTGGTCATAAAAAAATCGCCACGACAGATTCATCTCACCTCATACTCGACCCCGTAGGGAAACGGAACAAGGGTTGGACAAACAACAAAGTAACAAAGCATTGAATAATTCAGGGCCTCTCAAACGTCCAAAATATCACGTGTGCAAAACGAGACGCAGAGGTTCTGTGCACCGTGAATCGGTCCTACTCGGCTCCGTTCGGACCATCGTTTTGTCTCGGGACAACTCGGCTAATCTCAGCTCAACTCGGCTCGGATGGTGGAGCCCTGCAGAGCGAGTGAGGAAGGAGTAAACGGGCGGAGTGAGCAAGACAGGCGTAGGGAAAGAGAAAGACAGCGCTATTGCTCAAAATCGGGGAGTGGGCTATCTGCACTCTGGTCAACCTAGCGAAGTCGTCTTATGCAGATTGCACCGCGCAATGCACCGGTGCATGCACCCCCTGGTATGATTCAGTAGTAAATTTATGGAGTCTGACAGACACCATGGCACCAGTTACGTCTCAAATGATACTAGTTGAGGGTTAAAACTGTACTGTTCTACACTTGTGAGGACCGTTTTGCAATAGAATTGTCTATCTTTTGAATCTGACCGTTGCAGTGTGTGATGGAGAGGTTTTTTGCTATGCTGTTTCTTTCTTAAGACAGGTTAGTTGATGTTGAACAATCACTAGTCACGTGATTGAGAAAATAAATATTTGTATGACCTCAAATTCCGTGTACGCAGGCATTTTCATTTGACGCCAGTTTGAGTGCCTGGGTGTCAGTTTTAGGTTTCATATTACTCTGCCACATGACAGAGAAAATGGACATATTTTGGGTGATATATAGCTGTTTTAATTAATTTTGACATGTAAACACCAAAGGGCGGCGCTGCTGTGTAGGGTCAGCGTGTCTTCCCCTTACCCGGTGGTCCCGGGTTCGATTTCCGGCCAGATCAGAGATTTTTACCTGAATCTGAGGGCTCAACGTCCACTCAGCCTACGTGATTACAATTGAGGAGCTATCTGACAGTGATATGGCAGCCCCGGTTTAGAAAGCCAAAAATAACTGCCGAGAGGATTCGACGTGCTGACCTCACGACACCTTATAATTTGCAGGCCCTAGGGCTGAGCAGCGGTCGCTCGGTAGACACTAGTCCTCCGTGGCTGCTGTACAATGGAGGGGAGGGACGGACACCAAATGCGTCACCAGAAATCTTTTACAGTCCGATATTTTACAACATGGTGACTCACTACCGCCAATTCACAGAATTAGCTGCGTGATTGGCAATGAGTGTAGATTTCCATTCATTTCGGTTTACTGGAGACTCCTTATAATTGAACGGGTCTGCAGTATTATTTGTCAGTATTTTATCGCTTCTTTCCTTCTCCTTATTGATGTTTACATAGGACAGGAGAGAAAGGAAATCAAAGAGAAATTTGGAAAAGGAACACAATCCAAAGAGAGGAAATCATATAATTATTCTAAGTCTGTAGAAGATCTGGAGAAATTGCTGAATGGTATGAACAAAATCTTGGAGAAGGAGCACAAGATTAAAATAAATCCCACCGAGCTGGATAGCTGCAGTCGCTTCAGTACGGCCAGTATCCAGTATTCGGGAGATAGTAGGTTCGCACCGTACTGTCGGCAGCCCTGGGGTTTTCCGTGGTTTCCCATTTTCACACCAGGCAAATGCTGGGGCTGTACCTTAATTAAGGCCACGGCCGCTTCCTTCCCACTCCTAGCCCCTCCCTGTCCCATCGTCGCCATAAGACCTATCTGTGTCGGTGCGACGTAAAGCAACTAGCAAAAAAAAAAAAAGTCCAGAACAAAAATAATGGATTGCAGTCGAATGAAGTCAGCTGATACAGGAAACAGTAAATTAGGTAATGCAGTTTTAAAAAAAGTAGATGAATATTGTTACTGGGGTATCAGAATAACTAACGATGGCAGAAGTAAGGAGGACATAAAATGCAGACCAGGACAAGCAAGGAAGGTCTTTCTTAAGAAAAGAAATGTGCTCGCTTCGAACATTGATATAGTAATTGTAAATACAGTACGTTTTCGAAGGCTTTCGTCTGTACCATGGCCTTGTATGGAAGTGAAACATAGACGATAACTAGCTCAGAAAGAAAGAGAATAGAACCTCTTGAAACGTGGTGTTACAGAAGAATGCTGAAGTTGAGAAGGGTAGATCGAGTCGCTATTGAAGAGGTACAGAATCTAACTGTTGAAAGGAGAACTATTTGGAGAAATATGACCATGAAGAAGAGGCAGAATAATAGGACACATCTTAAGACATCCAGGACTTGTGCAGTTAGTTTCTGAGGGAAGTGCAGGAGGAACGGTAGAGGTAGAATATGACCATGACAAACATATTAGAGTAGATGTGGGATGTAGTAGTTACGTAAGAATGAAAAGTTTAGCACAGGATAGGGATGGAAAGCTAAATCAAACCACTCTAACAACCCTAACAACAAGAACAACAACATCAATTCTCCCCCGTAGGGATTGCCAAATGATGAAGCATGCTCTTAACAAAAATGTAGACATATCCTAGACACCGATTATGTTAACAAATTAACACCAGAAATAAAAATTAATTGTTGCACAGTTGACTTCGAAGAAGGTATACCGAGCCTCGCAAAAGCGTGATTACCAAATTCATTATGAACTCTTCTCCTAGTTCAAATTTTCGACAAATCTCCGTGAACAGGATTGGAGTGGTGCCTTTCGTGGGAGCCATCGGTTCAATGATATTATATCTCTACGATTTTATTTGTTGTTATAATAAGTATGTAAGTATAAGGAGTTGGGGGCTTCATTCATCCCATCCCTGACCCGGTCATTGACTGGAAAACAGGTTGTAGGTTTTCATGCAAACTTACTAGGTTAGAAGAAAATGTCATGCAACCCGCTCTTCTGTAGTGTTGCAAGAATAACATGAATTCTAGGGGTTCTGATAGCCTGCACATCTAATGTTTATGCAATCCTCGTAGCATAACCGTTTTGCAGGCAGTTGTGTATACTTGTTACTCCCTTCCGTAAGTGTGCATTCTATCCTATTACTGCCAAAAATCCGGTCTCTAATAATAATATATGAATGGTGCGTAATTAGTATTTTTTCTGTCATGAAAATAATAATAATATTTGCTTTACGTCCCACTAAATACTTTTACGGTTTTCGGAAACGCCGAGCTGCGGAATTTTGTCCGGCAGGAGTTATTTTATGTGCCAGTAAATCTACCAACACGAGGCTCACGCATTTGAGCACCTTCAAAGTTAGGTCAGAAGGCTGGCAGCTCAACCGTCTGAGCCACTCAGTCGGGTGTCATGAAAATAGCTGAGTTGCCCACAACAGGATTAGTTACGGATTGCTGGGTCAAGATTAGTCCCAGTAGAAGTGTTACAATCAATGACGATCATGTCGACATGTCCTATGCTGATGTCCTAATATCACATTCGTTCAGCAATAATCAATTTGTATAGAAAATTGCACAACAAGCAAATGTTTTGTCAGCTCAAATTGGTTGCCACGGAAATGTGTTTAAATCGAAAGATGTGTCAAATAATGAAGATGTCGTAAACACTTGTGAGGTGCAGCAAGTCGGAAACTGATGAATGTCAGAAAATAGTCCCTCGAATCCGAGCTATGTACAATAGATATTAGTCAAAAATGAAAGACGTAAAATCTTGTATAATACATATTTATATAAACAACGACATTAACAAAGGAAAATACATTTAGAGTAAATTCAGGAGAAGAAACAGGAAAGAACAAGAAGGAAACCTAAGTTATATGATAAATTATGTGTGTATCAAATTCATTATCTAGAGAAATGGAAATCGGAATATTCAGCCTAACTTCAGTCTAATACCGAGTTGTGGACAATGAGCGACTCAGTTCAGACGTTTTCAACTTGTCAGACGCGTGCGGTGACAACGAGGCTCTACTTCTACATCCTCAGTGTCGACCATGAGGTTCTCAGCTTCCTCCTGGCTCTACTGTTTCATTCCTCCTGCCCTACATCTCTTATTCCACTTCTTATTTTGTGAATGAGATGATGACATTGAAATCTGTTGATACTCGAGTTTAAATCTGAACAAAAATTGACTGAATTAGTCTACTTCAGATTAAATTCTAGTTACTTAGCTCTGCACAAAAGCTACACTTTATTTTCCGGTTAATCTATCTAGCTATCTACCTTCTTCTACCACTTTTCCCACACCTGTGGAGTTGCGTGTCCGAACTGTGTCGCACATGCGGATTCGCCCTGCTTTACGGCCAGATACCATTCCTTACGTCAACCCCGTGCGGAGGGATGTAGCCCTATTTAATATTTTGTGTTCTATGGTATTTATAGTGTGGTGGATTGCGTGTAAATTCATATAATATATTTATATAATTTATAATTTTATTTTTAAGTCTTAAAAACCAGTTCCCATTCCACAAGAATTACACAGCTGGAAATCGAATCTAGGATCCTCTGAACCAAGGGCCACTTCCCTGTACATTCTCCTATGGATCCGTGAATTTCAATTAATCTGATACTTTAAAAAAGTTAAAAATATGTTCATTTTTAAATTCTTAAATAAACCGCTTCGAACTCCAAGCTGTTAACATCTATTGTAATCAGAGGGTGTACGGTACATATATTACGGTGTTTTAAGAACAAGGCTTGTAAGTAGGTTATTTTCGTTTCAATCTATAGCCTATAATGTATGTATTTATTTTATTCATTTATTTATTCAGGATCAGCAACAGCATAACGCCGAATTACAAAGATCCGAGCTATGTACAATAGATATTAATCTAAAATGGTAAGGTAAGGGTTATTCTGCTCGAATGCAGGTCCGAACCTCCGCAGAGGTGTTCCTGAGCCGGAGTTTACGTGCGGTAGGGTGGCCAGTTCCTTTCCACTTCTCCATTCCCTTACCCCCCACCAACAGCGCGTGGCAACCTATCCAACTCCTGACCGCGTCCAATGTTGCTTAACTTCGGAGATCTCACGGTATCCGGTGTTTCAACACGGCTACGGCCGTTGGCAATCTAAAATGAAAGATATATAATTAGTTACGAAGGACATAAATATACACAATAAAAACTGCACAATCATTCATAATACATATTTACATAAACAACGACATCACAAAGGAAAATACATTTACAGCGAATACAGGAGAAGAAACAGGAAAGAACAAGAAGGAAAATTAAGTTATATGATAAATATCGTGACACAAGGAAGGAAACGATACGAAGGTGTCCAGGTTCTTGTTGATAAGTAAGGTATTAAACATTGTTGGAATATGTACGGGAAAGGACCATTTGGTGAGAGAAAGCTGGGAGTAAGGAATATGGAATATGGTCTTCATTGTGGTACAGGACATATATTTTTGACACGATGCATCACACCTGACATGAGAAGAAACTAGTTAAACTGAATGAGTAATTTAGCAGTGTTCTAAAAATTACCCTTCACAGCCTCACATGGCGTAAATCTGAAGGGATATCATGTTCAGAGCATTTAATTTCTTTTTTTCAGATGCATTTTCACGTAGGCATAACACAATTTGTGGTTCTTGCCGGGACGAACTGGGTGCTCTACAAAGCGCACAGCGCGGACCACTGAACTTGTTGGCTCGCATCCATTTACCAGGCAGGATTCATTTATATACTTTTTTCTACATTATTAAACGCCCGCTAATCCTCGGAGCTTAGTGCTGACTGGATGCGACGTATTGCCAGCAGCTGTGTCGTCTACTCCAGATAACTGCCGCCCAGAGCAGTTTCAGCGCGGGAGCATGTCCTCAAGGAACATTCTCACTTGAGGAAAAGACCTTTTAGCTGAGTGACACGGTTCACTGGCTTTTCTTATCAAGGAGGCTGTACTTCGAATCAGGTCTAAAGTATGTGGACGTGTTGAAATATTGCGTCATTTTCGGACGATTAAATGTGTAACTACTCTTGAAGAATAAAAAACATAGGAAGACGAACAATAAGGGCAGAATGAAATAGCAAGAGAACACTAGTAGAATTTTGTAGAATAAGTGAAAAGAACTCAAATTTTGACAAAAAAAAGTTAAATGAGAGGGCAGAGTAAATAGGGACGTCGAAACTGACGTGCATGCAGCCTAAATGGCGTTAAATTCAAATACCTTCTCGCGGTAGTTGAGGCCATGCACGCGAATAATCCCCGCATATTTTTGACATGAATATGTCTGATGACTCGGGGCAATCCGAAAATTTGTGTAACGTGAGGCGTCAAAATGTGTTACGGAAGTGACGTCACATTAATCGTTACCGTAGGCCTTGGTCGTCAAAGATGTGTGGATTTGTGGATTTGTATAAATAGAGTATGTTGAAATATAATATATATTATTTCAGTAGTACAGATCCCTTTTGCGGCGCTCACAGATAACCGCTAGTAACAAATGAGCATTCAAAAGAAAGAGTATAGATATTACCAGTGAACTTTCATTTCATAAATATCAATAATTTATTTTTAAAAAGCGTTTAAAAATCGTACGAAGTGTGCGATTTGCAAATACTGTTGCTGTAGGAAATTACGCGCTATCATTGCTGTCCACTTCACATTTTAGCCGCTGGGACGCCTGTTTTATGTCATTAAAACATGCTGTAATTATCAGTTAAGAAAATAATAATAGTAAAACCAAAACGTTTCTTCCGGATCATTCGTCAGTATAATAATAAAACACTTGCATTTGCTTCCGTTCAAGTGGATACCATAAATGTTAAAAAATCAAAGATTACATTAAGTGGTAAATAAGACTGTCTAATATTGTACCGATTTGTGTATTCCTTAGTTCACCGTAGTTCAGAAGGGGGCTACTACACCACATACTTTATGAACATGCGAGATTTCTCGCACGGGTCCCCTAGTATAATTTATAATTTTATTTTTAAGGCTTAAAAAGGAGTTCCCGATCTACAAGAATTACACAGCCAGAAATGGAACCTGGGATCCTCTAAACCAAGGGCCACTTCCCTGTACATTTTGCTATGCATCCGTAAATTTCAATTAATCTGATACTTTTAAAAATTAAAAATGTGTTCATTTTTAAATTCTTGAATAAACCGCTTTGAACTCCAAGCTGTTAACATCTATTGTAATCAGAGGGTTAAATTAATATCGTGTGGCTATTTCTAGTCGAGTGCAGCCCTTGTAAGGCAGACCTTCCGATGAAGGAATCAGAGGGTGACGTCACATTAGTCGTTACCACAGGCGTTGGTCGTCAAAGATGCTGCGGGTGTGGATTTGTAAAAGGAGTGTTGAAATAGAAAGTGTACCGTCAGTGAGGTCGCATTAGTTGTTACCACAGGCCTTGGTCGCCAATGATGCTGCGGCTGTGGATTTGTAAAAGGAGTGTTGAAATAGAAAGTGTACCGTCAGTGATGTCGCAAATTACGAGGAGACGCGAGTTCAGCGCGGTGAATCCTCTCGGCCGTTATTCTTGCCCCTCTACATAAGTCCCAATATGTCACCGCCAGGTGGCTCCTCAAGGGTTGCCACTCCTATCGCTTTTCTATCCCATCTCCGTCATAAGACCCACCTGTTTCGGTGCGACCGGGAAAAAACAAATTAAAAGAAAATCCTGATTTACTATTATTTTTATTAGTAGTATTAGTAACAGCTAATTCTCCCAATATTGGAAGACGTTAAGCAAATAACTCGATCAATTCTTCTGGGGGTTCTTTTTGTTTTTCCAATAGGCTTTCATTTTTTTCGAGAAGGCGCGTTTACGCTCTTCCGACCACTTTGGTCTGTACTGTTTTTGTTGTGGCTGTTCTGATGTATATTTTGTCTCTTCAAGTTTTTTTGATTGATTGTAACCTTATCGTCTTGGCTGTATCGCGTTCCTAAGACTTTCCTAATGATTATCTTCTCTTTTTTTTGATTTCTTCAAGTTATTGTTTTCTGTTAAGTACCAGTATTTCACTCGCGTAAAGAACTGTTGGTTTTATTACTGTGTTGTAATGCCCAATTTTTGTATGCCTTGACATAGATTTTATGTTGTAGATGTCTTGGACTAACTCTAATACTACATTTTTCCTAGGATACACATTTTTGTTATTCTTGTCTTCGCCACCTAAGGTGCCGCCTTTGTAGTAAAATAAAAAGAGAAATGGAGCGAAGCTAGTTAGTCTAAGGGTCCCGTGGTCGCCAACCCACGCTTCCAGGTTAAGAGCCATTGGGCATTGTAGGCATTTTTTGGAGACGAATTTGTTGTGAGATCTTTTAAAGGCGTGTCGGTTCGATAATTTCTCCGAAGTATTTAAAGCAAAGGACCCTATCAGTCGTATCATATGTTGTTCTCTCAAGCTCTTGTTATCTGTCTTTGAACATAAGAATATAGTTTTCTTGAACGATATATGTTGTCCTACCTTTTCTGCACTTTCTTTATGTATCTCGAGCTGTTTTATGGCAGTCTCCTCATCCTCTGTTAACACCGCCAGATTATCTGCAAAAGCAAGGTATAATTATTATTTCTTTTTGATTCGTTGTGCCCAACTGTGGAGCGCGTTTGAACTTATTTTGCACAATGTTTCTTCTTCTTTTCTTCCCAATATCTGTTCATTTTGTCACTGTGTTCCTTTCTGCGTGTTTCTGTCCAGCCTGTATTTTTTTCTTGTTGGTTTCTCTGCAAATTTATGTTTGTTTACTAAGCTTCTAAATTTCATTCTATCTTGAATGGTTTCGTCCTCAATACCCATTTCTTGTAGATCTTCATGAATTTCTGCTAACCAATTGTTGCGGATTTTCAGGGTTAGAGCTAGATTTAGAATTTTCTTTGCCAGCCTGTTGTTATCCATTCTGTGTAGGTGTCCGTAAAATTTTAGTCGTCTCCTTCTGATGGTATCTGTGATTTTCTCTGTGAATTGAAAAATTTCGTGTGGTTTCTTTTCCATCCAAATTCCATTCTCGAACTTTGGTCCTAGGATTTTTCTGAGAATTTTTCTCTCTTGTTTCTCAATGCTTTTCATTTGTGACCTGCCGCCAATGATCAGTGTTTATTATTATTATTATTATTATTATTATTATTATTATTATTATTATTATTATTATTATTATTACCGGGCAAGTTGGCCGTGCGGTTAGGGACGCGCAGCTGTGAGCTTGCATCCGGGAAATAATAGGTTAGAATCCCACTGTCGGCAACCCTGAAGAGGGTTTTCCGTGGTTTTCATTTTCACACCAGGCAAATGCTGGGGATGTACCTTAATTTAGGCCACGGTCGCTTCCTTGCCACTCCTAGCCCTTTCCTATCCCATCGTCGCCATTAGATCTCTCTGTGTCGGTGAGACGTAAAGCAAATTCAAAAAAAAATTATTATTACTATTACGGTTCTTACTGTAGATGAGGCAGATTTAATGTTAGGGACACATTTCCTAAAATGGATTAACAGCAATACTTTAAGAAGAGTGTAGCCCATGCAATTGGAACTGAACAACCCAGGAGCACATTGTATCGTAAGTAGGTCGACTTTAGCCAAGTTTGTACTATCAACCTTGGTAATTTAAGACACCTCTAATGAAATTCGCCTAACTACGTCTATAAGGATAGAGTCAGCTTTAGGTTAGATGATATTTGCTTGCGTATCAGAACAGTTATGCCCAGTATGGCATGGGTTAGTGTTACGAGATGGTCAGCATAAACCACGAGTGCGCAGTGCTTGGTAGGAGAGCTGACCAGAACCAGAGCAGCCGTGTATTTAAAGACTAGGATGAGTGAGTGGTCAAAGTCTAGCGAGCGAGACCATTTAGCAATTGAATACATGGATGGAAGAAAGGCGTAACTAAAAAAAAACAAAAAAAAAAACACTTTTTTGATCAATGAGGTTTTCAGAGAAACACAGAATTTTATACTTAACTACATTCCTGATTATTTCATAATATGTACATCAAAAATACTTATAAATGTTGTGGTTTGTTGTCGATTATTATTTTGGAGTTACGCCTATATTCTCCCCCTGTGGGTGGGGGCGGTAGAATAACACCCGCAGTATCCCCTGCCTGTCGTAACAGGCGACTAAAAGGGGCCTCAGGGGCTCTAAACTTTGGAGCGTAGGTTGGCGTCCACGGGGCCCTCAGCTGAGTCCTGGCATTTCTTCCACTTACTTGTGCCAGGCTCCTCACTTTCATCTATCCTGTCTGACCTCTCTTGGTCAACTCTTGTTCTTTTCCGACCCCGACGCTATTAGGTTTGCGAGGGCTAGGGAGTCTTTCATTTTCACGCCCTTCGTGGCTCTTGTCTTCCTTTGGCCGATATCTTCATTTTTAGAAGTGTCGGATCCCTTCCATATTTTCCCTCTGATTAGTGTTATATAGAGGATGGTTGCCTAGTTGTACTTCCTATTAAAACAATAATCACCACCACCAACACCTTACGCCCATATTCCATTTTCAAGAAACAGTTTCATTGAAAATTAATGTTATTTACATTGTTGGAAGCATGTAGATAAGTTTTACACGTTAGAACATTTGACAGGTCACAGCATGTCACTGGGGGAGTCATTATATCGAGAATTCCCCACTCCCACAGATTCAGCTTCCCAGCAAAATATTTTCAGACCATGCACATGCATCTGTACATACAAAGCTTACTAAATGTTTAACATCTTTTAATTTCCCGGGTTTAATACCTACACGAGGGGCTGGGATACAACCCAAAGTATCTCCAGACCTTATATCCTTCAATAACTGAAACTTATCATGAAATGTAATATTAAAAGTCTGGCTTCTTGATACAGTTCCATCAGGAGAGTAACACAATATGACATACTTTTTAATTGAAAACTTAAGTCCTTTTGTTTGCGGTGTTGCAAATGACACAGGGCTGAGAACGGCAGACCATTCGGATTGTAAGGTTTGGTATCCGAATCATCTGAGATCATTTCACTTGGTATACTGTATATTCACTGTCATCTGCTGAAAAATCAGATGTTTCTCCTCCCGTGACTACTCCTGCATCAGCCATTTCGCTTCTCATGAGTGATTAGTGCTGGCTTGCCGTCAGTCAGTTTTGGAGTGTATTTTAATTCAGGCACGAGCAATATTTGCAAGAACGGAGCAACTCAATATAGCACTTCACACGCCATCTATTGACACTACCGAGATGCCATTTAGGTAGTATCTAGAATAGCCTCCAAGGAACGTATATATCGTCGTTGTCGGGACGAAACCTCCTATGTGATAATATTTTTGGAGATATACTGACCCGCAGCACATACATTATGAAGAGCGAGATTGCCGTGATAATATGCATACAGTATTGCACCTTAGATGACAGAACCTTACCGGCCAAAGTTTTGAGCTAAAATATTTCACATTGGACACAACCTGACTTAAGCCCTTCTTCCATCCATGTCTTCAATTATAACAGAGAGCCGTTTTATACCATCCATATGTTTGGGGCTAGGGGTCTTATGCCATGCCCAGGGGGTAGCTTAGGGGAGTTCAACCACCCTCGAAATAAAAAATGACATATTAATTTTCAAATACAACCCATTAAATAAAAATTATTACGCATTTCCCTAATTGATTTAACCCATAATAATTATTGCCCATTCATGCTTACAAACAAAAATGAAATATTTTCATGTTGTAAACACTTATTAGCCGATAAAGTAGGGGTCTCTGTACTACGAAAAACGTAAAAGTAAGTAATTTCCTCAATTATGCCGAAAGTAGAAGGGCTAAAGGGCCCAGAAATGTTTCAAATTGCGAGTCTTGGATAGCTGTATGAAACAAAAAAAAAACAAATTTTGAAAATCACTTCCGCTCTAAATGCAGTTCCTAGAAAAGAGCCTAAATCGCTTGTATCTTCACTCGTTTTCTTTTGTTTAGTCAATTCTCAGCCAAATTAAACTGTTTTACATAATTCTTTCTGTAATGTGTTCCATGATTCAATAGCCTCATGTGTATTTTTTTATTTTTTTAATAACCACACCAAATGAAGTTATAAGGGTTTAAGTGAAACTCTGCATTGACTCACATTAGCGCTCGTAGTGGTGCTTAAGTTAAACACTGTCTCGTAGTGGTAGAAAAAGGCAAAGTGCTACTCTAATAGACCGCACAACGATGATCTATTCTTTCTTTGTTTCTTTCTTTCTTTATCTGTTTACCCCCCAGGATTGGTTTTTCCCTCGGACTCAGCGAGGGATCCCACCTCTACTGCCTCAAGGGCAGTGTCCTGGAGCTTCAGACTCTGGGTCGGGGGATTCAACTGGGGAGGATGACCAGCACCTCGCCAGGCGGCCTCACCTGCTATGCTGAACAGGGGCCTTGCGGGGGGGGGGGGATTGGAAGGGATAGACAAGGAAGAGGGAAGGAAGCGGCCGTGGCCTTAAGTTAGGTACCATCCCGGTATTTGCCTGGAGTAGAAGTGGGAAACCACTCAGTTAACCTCCCGAGGCTGAATGGACCCCGTGCCAGACCTCGTACCACTTTTCAAATTTCGTGGCAGAGCCCAAAATCGAACCCGGGCCTCCGGGAGTGGCAGCTAATCACACTAACCACTCCACCACAGAGGTGGACGATTAAATCTATTTCAAAATATATGATTTTATTTGCTGATGGTAGTGGTTATTGCTTTAGGAAAAATTCAACTGTGCAACATCCGCCTTCGTAGCGTAATTGTTAGTGCTACCAGCTGCCATCATTGGCGGCCCGGGTTTGATTCCCCGTACTGCCAGTAATTTAAGAATGGCTACTATGAGGAAAAAATGACATGTATCACATCTCCATTCGAGGTGTGTCTAAAGAGAGCTCTACCACATGCGACGACAACAGAGGTTTTGTCCGGCTCCATGGCTGTCCATGCTGTCCTTTGATCCAATAAATTCCTGGTTCGATTCTCGGCCAGATCTGGAATTTTAACTTTCATTAGTTAATTATTCAGGTTCTAGATTGGGTGTTTGTGTAATTTTCAGCATTAGAATTCATCTTACGTAGGTATCCACTCTCCTATAGGTTTTGTCTTTGGAGTTCTGCCCCTGAAAAAATTCCTAAATATCCCCGCCCGGATATATAATCCTGGGTTCGGTCTTGTGGAGTCTATCTGGAATTACCGCCATCAGTTTGGCGTGGACAGGTGACCAAGCAACCAGTGTTCGTCTGAATCTTCATCAAGTTATTACCGTGTGCATCTACTAGGCTAGAAACTCTTAACAGTGCACATCAGAAGCATGTCCAGAAACTCAGCTTTTAAACGTGCCTGTATCGAATTACTAGGTAAACATGCATGAATCATCAGGTTATGACCTGAAAACACCTCCTTCTACCGCCTCTTCATCATTATTTCCTTATTCCTTTCACAAATCTTATTCATCTTCTTTTTCTTCTTACTAATCCTTCTCTTCACCTCTCAATTGAAGGCGATATCTCGGTATACTGTAGAAATGTATATATTTTCTAAACTTTCTCTTAAGTTGTAGATATAGTGTCCGCCTCTGTGGTGTAGTGGTCAGTGTGATTAGCTGCCATCCCCGGAGGCCCGGGTTCGATTCCCGGCTCTGCCACGAAATTTGAAAAGTGGTACGAGGGCTGGAACAGGGTCCACTCAGCCTCGGAAGGTCAACTAAATACTCAGCCATCCTGGAAGTGGTTTTCCGTGGTTTCCCACTTCTCCTCCAGGCAAATACCGGGATGGTACATTACTTAAGGCCACGGCCGCTTCCTTCCCTCTTCCTTGCCTATCCCATCCAATATTACCATCCCTCCACAAGGCCCCTGCTCAGCATAGCAGGTGAGGCCGCCTGTGCGAGGTACTGGCCATTCTCCCCAGTTGTATCCCCGACCCAAAGTCTGAAACTCCAGGACACTGCCCTTGAGGCGGTAGAGGTGGGATCCCTCGCTGAGTCTGAGGGAAAAACCGACCCTGGATGGTAAACAGATTAGGAAGAAGAAGATGAAGGATTATCTGGAATTTTAAAAAGATCTGCGGTCCTGTCGCACTCTATGGCTAACGAATGTTGGTCGACTACGCCTGAGACAGAGCGCCGGTTTAGTGTAACGAGGGGGCAGCGGCCATCACTAACTTGGACTGCGTTTCCAACAGCATCGGAAAACGCTTTGGCGTTGCACCAGTCCAGAGAAATATGCGCAAGAGACGTCACCGATGGTTAGGCACGTTTTGCAAGCAGAAGCTGACACAATTGCCAAGATGGGCAGCAACCTAGAGGTCGTCAGCAGAAGACAGAAGGAACGACACGTGCTACGTTGGGCCGACAGACTACAGAAAGACCTCAAGAGCGTGATTATCCATCGAGATAGAACGAAGTGGGGACCGCAGATCCTTGTAGCAGACCCCGCAACTAGGCGGAATAAACTCCAAGGAAAAGGATTATTATTATTATTATTATTATTATTATTATTATTATTATTATTTCTTCCTTTCTTAATTCGTTTACCCTTCAGGGTTGATTTTTCCCTCGGACTCAGAGAGGGATCCCACCTCCACCGCCTCGTGGGCAGTGTCCTGGAGCTTCAGACTCTGGGTTGGGGGATACAAGTGGGGAAGGATGACCAGTACCTCACCCAGACGGCCTCGCCTGCTATGCTGAAGAGGGGACTTGCGGGGGAATGGGAAGGTTGGAAGACAAGGAAGAGGGAAGGAAGCGGCCGTGGCCTTAAGTTAGGTACCATTCCGGCATTTGCCTGGAGGAGAAGTGGGAAACCACGGAAAACCACTTCCAGGATGGCTGAGGTGGGAATCGAACCCACCTCTACTCAGTTGACCTCCCGAGGCTGAGTGGACACCGTTCCAGCCCTCGTACCACTTTTCAAATTTCACCGCAGAGCCGGGAATCGAACCAGGACCTCCGGGGGTGGCAGCTAATCACACTAACCACTACACCAGAGAGGCGGACAAAGAATATAATAAGTACGAAAAGTGCATATAATTATAATTTCTCAATAGCAGATATTCCACACCGCACTCTGCCTGGAATAGCTCTCTCAAGTGCTGCTCTAACATGTTTGTTTTAATGCTTGCTGATACAACACTTAGTAAACAATAACGACCAGCTTCTTGCACTTTAGGCACGTGACCGTGAGAAATAGAACTTCCTTAGCCAATGGTTAATACTTCATTCCTTAAATGACTGACCGTAATAAATACTTAGTCTACTGACTGACTGACTGACTTACTTACTTATTTACTTAGGTACTTACTTAGTTGGACAGTTAGTTACTTATACTTGCTGACTTACTTAATTATTACTTACTTACTGTAGTTAGTCAGTTAGTTAGTTAGTTACCGACTTACCCATTTACTTGCTTATTTATTTACACAATTACTTACTTAGGTACTGATTGACTGACTGACTTACTTACTTAGTTACTTACTTACTTACTAACCAACTAACTTACTTACTCACTCACTTATTGTCCGGTTTCGTGGCTGACTCCTCAGCGTAGTCGCCTTCGGATAATAATAATAATAATAATAATAATAATAATAATAATAATAATAATAATAATAATTGTATTTGAGAATAAGTTTTTAAGACACATAAATATTCGAGTCTGTTAATAAAAAGGAAGAATGGAGGAAAAGAAAAACCAGAAGAGTCCAACAGGGATCAGGATGTACAGTAGCTGTGATCAAAGAGACAAGATTACGATAGTCGGCAGCCCTGAAGATGGTTTTCCGTGGTTTCCCATTTTCACACCAGGCAAATGCTGGGTCTGTACCTTAATTAAGGCCACGGCCGCTTCCTTCCCAGGGGCCGATGACCTAGATGTTAGGCCCCTTAAAACAACAAGCATCATCATCATCATCATCAGCTTCCTTCCCATTCCTAGTCCCTTCCTATCCCATCGTCGCCATAAGACCTATCTATGTCAGTGCGACGTAAAGCAAATAGAAAAAAAAAAAGAAAAATATCATCCTCTCCCTCGTGCCAGGATTATCCAATTGTTCTGTAGAAATGCATGAATGCTTTTGTTGTGTCTATTACGAATTCTTCTCTATCACTTTTCACTCCTTTGCAATGTGTAAGGTATCGCCGATTGTTATTTGCCGTTTACAATTATGTTCATTTGCTTCATTCTTCTTCTTTTTGTGTGTTTCTGATTCTCTAAACTATTTATCGCACGTTTCTTTTCGTTTCCACGTAATACGAACATTACAGTACTTACACATTACTATCTTCCTTGCAGCATCAAATACATAGAACACCTCACTGCTGTATTCCTCGGCCCTCGAAAAAACTGTTGTGACTTTACTTTTCGGCATTTTTGTACTTAAATGATGAACATTTGCCGATAAAGGTTCATAAGTAGCGAACTCCCACTGCGAAAGAGTATAATGTGCACTGCTGTATCTACGACCGATCTTGCTACGACCACATCGCTGTTTGCTGTAATCAGTAACAGATATCGATTTTTATTGATTGCCTTAGAGATCGCGGAACTGAATACACATACTTCCGATACGCAGTGCTCATTGTTTTGTGTGCGTTTGTGTAGAGAATAGATAGCGCTATCGAGCAACTGAGAAGGAAACTACAATAGTCAACTTCTCAGCAGCATTTAAACGTTTATTGGAGAGTTTTTACGATACGATTTCGCATTTTTCATACCAAGTGGGGTATATTTCGTGATTATTTGTGCAGTTCGCGTAATAAATCAGATCTCGCGATATTAGAACGTAACATACAAATGATCTCGGTAGTTGGAGGGGTCTCCTGTCCATCCAAGTTCAAGGAATGTTTTTTTTTTTACCACTTTCTGTGGTTCTGTTGCGAGCTATAAAACGGAGGATACTTTTAAAAGGAAATACATTCTGTTTCTCTATTACAATTATAAATATTCTACAGATATCTTTGTTTCTCCACAACGAAAATTATCACTGTAATCCCCATACTGCACTGCCAGATCTCCTCAAGTATTAAAAAATAGCTATTTACTTTCCAATTATTTTAAACAAGAACTTCAATACCTTCGAAACAAAGAACGATATTTTAATGAAAATTTCAGCAAATTTTCCTCTAAATATGTTCTAGTTCCTTGTAAACAATAGTATGCCTGAGACTAAAAGTTTAACGATAGGGATCATGTTCTTGAAATATACAGGGCTCCTTAAACTTTTGGTAGGACCTGTATATAATATCGGTCATTTTGGGCATTTTCTTTCTTCACCCCTTCTCCTCACCCCCAAGCCGATGGGTGAAATTGGTCTGAAGTGCCACCCAGAGTGGCACTATTCATCTCAGCAACCCATAAAACTACGGATTCAGTTCAGTTCGGGACAAAACCTCCTATGTGATAATATTTTTGGAGATATACTGACCCGCAGTACATACATTATGAAAAGCGAGAATGCCTCGACAATTGCACACATTATTGCACCTTAGATGACATAATCTTACGGGCCAGAGTTCTAAACTAAAACATTTCACATAGGAGGTTTTGTCCCGGCAGCGACGATATGTTTGTTTCTATTAAGTTTACATGCCACTTCCTCCCCACTCCAACCTTAGGGGTGCTGCATGTGAGTTACTCCCATGGTATTTCTCTCTGGACAGTATTAGGTCATATGTGTAGCAAATGTGGTGGAAATTGCAGGTTTGCTTATAGTCGCCGCCATTTTTAATCGTTTACCTTCACCGATACCCCTAGCACACACGCGGCGGGCTATGCCGACATGATTTTCTTCCCTGTATAACACCTTTGTCGAGTTACGCACGCATGAATTACATCTACAAAAATCTACTGCCATCCTTCGACGATATGGTTATATTTACTTTGAAATCAAGCTTTGTGGACATTCCTTGAAGACCATGCGAGTTTGTAAACAGACGTTGTTTACAAACGGAATGCTTTCCGACTGAAATTTGCAGTAATGTGGATATCGACCCACTGTCGGACGTTCCATACCCAGATTAATTTTCTCCAGCCACGTCCGCATATCACTTCTACTATGCTTTCCATTATCATCTATTTCAGTCTGTAGGCCTATTTAACATTTCGGGATTTTACTTTTCGAATCACTTGCAATACTTAAAAAGTCTTGAAGAGCCTTCAAAAGTCTTGGAAATGAATTAGAACACGTTCTAATCGATCAAAGAATTGTCGAGTCTTTGACAGAATTGACCAATGGAATTCAAGTATGAACGGTGCGCGCTAAGCCGCTAGGAATGCTGGGAATCAAAACAACAAAAATGGCTTCGTCTTCACGACTCAGGGATGTTGTGTGTGTATTAATTGCTATGTATGATACATTTCCCTGCCTATATTCACTGGACTCCGTAGAGTCCCACAGTAAAATGAGTAAAATAGCACTGTACAAGGAGATTGCAAGAGAAATATCTCAGGGAAGTGGCCAGCTTTTATGTTTATTACCGTACGGTTACCTATACGTAAACACCATCAGCAATGTTTGATTTATGATGATCGTCCCGTATTATTATTATGGAATTCCTGATATGTTTTCATGTAATAAGATATGAATTTCCGTTGCATTACCATCATTTTTATTCAATTCATGTGAGTAAATGCAATACAATACAACCTCTGCAAATGATGTTATGGTAGTAAATACAATGCAGAAATGATGTTGAAGATAACACCATGTTAATTATGGTTTATTGCGCCTTTCTCATCGTTTTTTTAATCAGTCAGTCAATCAGTCACTACTGATCTGTATTTAGGGCATTCGTCCAGATGGCAGATTCCCTATCTGTTGTTTTCATAGCCTGTTCTTAAATGACTTAAAATATTTGGAAATTTACCAAACATAGTCCTTGATAAGTTATTCCAATCCCTAACTCCCCTTCCTATAAACGAATATTTGCCCCAATTTGTCCTCTTGAATTCCAGCTTTATCTTCATATTGTGATCTTTACTAATTTCAAAGACACCGCTCAAACTTATTCGTCCACTGATGGCATTCCATGTCATCTCTGCACTGACAGCTCGGAACATACCACTTAGTCGAGCAGCTCGTCTCCTTTCTCCAAAGTCTTCGCAGCCCAAACTTTGCCAACATTTTTGTAACGCTACCCTTTTGTCGGAAATCACCAAGAACAAATCGAGCTGCTTTTCTTTGGATTTTTTCCAGTTCTTCCTTGGATTTTTAAAGAATATATTCCACTCCTAGTCCAAGAACCACAGCTGTTGCTTGCCATTTCTCCATGCTCAAATAAAATGTTATCAAACCTTGCGAAATCTTTTCAGATCTTGTCGAACCTTCAGCAGTTTTTGACAGGTTTTTTTTTTAAAGTATTGAAGTGAAGGTAAACTTTTACGGCATGACAGAATACTCCTTTGTGGCACCGCGAGCTTCAACTTTCTGGGATGCATCTACATTTCAAGCCTGCAGTCGGTTAATTGATGAAGTCTCCACTGGCCGGCACCAATACCACATTTTACTTCATGACACACCAATAAATGTTGAATCTCAAGTAACGGTTGTGCATAATGCCTATTGTCGAGCTGAGTAGCTCAGATGGAAGAGCGCTCGCCTTTCGAGCCCAGCATGGCAGTCCGATGGTATTTAAAAGTGCTAAAAAGTACGATAGCCTCGTGTCGGTAGATCCACTGGCACTTAAAAGAACTACTGCGGGAGAACATTCCGGCAGCTGGGCGTCTCCAAAAATCAGAAAAATATAGTTAATGAAACGACAATTCCGATTCTACAGGGTGGGTGCAGAAGATGTTGTAAATGGCCACCGTTGACGTCGATGCAGTGCTGTGTTCGATGCATCAAACTGTGAAACACATATTAGCTCTGCCTGAGGTATAGCACCAATGGCGTTTACAATGTTCTGCTACCGCTCTTCCAGTGTATGAGGATTGTTTGAGCACACTTGATTCTTCAATTTGCCCCACGGGTAAAAGTCACAGGGAGAGCGATCAGGCGACCGAGGTGGCCAGTCGATTGCACCGCCTCACACACTGCTGATAAGGTTGTCAAAGCAGAGTGTGCTGTTCCTCGGCTTTACTGAAAATATCTATACAGAAGTTCATCTTCTCTATTTGAGATTTGTGCTGGACAAAGTGGAGACAGGTGAGGTTTTCCTCAGGTACGCCGATTTTCCTTGCCATCTTTAATTCCAGCAACACTCCTCAATATCATTTCATTTCATCTGTCAGTCATTACTCTTCGGCAGCCGGTACAGTTCCTATCCTTGCCGCTAGATGGTGGATTCATTCAGTCCATTCCCGACCCGGTCGAATGAGTGGAAACAGGCTGTGGATTTTCATTCTTCACCGGGAACATGTGACCCCGAGTGTGACAGGTAAGAGCGCTAAATATTATACTACGGAAGTAGACTCCAAGGTGATAACAACTTTGTTTTTCTCCGAATGTTTAAAATGTCTTATTATAACGTCAGATTACCCGCTATTAGTTTGGTCGAGAGAGACGTTTCGTAGCAGAGAGCTGTTCCCTGCTTCTCGTATAACACTGATAATACCCGATTAAGCTTCTGGATCGGCAGACAGGTTCATTACCTTCCAAGCGGTAACGGTTCCATTAAGGATATCCATTAATTGCTTTGCAGAATGGCTTTTAATTTTGTTTCTTTAAAAAACTACAGCTATAAATCATCCGAACGAGCCTTCTGGTAGTTCATTTCCCGTTCGCTCTGACTGCTTCTCTGCAAATAAATAACAGTATCATGTCTGAAACCGAGTGCAGAGTTGAGGGCAGCGCCAGTTTCTGGTGTTACTTTCTTTTCTTCTTACTTTCTTTCTTTCTTTCTTTCTTTCTTTCTTTCTTTCTTTCTTTCTTTCTTCCTTCATTAATCGTTTTACCATCCAGGGTTAGTTTATCCCTCGGACTCAGCCAGAGATCCCACCTCTACCGCCTCAAGGGCAGTGTCCTGGAACGTGATACTTTGGGTCAGGGGATACAACTGGGGATTAGGACCAGTACCTAACCCAGGCGGCCTCGCCTGCTATGCTGAACATGGGCCTTGTGGTGGGATGGGAAGATTGGAAGGGATAGACAAGGAAGAGGGAAGGAAGTGGCCGTGGTCTTAAGTTAGGTACTACCCCGGCATTTGCCTGGAGGAGAAGTGGGAAATCGCGGAAAACCACTTAAAGTATGGCTGAAGTGGGAATCGAACCCACCTCTACTTCTTTGATCTCCTGAGGCTGAGTGGATCCCGTTCCAGTCCTCGTACCACTTTTCAAATTTCGTGGCAGAGCGGGGAATCGAACCCGGGCCTCAGGGGGTGGCATCTAATCACACTGACCACTACGCTACAGAGGCGGACGGTGCTATACTCCCGGAGGAAAATAGAACTAAAAAGGCAGTCACTGTTCTAACAGGCGCAGCGTTTTGAAGGTATCGAAAACTTACTTATTAGACATAAAAGACAATAAATTTTATTCAAATTCCGATTCGTTGATTGAATTTTCAGTGTACTGGCCTTGGTTCAGCGGGTCCTGGGTTCGATTCCCGATCCTTCTGGCTCGGGGACTGGGTGTTTGTGTCCGTCCCAACACTCTCCTGTTCATATTCACACAGCACACTACACTACCAACCACTACGGAAACACGCAATAGTGATTACATCCCTCCATATAGGGTTGGCGTCGGGAATGGCATCCAGTCGTAAAACAGGGCCAAATCCACATTTGCGACGCAGTTCACACCCGCGACCCCACACATGTTGGAAGAGCGGTAGAAAAAGAAGAAGAAGAGATTTTACTCAATGGATCGTAAAAAGTAAACTCGTGTCCTCATCCCGAGGTGGTGCAGCTCTTTTCAGGCACACCCCCAGTGGAGGTGAGCTACATATGCCATATTAAACACATACCAGCCCTCCTGCCATTCTTAAATTTCTGGCAGTACCGGCTATCGAACCCGGACCCCCGAGGACGGCAGCTAATAGGCCTAGTGCTAACAGCTACGCTACGGACGCGGACCAATAGCACGTGATGCATTTGGAATGTGGTTAATAACTCGGTCCAGTATGAGTCTGTGAAATGAGAAACAAGAGACATAATTCTAGAGTTGTCCTCCACCTCTGTGGTGTAGTAGTTAGTGTAATTAGCTGCCACCTCCGGAGGCCCGGGTTCGATTCACGGCTCTGCCACGAATTTGAAAAGTGGTACGATGGCTGGAACGGCGTCCACTCAGCCTCAGGAGGTCAAATGAGTAGAGGTGGGTTCGATTCCCACCTCAGCCAGCCTGGAAGTGGTCTTCCGTGGTTTCCCACTTTTCCTCCCGGCAAATGCCGGGGTGGTACCTAATTTAAGGCCACGGCCGCTTCCTTCCCTCTTCCTTGTCTATCCCTTCCAGTCTTCCCATCCCCCCCGCAAGGCCACTGTTCTGCATAGCAGGTGAGGCCGCCTGGGCGAGGTACTGGTCATTCTCCCAAGTTGTATCCCGACCCAATGTTTCACGCTCCAGAACACTGCCATTGCGGCGGTAGAAGTGGGATCCCTCGCCGAGTCCGAGGTAAACAGATTAAGAAATAAAGAAAGAAAAGTAAGAACAATAAATGAATTGCTGGGATAGCTGTTGAATCCTAATAAAGACTTTCTCTTCCATCATTAAATTGTTATTCTATACAACTGACCACGATGTATTCATAACGACAGCTAACCTCCAACGAGCGCGCGAGTTAACATAGCGCCATCTTATAACAGAGTATGCGTGTGACGTCACATATTTAGCACAAATTTTGCCTTACTTCGAAACGCTATTTCATGTAAACTACGTATAAGATTTTCATTCTTTTTTTCAATAGTTAGCCCCCTCTCGTATCTGTCAGTTGAGACGTTAAACACAATCGATAGTTAAATATTCTGGGCGAAATATGCGTTCTACCTAAACATTAAAAGCGTCTTAAAATTTTTATTTCCATATACCCTTTGTCAAGGAACGTAAGTCTACGTTGGTATTACAAAATGGCTAAGAAACGATTTATTTTTTAATACTAAACCTGGTGACATCTTGCACTAGTAGCCTTTTGAAGGACTGTCAGCAAATAAAAAGAATTTCGATAGCGAATTTGTGTCTATCCATCATTCGGTTCAGATTAATAAACGCAAATACTGCTAAAATATGTTTCATGGAACTTGCCAATATTAGAGAGAGCCATAATTTCCTTTCATATGGTTTTGACATAAATATGTCTTGTGCCTGGGGGGCGCACGAAAGTTTGTGTAACGTGACGCGACAAAACGTATGACGGAAGTGTAACCATAGCAACCGTGCAGGCAGTGATGTAACGTATTGTTACCTAGCAACCGTGCAGGCAGTGATGTAACGTATTGTTACCTAGCAACCATGCAGGCAGTGATGTAACGTATTGTTACCTAGCAACCGTGCAGGCAGTGATGTAACGTATTGTTACCTAGCAACCATGCAGGCAGTGATGTAAAGTATTGTTACCTAGCAACCGTGCAGTCTATGCCTTTTGGCTGGTTGCCATCTGAAATTAGCAGCCGTTGATGGATGGCCATGACCGGGAGAAAAATGTATGATTGTTTGATTTTTGCTAAGGGAAAGGCGGTTTATTTTTGTTTATATCAGTTAAGTAGAAGCAGAGAAAATATTTTTTTTACCTGGAGAATACTGCTTTTGAGACAGAAAGAAGTGAACAATAAGTCAAATACTTCTTTTGCCGGCCACCAATTCTACCTCCAGGTCAACTATTGGTTTCGTCCTAATAACAGCGTTTGTGTGGGGTACTTGCTTGCCTTCTCCTCACTTATGGAATCAAAATCCAGCTGAGGTACCTTACTGTAGCACCACATATGCTCTTTTGAGATCTCAGATGTAGTGGTGTTCCACCTGCAGACGCCAGTATTAGAGTTTCTTCTCGATCGTGGTGTAATATGCCCACTTTCAGTTATTTGATATTGGTTGATGATTTCTCCACGTTTCCTTCTCTATTCTTTCTGCACATATTGAACTTCCATCTACACATAAACGGAAATCAGCATGTTCCAAGATTACCTACTAAAAAATATTAAACACATTTTGATACAATGTCAGTGTTCATCAACTCAATAAACAGCAATAAAATAAATTTCCACGCAAACAAAGCTGTAAGTTTACTGTAATATATAGGCCTGCAGTATACTATATGAATAGGACTATAGCTTAGCGACGTTATTAAGCTTTCAATTAAAATTCCTTGTAAATAACCGAGCGAGTGGCATCTAGTAGCAGCTTACATTCGGGAGATAGTGGGTTCGAACCTCACGTCGGCAGCACTGAAGGTGATTTTCCATAGTTTCCAATTTTCACATCTTTCCATGCTATGAGAATTGAATCTTTGTAGGTTACATATTATTATTGTTATTATTTTACAATTCTGCTTTACGACACAGGTGGCTCTTATGGTGACGATCTGATAGTAAAGGGCTAGGAGTGAGAAGGAAGCGACCGTGAATGACAGTAAAGTTCTAGCATTTGCCTTGTGTGAAAATGGCAAATCAGGGAATATCATCTTCATGGCTGCTGACAGTAGGGTTCGAACCCACTACTTTAAGTTAATTGAGGCCGCTTCCTTCCCGTTGTTCTTGAATTTCCTCTCGTTCGTAACGCTTTCCTATCCCATCAGCGGGCGAATTGGCCGTGCGGTTAAGGGCGTGCAGATGTGAGCTCGCATCCGGGAGATAGTGGGTTCGAATTCCGCTGTCGGCAGCCCTGAAAGTGATTTTCCGTGGTTTCCCATTTTCACACCAGGAAAATGCTGGGGCTCTACCCTAATTAAGGCCACGACCCCTTCCTTCCCATTCCTTTCCTGGCCCATCGTCGCCATAAGACCTATCTGTGTCGGTGCGACTTAAAGCAAATAGCACAAAACCAATGGCAAGAGAAAAAAGGTTAACGTTAAAGCAGAACCATTGAAGAGCTTGACAGCAAATAAAAATATATGCTTCTATGATGAATAACGATGTAGCAGTGTAATTTATGTTATTGTAAACTGTATTAGCTTGTGTATGTGTTGCGTTGTGTTTGAAACTATGGACGTCTAGATGTAAACAAAGGTAGCACCGTCCGTTAAACCACAGAAGGATTGATGCTAGTAAATATTCCTCTTTTTCCACAATGAAAGAAAAAGAATTATTTTAAACAATTAGTAATTTAAAAAACGAGCGGTTTGGATCACGCGGGTATCAAGTTGAACAAGTGCTGAAGTTGGAAGTTGACAGCTGGATTACTGAGGACTTGCACTCGGAATTAGAGATCCCTGTACGAATAGAAATGCCTGGTACTAGCTTTCTGAAAGTGGGCAATCTACTGTATACAGAAGCCTAAACTTGGAGACACGTCACAACTTCGCCAGATACTATAATATATTCAGTGCTTCTGTACGGCGCTGAAACATGAACTCTGACATGTAACATCATTAAGAGAACAAATGCCTTCTAGGTATGGGCAAATACAGTAAAGACAATACGCGACACTTACGGATTTAGCCTTGTTAAAATGGGAGACAAGTCGCAAGTTGCGCTCCTAGTGGCTTGACCTGAAAATTCGCGCTAAATTCAAATATCAATGGAAATCTATATACGGAAATGGATAAATAAATTACGTCTAGAAAGAAAGTGTTACTAAGATATTAACTTCAAAGTTGCTAAAGCAATTCTGGATAAATTAATGAAGAAATATTTAACAGGTTATTATTTAAAGACTGTAATTAGACATATAATAAAGATGTGAAATGGACTGCTGTGAAAGGGCTTGATCTTTCATTTATGCATTACTTTTTAGCTTTAGAATTTCTGCCTGAACGTTCACGGCTAGATTTTTCTTTTTTCTCATTTAAAAGCATTGTGTCATCATATTAAAAGACTTGTCAACAAAAATATCTAGACACATCATTCAATGAACTTACATTTAAGAGCTGGACAATTTTCCTTTTTTAACTTGAAGCCTACTAACAGAAAGAAAATATATAAATTTAGCTTCAAAAACATTCAAACTTTCCCTATAAGCAATACTTGCCATAATGCCATTACATTAGGGTAAAGCAAATTTGCATCATCACATTGTTTCAACAAAATAGGTACATTTCTTAAATCACCCATATTTTCTTCAGTGCTTGACAAAGCTTACGGCATTCCAAATGGAGTAACTTGGAACACAACCAGCCACACTAATATGCATATGTATTTTCCTGAATTAAATCAAACCCACAGATCACACCTACAACAACACATCGGCATTGAAGGTTAACTGCTGCACTATACTATAAAATATGCGTATTATATTTTAAGCCAGTTAAAATATGGCTCGAACAGGTCAGAATATTATGAAGTACTATAAAAATCCCTTTACTGGAAGAATATATATGCAAACACAATATTACTTACATTTTCTTCCACCGAGGGAAACTGAAGAAAGACCGGGCATTCTTCTCTACTTCATAGTTACTGCAGCCAAACACAGCACATCCTTTTCCCTCATGTTGAGAGGAGATATCAAGGAATAACACACGCTACTATTTAATTATGTCAACTCACTGAAAACGCATAAATAACACCAAAAACCTTCACACACAAATACACGTGCTCTTATGACAGAATCAGTAGTTCTCAGGTCAATCCGCTAGAGAGAGCTCTAATAGCTGTCGCTCGATATCTCGCAAAGTGTCCCATATTGTCTCTACTGTATTTGGTATGGGTTTTACGAAGGATATAACGAATCTCGTGGACTGACCACGTCTCCAACGCTGCCGTACTCAGGTGCACGAGAAGGAAACGAATGATGATGTGTACAATCTAGAAAAGAAAGTCAGCCTACCTTGAGCATATTATGAGGAATGATGGGTACAACCTATTTTCAAAATCTTCCTCCACTGGGGAGTTGGCCGTGCAGTTAGGAGCGCGCGGCTGTGAGCTTGCTTTCGGGAGATAGTGGGATTGAATCTCACTGTCGGCAGCCCTGACAATGGTTTTCCGTGGTTTCCCTTTTCACACCAGGCAAATGCTGGGGCTGTTCCTTAATTAAGGCCACGGCCGCTTCCTTCAAACTCCTACGCCTTTCCTATCCCATCGTCGCAAAAGAGAATGTTCCTCAACTTGTAGGCTGTCTAAGACAAAGAATGCACTAAAACAATTTCATTAAAAATAAGGTATAAGTCCATGATCTCAGCCTGGCGAATACAAGTGGTGTCTGAGTGTCAGAAGAGATCCCCTGAGCCCTTTCAGCTCCTCCAGTCAATGAACTCGTTGGTACTGATGTTGAAGGTCTTCATCAGCTCTATAGTGTCCTTAGGGATTGTCCCTCTCACATCAATCATAAGACCCTCACTTCTACATCGTATACCTCGTATTTATTAATGTATAGCGGCACTGTAGGCAGGTAGATAGACTTCTTTTCTGTCTACTTCGTCTGATTGGTGGAAGTGCGTATATAGTGACCTGCTTTTTTCGTCTTATGTTTGCTGCAAATCGGGATTTTTTTTTTTTTTTTAGAATTACGCGTTATTTTAAACATAATATTTTGGTATCTTAAAGATGAAATACTAGCCGTAACAGAACTCACAGAGAAAATGAGACTGCTACTGACCAGCTTGTTAAGCAGAATGACGTACGCGCATGAGTCGAGTTGAGTGAGTGAGAGAACATGTTGACCTTGATACTGTTTTTTATTTTTTTCCTAGTGGCTTCACGTCGCACCGACACAGATACAGATAGGTCTTATAGCGACAATGGGATAGGAAAGGCCTAGGGATGGGAAGGAAGCCGCCGTGCCTGGTGTGAAAATGGGAAACTACGGAAAACCATCTTCAGGGCTGTCGAAAGTGAGGTTCGAACCCACTATATCCCGGATACAAGCTCACAACTGCGTGCCCATAACCGCACGGCCACCTCGCTCGGTTTTCAAGACTGTGATGAACACGATTGTTTATTGTGGCGGTGGAAAAAAACATTTATAAGAAGGCAAACACCGTGAATTCGCATTATTATGCATATAAAATTGATAAAGTTGACATATTCGCGTTATTGTCTGATTTCGTTATATTTCGCGAAATAAAGCTGAATTACTAACAGCGTTAAGTATAGGTAACTTTTTTCCAATCACTTTAGGGAATCATTTTTAAAAGTCGGTGTTATCGTAAACGCGAAAATCGCAGGTCCGTACCTATATATCCTTTTCCCCCTTTAATCGTTATAATGTCAATCCTTCTCGTGCTGCCATTTTCTCCGATGCCATTGACTTCCTCGTACATTTGAAATACATTCTCACGGGGTGTCTGTGCTATGGACGACCTGATGTTGTGATGTCTGCTGTTTCACTGAAGGAACAACAATCTAAGGCATGAGGTAAAGTTTTAGTCTCGGCTCTTACAGATTCAAAGTTACATGCCATTTTCACAGCGCGTCCCTCCACTCCGTGCCATCGTGGTTTCTAACCCAGCAGTTTGCAGGAGGAGGAAACTCCTTTGCTTCTCAGCTGACACCATTTGTCAAATTCAGATTATCGTAATTCATTTCTGAGTTTCTTGGTGTCATACTCACCGTGCCAGTTTTTCATATCTTGAGATATATCATTTGTATTTAACTCATTTAAGTATTTGTTAATTTATATCTAGATCATGCAAGATAAAATTGATGGACGTAGAGGTTGTGGTGGAAGGAAGAACTCTTAGCTGAGGAATTTACGGGATTGGACAGGAATAGTTTGGAGTAGCCTGATGAGGACAGCTGAACATCGTACAGAGTTCGCTGTGATTGTGGCCAATTTTCATTAATGAGAAGGCTTTGCAAGAATAAATAATGTTATTATTAAGTCAATTGCACCATGCACAGTATTTGATGCAACAACCACTCCAGGTGAGATCACCCTTTGGAAGAGAAATTATTGATTGTACAACAGTTTGAGCAACATACAGGGCAGGTTACTCAATAGTCAGGTTGTATAATATCAAAATGTAATGTGCTCGACCTGAATCATCACATTCTCTTGGCGTAACAGGGTCGACTGGGTGACGTAATGTCAACCAACACCTGCTGTGCGGTTTCGCTTTCCAACACGTCCAGTGTTCGACACTACTATCCTTTCTTTCTGTACTAACGTCTTCCAGAGCCTGCCTTGCCGAGGAGGTCCCAGAAGAGCAGGGGTTCTATTCCCCATCAGGAGATCGAAAGATTTACAAACGAGATTTCCACTTCTAAGCAGAGTTGTATTGCTGCTTGTTTAATATCTCTCCAATATCTCGAGGGTTTTTGGCGGCGGAGGGATGGGAAAGAGCTAGGATTAGGACGGCAGCGGCCGTAGCTTTAATTAAGGCACAACTCCAGCATTTGTCTGTTGCGGAAATGGGAAAACCACCTTCAGGGCTGTCAACGGTAGGATTTGAACCCGAATGCAAGGTTACAGCTGCGTGCCCCTAACGCAATCCTATCACCTTCTCATACTTGGCGTCACCGAAAAGCTTCGACGTATTCGTGTGACGTTAAACCACGACCAAAATATCCAATGCCATTCACAAATGCAAACGAAAATAATTATAAGGTAATAATAATTTTCGTCCGCCTCTGTGGTGTAGTGGTTAGTGTCATAACCTGCCACCCCCGGAAGCTCGGGTTCAATTCCCGGCTCTGCCACAAAATTTGAAAAGTGGTACGAGGGCTGGAACGAGCTCCACTCAGCCTTGGGAGGTCAGTTGAAGAGAGGGGGCTTCGAATCCCACCTCAGCCATCCTCGAAGTGGTTTTTCGTGGTTTCCAACTTCTCCTCCAGGCGAATGCCGGGATGGTACCTAACTTAAGCCCACGGCCGATTCCTTCCCTCTTCCTTGTCTGTCCATTCATATCTACCCATACCCCCACAAAGCCACTGTTCAGCATAACAGGTGAGGCCACCTTGGCGAGGTACTGGCTCTTTTCGCGGTAGTATAGCCCGACCCAAATTCTCACGCTCCAGGACACTGCCCGTGAGGCGGTAGAGGTGGGATACCTCACTGAGTTCGAGGGAAAGACCAACCCTGGAGGGTAAATGGATTAAGAAAGGATTTCTTTTTAAATCGAGATTTTAAATTCAGATCTAAATTTTATAATATCGTCATAAATCGAATCTTATCCTAATGAGTGGAAATCCCTAGACCAAGGTGGTGATAATTTGTGGCTTGTATTCCTTAAAAACGCAAAAGAATCGCCTTACGCTGAGCATGAGCAAATGACGGAACATTACAGGTACTCAGGGTGTATATTTTCTCTCAGCCTGTTGATACAGTAAGTTAAATAGAACGTGAATCAAGGCTAATGTAGTGAAATCGCAGTTGCGATCAACTATATTCTTTAATATTGAAGTAAAGTCCCAGAAAAATAATTTCTACATCGCTCTGTTTTCAGAGGAACGACTTTTCTGCACAGAATTGAAAGCTGGGCGGGCTCAGATTATCTTGTGGTGGGAGCAATGGAAGGAAGGAACCAGTAAACTCGAAGTATGAAGCTCTGCGTATAAACTGGCTACCGTGGTAGGGCCATATGAGACGAATGGAGAAGGGTGCGTTACCTAGGAGGATAATGGACCCGATCACTGGGAGTAAGAGAAGCAGATCAACCATGATGACGATGATAATTATATTCAGTTTTAATGATTTAGTTATAAGAAGTCTCGAAGTAAGCGAGACCGCCGAGCTAGCTGTAAAGAGATTATTGTTGAGGTGCTTAGTTAATTCACATAGGCTTACAGATTGAACACTAAAAGGTATAAGAGTCTGTAATAAAAATATATGTAATAATAATAATAATACACACTGCTCAGAGGAATCAGTTGCTTCTGTTCAAATTAGACAACGAAGTTGAATAAGTATCTATTACATTACTCTTCCCAGCAGATTGAATGTGCTCCCTCAGGGCTCGGCAAGTGGCCCCTCACTTTCCATCCCCTATCGGAGGAGAATATCAGTGGGGATCCATTAACCTCAGAGAGGTGAATTTTATACTCACTATATCCAACGTCAATATAATGGCTATAATCTAAGTTCTGTGCCCTGAACATTCAAGAGAAGTGAGTCTTGGATCTCTAAATGGGCAGTATTTACCGAACGTTCTGTAAACTTTATTAGAAAATGAAATAAAAATCTACTTTTACTGTTGATAACCCTCATATTGGAGACAAGGTGTTGTAATTTTAAGGAATAATTTCAAAAGTAATAATGATGAAATTTAAATCATTTCTTAAGAACTAACATTTGTTTCTTTTATATCAGGGTAATACATCACTGTACTAATTTTTAATAAAGCTGGTACCACAAACATTATAAATTAAGTGCTGTACTTCCTCTTCTAATGATCATAATTGCATCAAAAATGAAATTTATGATCGAATTAAGTCTTTACATCTTTCAAGAAGATACTCTTTCCTTTATGATGTTTGGGTTACGTCTGACTGACCGTCATGCTCAATTGAAAATACAAATCCACAGTATCTTTATTAGTGGTTCTATATTCTCTTAAAAGGGAAATTTCTTGTTTTACTGTGGTCGTAAAAAATATATCTTCTCCCGCTGTACTAAAACGACTTCGGACGCAAGTTTTCTGAGAACAGAGCTTTTTCGTTCCAATTTCTTAAAAATTATACGTTATTAACAATTACGGAAACTAGTTAGAATCTTGGAAAATGACTAGAAAAATCTGCGTCCTTGATGTTTATCAAGAATATTATAAAACTAAAGCATTATCAAGAGAAGATAAGAATGAAATCTGATGAAAAGTCTTCAAGTTCTTGTTTTCACAGCATTCACTTACGTAGGTGGTCATATCATTATACTAGTAGTTATTTATACGTGAAGGGATCAAAGCAGTGCTATATCATTAAGGAAGTGTATTGAGACCTGATATACCTAAAGGAAAATGCTCAATTTGATACCTTGCTATCTGCGATATTCTTACTTTCGAATGCATTACATAATTTTTCATTTATTCATTTTATGTGTTTACTTTAATTTTCAATATAAATGAAGTGATCTCTATAGCATGACCAATATGTTCGAGGGTTTTGATATCAGTAAAGTAATTTGTAGTTTGTAAATTACTAATAGCAATTAATATAGATATCGGAATTCATTTCATGAAAGTGGACAATATTGTTTGTAGTGAAGAAGAATTTTCTAAAGGACGTATTGTATGAAATAATGGAAGTATTAAATTTTTATAAAAGTCAAAAGATATATGTCGGAAAGAAATGAATGCATTCCACAAATGTAAATTTTATTCCTTCCGAGATTAAAGTAAGTTTGATTTCGTCGGAGTGTTCTTTTACCAACGGATCAATAGTTGTTATTACAGAGCATTGTCAAGTGATACCACCTCGTGCTTAACAAAATAAATTGCGATCGGACTAAATCCGAATTAATCATTGGTTATGTCATTGGAAGTCGTGTACTGACTTCCGAGCTAACTCTGGCGCAGAATGGAATGGGTTAATAAATGATTTCTGTATCTCATAACCTCAAACGTTATTCAACAATGTTATTCACATTTTAGCACAATAATACACCGATTGTGAAGGTCCAGAATCAGAAAATTGAAATGTACACGGCAATTAATTAATAGGTCAACGTTTTATATGTTACGGTTCTCAACTGAAAGGAGAGAGATTATACAATAGTATAAACACATCCTCAAAGATACAGAATATCATGTTACATACACTCTCCCATACAAAGAACCTTGGAGAATATTTTGAAGAATTATAGGAGTGAATAATCCTGAGAACAAGTATAGTTTGAGTAAAATCAAACGGTCACTAATGTATACTTGAACTGGATGCTGAACCAGTCCTTGGCGGGATAATTACTTGGCATGTGCATGACAACTCATTTCTCGTTACATTTCTATATTTGTTTACTTTCGCGGAGGTTATGAGGTTTGTAAGTGGGCATGCCTCTCTTTGTCAGCGCCTTGTCGTAATGTACTCGCTTTCTTGGTCTCTCTGACCATTTGCAGTTTCGTGTGTTTTGCATGATTGCAGCACATGAATTGAGCTCTTCCTTCTGGTGTAAAAACCAAGTGCCCGGATATTATTCAAACAGTACAGACAATACAATCATTTGGAACGTTGCAACTCTCCATAGAGACTTGAATATTCACACAACCACCAATGATACTTTCTATCTTTTTTTCACAATAGTGGACAAAGGTACAGGACAAAGGAAGTTTTTAAAGAATACTCTAAATGAATTTTGTCATGATATGTTTTCATGTAACACCAGACCGCATGCAGCAGTGGCTTTACGGAGTCAACTTCAGCACTGGTACTGGGAAGTAGTGGAACACTCGTCATACTCACCAGATGTGAGGAGGAGTCGATACAAATGACCAAAGCACTAGAGATGGCCGTCGGCAGATTCAGACTAAGACGGATGACCTTGTTGAGACTCCAGGGCAAGATCAAGTTATTCGACAGCTACAGGTACTACGGGTTGGAGATTCATCCTACAGGAGAGTACATGAAATCAAATAGAAGTCGGTACTTCTCACTGAGGATTCGTCATGCGAAGCGGAAATCAGTGCTAGGTTTGAAGCAGGAAATCGATCATTGTACAGATTAATACGACAGCTCCATTCAAAAAGTTTCTCGAAACAGTTCAATATTCGGCTGTACAATATTTTTTGATCCAGACAGTTCAATATTCGGCTGTACAATACTTTTTGCTCTAGCCCGTTATACTGGATGTTAGTGAGACGTGGAATCTCCAAAAGCAAGCCTCTCATGAACACCGCATTTTTTAGAGAAAAGTTTTGCGAAAGATCTTTGGTCGTTTCTCGAAACAGTTCAATATTCGGCTGTACAATATTTTTTGATCCAGACAGTTCAATATTCGGCTGTACAATATTTTTGATCCAGCCCGTTGTACTGGATGTTAGTGAGATGTGGAATCTCCGAAAGCAAGCCTCTCATGAACACCGCATTTTTTTAGAGAAACGTTTTGCGAAAGATCTTTGGTCCGGTGTTGGATGCAAGCACAGGTGAATGGAGGATCAGACACAATCGTGAGCTAGAGGAACTGTACCAAGATGCCAGGGACCGTCAGAAGTAAGCAACAGCAGTGGGATGGACATGTGGCTAGGATGGAAGACCACAGATGTTGACGGAAGCTCCTGGAGAACCTGCAACAGTAAGACGGATGGCGATTGACAGAACGCGATAGAGGAGGAGATAAATAAATCTATACCAGGTATGACTTATATTTCATAAATTGGACATCGTCAGAGTTCAAGAAATGATCAAAGCAGACTTTAACTTGCACTACCAGGAGCAAATGAAGAACAAACCGTTTCACTGATCACACAACTTCCGCTGTGTGGATAAGACATTTCATACGTTGTGATGTAATACGTGTTCTCAAAGACTGGTTACATGTTTTGTTCTTCATTTGTTGCTCATACTGAAAATTAAAAGTCTGATGACAACTGAGATGTGAAATGCAATTCCTGTCTCCTTTATCTCATCAGAGGTATGTGTTTTTCCCCGGCCCAAAGTTAAACTTAGCGTGCTTCTCCTGTGGAGAAAGTTTGGTACATTCAAGGATATCAATCAAATTGTCGTTTCCCGACCTCGAAGTAGAATGGATTATTCGTGAGTAGGCGTGTGATTGTGTTTAACTAGGGAAGCCTTCTCACAACAAAAGTGTTATTAAATTTTCCTTTGGGAGAATGAGATGATCATAAATATGTCTTTTAATTAAATGTGTGACGCTAATATGCAGGCTGTGATGTGAAGTACTGATGGATGGCCAGTGCACCTCTCAAGGTACTGTTTCTAGGTAACATCGCCTCACACATTTTGTTAGATGACTCTATTTCGTTACATACATTTTTGGATGATACCCAGCTCAAATATATTTTTGTCAATATACCATGGCTTCAGTCTTCTTCTCTTCGGCTCCATGGCTAAATGGTTAGCATATTGGCCTTTGGTCCAAGGGTCCCTGGTTTGATTCCCGGGTGGGTGGAGGATTTTAACTTCCATTGGTTATTTCCCCTGGCTCGGCGTTGGGTCTTTACGCCGTCCTCAGCACTAGAATTACTCTTAGCTACGGCCCCATCCTCACAGCTGCGCAGGTTGCTTACAGAGCGTTATCTTGAGAGACTTATTGCGGTCCACAATTGCCCTGGATATATTCCCGTTTTACCGACGGTTGCCCTTTCTGACGCCAACCCTATGTGAAGGAATATTTCTCTGATGGTTGAAAGTGTGGTGTGTTGTGTCTGTTAAATGTATTAAGACGAACACAAACCCTCAATTCCCGAGACATGCCAATTAAGTATTTCTTAGAATCCCCGGACTGGCCGGTAAACGAACTCAGGAACCTCTGAACCGGAGACCATTCATTCAAGCAGCCGGACGTACTATGGCTTCAGTTAGGTATGCATGAAAATTATTACACAGTGTCACATGTTGTGTCTTCCGTGTGATGTTCAGTGTGCTTTTCTTTAATGCTGTGTTGAATTATTCTCAAACACATGAGAAGAAAACAAACTCCGAGTGAAACAAGCCAAGAGTTATGTTTTGTAAAGTACTTCACCGTGTACATACACGTCTCTTTCCATTCCACACAAAACATACTTCGCGCTGTAGATATTTTTTTTGCTAGGGGCTTTACGTCGCACCGACACAGATAGGTCTTATGGCGACGATGGGATAGGAAAGGCCTAGGAGTTAGAAGGAAGCGGCCGTGGCCTTAATTAAGGTACAGCCCCAGCATTTGCCTGGTGTGAAAATGGGAAACCACAGAAAACTATCTTCAGGGCTGCCGATAGTGGGATTCGAACCTACTATCTCCCGGATGCAAGCTCACAGCCGCGCGCCTCTACGCGCACGGCCAACTCGCCCGGTGTAGATAATTTAATTCTATCTATGGGTGTACAAATTATTGACACACTCCACTCCAGTCTCAGATGACTGTAGCAGACGCTACAAGCTCATGTAGAACTTCAGCTGCGATTATCTTGAAGAATTCCACGTCTCTGCCTTGTAAACTACATGTTTGTGAATGTATTTGTTGGGCTGGGAGTACATGTGAGTAAGGAGACGAGCTGCTTGACTAAATGGTATGCTCCGAGCTGTCAGTGGAGAGATGACATGAAATGACATTAGTAGACTAATAAGTGTGAATGGAGATTTTTAAAATAGGAAAGATTATTAATATAAAAATAAATTCGAAATTCAAGAAGAAACATTTAGGCAAATATTCGTTTATAAGAAGAGGATTGGAACAATTTGCCAAGTGAGAGGTCCGATAAATTTCCAACTTCCTGGAGTTATGTTTGATTAAGACCATGCAAAATGTATCTATTCAAAAGTGTATAAATCCCTCCATCTGCTGCAAAAGGCCATGGAATTTCTACCTCTCGCAACAGTGAACTTAGTCGAATCTCTAATAACGTCCCTGCTTGACTATTGCGATGTTTACTTTAAAGTGTATAATTTCCACCTTTACCAATACTACGTATATATAATAAAATAATATATTAGATTAATTAGTTAACATTTTTAAGCGAACATGTTTAGGCTCTTTGAGCCATCATATGCACTGGAAGACATAAAATTGGATATACACATAACGTGAAATTACAGATTTTCTTTTTGTTGATAATGAGGATTCTTGATATCGGTACTGGAGTTCGTAAATATTTAATTATTAATTAATTAATTAATGTGTTTTCCAATCTGCTGAGAGACAGGTAGTTTTTATCGTACGATTTGTAATCATACTTAAGTAGTAATTTAAAGATATACTCCACAAATAGTTCACATTCTACTTTGTATGTTTTTAATCTAATCGATTTAATTATATACAATTATATGATTTTCAGTGCTGATGATGGCTCAAACAGCCGAAACATGTTCTCTTAAAACTAAAGGATGGAACAGGTTATTGTATTATATATGGTACTCACAAAACCCGACAGGCGTTGTCCTGCCTGTGTACATTTATTAACCTCAGCATATATGAAAATGGATGATCTGTATATAATCTCACACCCACTTTCCCACATACTCATTCCATAGTCTCGTTTTAATTCCCAATTACCCTCCAGTTAGTATAGAGATTTTTATTGCAACTACTTGCAGACAGAAAAAGCAAGCAAGATAATGTGTAATAAGAATAGTTATGCTACAATTATAAACTGCAGTTAAACTTATCAAAGACTTGCTCCTACTTACGGTGCTAATACTACATTCAATTGCTCACACACATCGACCCGTACACAACAAAACATTCTTCGAGGAGTGCAAGATGTGCACTCATCATGGCCTCTAGGGACAAAGGCCCTACCTAGGTGATTCTTCTTAGAATGGAGTTTCATAACTGATTTGGGAGCCATTTTTTGCGCTTACGTTATTCATCTGAGCGACCCCGAAAACTATGGATTCTACATTAACATTTCACCCCCCTTTCAACCCCACCCCCAGGGGCGCTATTCGGGATGAACTTGACTTAAACAGCAATTTGAGTGTCATTGTTCATCTCAGTGATCCCGAAAACTATGGATACGACACTAATATCGGTCGTTTTCGATTACTTTTACATTTCATCCTCTCCCCTTGGGCTGGTAGTGGTGTCCTGCCCCCGCACTATTTGATAAAAGCAGAAATAAGTTTTAAGGAATGCATCATAATCTTCACATACTGTTGGGTAGGCAAACCGCTGATCGGACTTGTCTTGCGGCTTGCTTATCTTCCCCATTTCATTTTTCACCCCTTAGTGCCGAACTACCAATCAGATTTCGCTTAAACCTCTCCATAATCCCTCCCAGATGTAATACGAACAAACTGTGAAAATTTCAGTGAAATCGATCCAGTAGTTTTTGAGTCTATTAGCTTCAAACATACCAACATCCAATTTTATATATATAGATTCAATAGATGGAGATTATACACTTTAAAATAAATATCAGATTCAATACGTAACTTGAAGAAATGCGTTTCATTACATACAATACTGTGTTGTTGTATACATGACCGTCGGGAACAACGTGAAGCGGCTATGTGAGCGTTAGATGGTTGGTCATAGTGATAAGTAATTTGAAAAAAAACACTCAGTATCCCGCGTCGTTGCCATTTTATCAGCTGCTTAAGTTAGCCAATCAGATCCCTTCGCGATCGAATTCAGATTGTCTCTGCGAGCCGGTGTTGCTAAATCTACACTCAGCTTAAGACCGAATTGAGAAAACCAATCGAGGAAATAAATAGACTTCGCCAGTGGAGGGATTTGAACCAAAAACTTTAATATGACTTATTTAGACTCACAGAGCGCGATGATGCTATGCGGAATATTGAACACTTTTGCGAATCGCCATGTTGTGGGCGCTTTCACTTGGAATGCATGGCTAGCATGTGGTAATGTTTGCAGTCCCTTACATGTTTTCGATTTCAATCGTGTCTGTTAGTGGATCTGTTGTAGTATTACTTGTGATGAAGTGAAAATATATTGTCAAATAGTTTCAAGGAATATACATTGCAGTACCGGTACTTAAATCGCTCAGCAATATTAAAGTGAAGTAAGTTAGGCTTTAGGTATGGAATGGGAAGGTATTCAAGAGGACGAATTCGTGTGCAGATCGCTATCAGAAGGGATCTGGTGTTTCTTTTTACATGTGAGTAGAAATAGAACTGTTATAAAATGACTTTCAATTGCAATAATCGAGAACTAAACAAGTTATAGGGAAGTTGATTCAGAGAACGTATAGACATGACATTTAGAATGTTTAGGCTTTTTCTTGGACTTTTCGCAATTCAACGCGAATAATTCTTTAGAACTAAACAGATGTTCTGACAAAGCATGCGTATTTTTCATACAGACTGTGTACAGGTATTAAACATTTGATAAACTTGGGCCTAGAATCCGTAAAATATAACATTAGGAAAAAGTATTGCTTTAAACCATTGTCAGTTACCTGAAAAATGATTTATTGGTACCGTATGTCCTAAGTTTTCCATTTTGTTCACATATGTTGTATAATAAAAGAATACCAGAAAAATCTGACTAGAGCTCAGTCTATATCAAACTCGTTACAATCGTATAAATCATACTCTGTACTAGAAAATACTTAGCAAAATACCCGTTTAACCAATATATTCATCGTTTCGCAAGTGCTTTGCATTCAAAATATATTTTCCTTCTGATGTAAATCATTGTGCTCACATTATAGAAAAATTAGAGCATACTTTTTTAAATTTTTATGTATCCTCAGATAACGTTAATTCAGTTTGTAAAAGCAGTAATATTGGTATTTATGAAGAGAATATTATGAGGATGATTTTACATCTTAAATTATACCATCCCTTCTTAAGCGTAAATCACGCAAAGAAACTTAAACCAAAGTAGACATTAGTGTAATTTCATTTTAAGAAACACACTTACAATAGAGGTGGACTAGCACCAGTGTAAGGATTTGCAGTCAGCAGTTAACTAAATCCAAATCACACAGAAATGATCGTTAAAGTTCTACTCATCAAGTTACGTTATTTCATATCCAAACGGAACCTAAATCCATGGTGCAGCAGCCCCGAAGGGCCATGGCAGACCGCTGCTAAGCCCTAATGCCTGCAGATTACGTGGTGTCGTATGGACAACATGACGAACTCCCTCAGGTGTTATACTTGGCTTTCTAGACCGGTACCGCTATATCACTGCCAGAGAGCTCCTCGCTTAGGCTGAGTAGACCTCGAACCAGCCCTCAGAAACAGGTAAAACTCCCTGATCTGGCCTGTGATCGAATCCTGGTCCTCCGCATAAGGGGAACACTACCCCTACAGCTGGGGCATTTCATATCCAGGAAATTATAAAAAGATATCTGATTTGTAAAGAAAGATTTCTACAGGCATGTGCCTCTTAAACAATCTGTTCACAGAACTGAGCAAAACTTGCTGTAATTGTTGCCATTGATGCTTTCACGGCCCGTATTTATAGACATGATATATACTTTTGGGCTTATACCGTGTCAAGAAAATAAGGTGAAATTCTTTATGTTTCCCAGAGAACTATGCTCTGCGTCATCAGAAAAAAAATCTCGACTGTCCTCGAGTAAGGCTTCTAAACCAATGAGCTTTGAATTTAGATGTTACAATAGAAGTGGAAATGGTACGTTCATTCGTCTCCAGATGGCTCCTCGGACGTTTTACAGCGCTAGCGTTTGAAGCGGGAGCTGGCGGAACCATCAGGATCAGTCTGAGAGGGTCACATAACTTAACAGGCGTACGCACATATGAAGGTATGACATTGACACAAATCTGGAATGGAACATCTGGCGGTGAGGAACGTACGAATTCGGAAAACACTGAAAAGAAATAACAACAGTGAAGGGACAGGGAAGGGAACTACCTACGTAAATCCTTAATGGCTGGTACCCAATAATTGATAGCCGGTGTCCCTGTTGAAACTGTTAGGATTTCTACGTATTTCCACAGCCTCCCGAATAGTCCTGGACCTGTAGTGTCTTGTGTGAGTAAGAGCTCGAACATCTTGGAACACATCATGACCCGACGTTGGAGCGTGCTCAGCTATTGCTGATTTGTCTGGCTGGTTGAGACGAATATTACATTCATATTCCTTGATACGGATACCAATGGACCAGCATGTTTTTCCAATGTATACCTTACCTCCGTGGCTCAGACGGCAGCGCGTCGGCTTCTCACCGCTGGATACCGTGGTTCAAATCCCGGTCATTCCATGTGAGATTTGTGCTGGACAAAGCGGAGACGGGACAGGTTTTTCTCCGGGTACTCCGGTTTTCCCTGTCATCTTTCATTCCAGCAACACTCTCCATTTTCGTTTCATTGCATTTATCAGTCATTAATAATCACCTTGGGAGTGGCGACCCCATTGTAATACTAGCCTATATATGTTTCATTCACTACATTCCTGACCCGGTCTATGACTGGAAAACAGGTTGTAGGTTTTCATTTTCACCTTACCGCAAGAACAGGGTATTTCTTATACCCCAGGATGTAAAAGTGCGGACAACTTGTCCTTGGTTTTACCTAGACTGTGAACAATTTTAGTGACGGTGCCAAACACTGTTCGATCTGTGGTGTTGTGAATGTAAGGCAGGTAGGCAGTTTCCTTCTGTGAGCTTTGCTTGGTCGTTTATCTGGGATGCACCACCATCCAGCACAAAAACAAGGCCCTCTCATGACACTCACTAAGAGGGCGAGACGAATTTGTGAGCTATCAAACATCCAGGTGGATATGGACACACTCAAAGTCACGTTCAAGGGTAATGGTTACAGCGATTTGCAGATTCACAGAGTGAAAATGTTATAATAATTCATTTTTTAACGTTTCTGCCTTTATGCGATGTATGTCTACTACTACAGCTGAACTTAAATATCCCATTACTCGAAATTTCAGTATCTCTAAGTAAATTAACTTTCCCGGGAGTTTGTCCTATTCTTCACGTGTATTTATTTAACTATTAGTCAAAATTCGGTTACACGAATTTTTCGATTTCTCGAAGCAAACATATCCTTCACTGAAACAAAAAATACCAAAAAAAATCCTACATCAACTATGCAATACGGCATATGTGGTTTTGTAAGAAAAAGTTAACAATTAAAGAAAGGACTACAGTGATGCTGGAAGCTAATATGACGGGAATCGAAAAACTAAAACTTGTAGTGATCGGAAAATCGACAAAGCCTCGCTGTTTCTCGGGTGTGAATTAATTACTGGTCACGTACGAAAGCAACCCACGAAGTCGCGGATGACAAGCTCCATTTACGAATCGTAGTATTGACGAGAAGTTCCAACGAGAAGGGAGGAAAGGTAAACAGTAACAAACAGAATAAATTAACGTATTTTCTACCAAAGGTGTTCACCGAGGTATGTTTCTTGTTTCACAGCTGTATGTACTATACCCTTTCTTCTAAACAGTTACTCTAATAATTGTTATAATTAAGGAGATGTCGTAAAAAGAGTTTGTTTGTATATTTTTACGTAAATACAGTTAAAATAATATAACCAGCATAATCCCGTACATACGTATGATTCAATTGTGCTATACATGCTAATTCTCTATATCTCGAAATTTCGATAACTCGAGATAAAATTTAGCTATCGAGGTGGTTCGAGATATCGATGTTTCACTGTATATTGTAACGATTACAATTTTATTTCAAGAAGTAAATTACTGTATGAGTATAAGTTACATTTATCGTCGTCGCCATAAGACCTATCTGTGTCTGTACGACGTAGAGCCAAATAGCAAAAAAAAAGTTGCATTTTGTAAAAAGTAACTATTACCAGTAAAAATTACTAAGAATGTAATCGTTACAAGTGATTCTATTACTGTCACTCAATGACTTTCCCCAACGCTGCTTATAGGTATAAGAAATAGACGCAATGAATATAGACCACTTTTTATCTGGGCAACACTATTGCCGTCTTGTGAGCTCAGGGTAAACCCACGTGCAGAGAAACAACGAGTAAGGCCGTGCATGCACTTGGGTCTTACGGAAGCATTGGCACTCTATGGTCCGTGACACTGGAGACGGACTGTTTAACACATGCTAATGGTAACCGCTGCAACATTTCGCAAGTGTGAGATCTTCCGGCAGTAACAACCATCATCATCTCTCCGTTGGGGCAAAGTCAAGACACAGAAATCTTGGAAATTTATTTAGAGGAGATATTTTATCCCACTAGTGTCCAATTATAAAGCATTACCGGTACTACCGATGCATTTCCATCCTACAAATCGAAATGGGTTCTAAGAAAATGGTTTAGTGATAAATTCATATTCATAATACCACTGGAATATTTAGACTGTCTTACACAATATCTGCCTTCTTCTTATTCTATTTCTTCTTCACGTACCTTGTGCTCCCAGAACGTTGGTGATGAGTAGAATTATTTGTTTCTTATACATAGCTGTTCTAAACAATTAAACTTTATTAGGTGAAAGCATTCGTTTAAATTATTGAGCCACGATATTCTTTCTCGTCCAGGACCACGTCTTCCATTAAGACCGCAATAAGGATGTAACCATCAAAATTTTGAAAAGTGAGATTTCAGTGGAAATAGGGTGTAAGATCACACCTCTATGCTGTGGTAGCATCTTATGTCTTCTTCAAAATAGGTTTACGTCCGTGAAGTAAGGATGGAACAACAGTGCTTGTGTTGGTTCATCACCCGGTGTAATAGATCATTTAAATAAAGGCCATAGACGAAATCACATATATACATATATATTTTGAAATATTTTCTTCATATTTTTTGTTATTATTGTTATTTTTATCATTACACTAATGTAATTTGCTATCGTTTGTGTTCTAAGTGCATGTTCAGTATTTTTCTTCTCATCTTCTCCATCTCCCTCTTCCTCCAATCTCTAACAATCCCGTCCAATCCCCTGGCCAGAGAGAGGGTAAAACGCTCAAGGTGGCCCGCCCCACCCCTTCAGGGTGGGTAATGAAAACTTGGGAGGAAAAATTATTTTCCCTTATAAACATATGTAAGTCATTGCATCACTCCCAGTTTCTACATGATTTTTAAAACATTAACTTATAAAAATAAAATAATCGGTTTTAATAGTTGAACTCATTTGTTGACTTACATATGCAGCTGGTTCAAGTAGTGTATGCCGTGAAATAAACCCAGAAAGTAATTTTCCTCTCTCCTGAAACTTACTGATTTATTGGTTAAATCCTTATTCCTGGGTGGTCTTCAATTTTTCCTTGCAGTATTACTTATACAGTACTGTCCAGCCCCGTGGTGTAGGGGTAGCGTGCCTGCTTCTTACCTGGAGGTCCCACGTTCGATTCCCGGCTAGATCAGGGATTTTTACCTGTACTTGAGGGCTGTTAGAGGTCCACTCAGCCTACTTGATTACAATAGAAGAGTGATCTGAGGGTTATATGGTGGCCCCGGTCTAGAAAGCCAAGAATAACGGTCGAGAGGATTCATCGTGCTGACTAGACGACATGTCGTAATCTGCAGACGTTCAAGCTAAGCAGCGGTCGCTTGGTAAGCCAAGGCCTTTCGAGGCTGTTGCGCCATGTGGTTTGGTTGTTTTTACTTACATTAATGATGATGATGCTTGTTGTTTAAAGGGCCTAACATCTAGGTCATCGGCCCTTAATGGTACGAAACGGGACGAAATACAATGACAATTTAAAAGTCCAAAATTCATCCACTGACTCGAATGTAAAACGTGATGATGAAAAATGAGAGGATAAATATGAATTTAAAATAAACAGCGGAGCCAACTCACAATACTGAAAGTTACAAATAGTTCCAGAATCGACCCTCTGGCTAGAATTCGAAAAGATCACTATGAGCAATGGTTATGAACCTAAAACAATCAGCGGATTCGACCCGCAATGCCTCACCTTCCCAGAGGTAAGGTAAGAGTTATTCTGCCCGAAGGCAGGTCCGAACCTCCGCAGAGGTGTTCCTGAGCCGGAGTTTACGTGCGGTAGGGTGGCCAGTTACTTTCCGCTCCTCCATTCCCTTACCCCCCACCAACAGCGCTTGGCATCCCATCCAACTCCTGACCACGCCCAATGTTGCTTAACTTCGGAGATCTCACGGGATCCCGTGTTTCAACACGGCTACGGCCATTGGCATCTTCCCAGAAACTATATTGAAAAATTAGTATTACTGACTAAGGGATTGCTTACAAAGCACAGTTCTGAATCTATTATTTATGTAGTCTAAAGGTCTCCAAAATCAAGGTCAATGGCCCCATCATAATGATATTTATCGCTAGTAAAGTAGAACCATGGTATTTCTCAAGTTGCGGTACTAATCAAGAGTGGCGTAGACTCACGGTGTTCCAAACGTTATGGTATTACACCCAACTATTGTACGCCATACAGGCAAAATAAGCCCGTATTGTTCCGCATACAGTGGTATTAATCACGGGTACTGTAAACCCATAATGAGCCACCCACTATTGCTACTAATCACAAACCTATTGTGTACCTAAAATTGTGGTACTACTCGCAAGTAAAGGCGACCCATGGTTTTCCCCACGTGATGATATTAATAACAGGTAGTTTCATCGTTGTAATTCAATCATCCCTTGGTCGGCCCTTTTAATCACCTCTTGCTACATGCAGGGTATAGCGTGGGTGTATTCTCCACAGAGCATTACTTACATTAAATGGTACTTACTATTTATCTTCATATGACCAATGTATTCAAGTTTCCTTATCATATTGAGAATTCTAGGTCGTTTTTCATACGATGCAAAACTCCTACATTGGTAATTTTCGCTGTCTAACGTATTTTGAATATATATAGGTACGTTCACATTTCAAATGCATCCACTCTCTTGCACAAAGAGTCAGTTAGTGTCCAAGTATTGATGACATATAGTAGAGAGCTAAATACGTAACCACTGTACAAAACGGATCGTTAGTAACAGAACAGGATGCAAACCTACGGAAGTGAGTAACTAGTATAGACAACTGCCTGCACAACGGTTATTCTACGAGTTTTGCATAAACATAAGGGGTGTGGTCTATTAGAACCCCCTTGATTTTATGTTACTCTCGTTGTATAGCGGACGAAAGGGCTAGACGACACTTCTAATAACTTAGTTTGCATTCTAACCTGTTACAGCCTTAAAATCCGACATCTAGATATGTCGCGAGAGTAACATAAATTCGAGGGGTTCTGATGGGCTGTATAAAAATAAGTTCGCACCGATAAGAATCGGGGGATTCGAAAAAGCAGCAGCAATTCAGAAAGAAGTGAGGCAAGACTGCAGTTTGTCCCCTTTCATATAGAACAAGCGGTAAAGGAAATCCAGGAGGAATTTGGAAAGGGAATAACAATCCAAGGAAAAGAAATCGAAACCCTGGGATTTGCCACTTATATTGTTATTTTATCTGAGAATGCCGATGATCTGGAGAAATTGCTTAATGGTATGGGTTAAGTCTTGTGGAAGGAGCACAAGATCAAAATAAATAAGTTCAAATCAAAAGAAATGGAATGAAGTTGAACGAAGTCAGGCCCGGCAGGAAATATTATATCAGGAAGTAAAGTCTGAAAGGAAGTAGCTGAATATTGTTACTTGGGTATTAGAATAAGTAACGATGGAAGAAGTAGGGAGGGCATAAAATGCAGACTAGGAAGACCTTTGTTAAGAAAATAAATTTGCTCACTACGAATACTGATAAAGGGATAGGAAAGAGTGTTTTCGTCTGGAGCGTGGCATTGCACGGATTTGAAACATGAACAATAACTAGCTCAGATAGGAAGAAAATAGAAGCTTTTGAAATGTGGTGTTAGAGAAGGTGAAATGGGTAGACAGAATCACGAATGAAGATATACTGAATCGAATTGCTGAAAGGAGGACGATTAGGTGAAATTTGGCTACAAGAAGAGAGAGATTGATATAGTAGGACACATTTTAAAACACATAGGACTGGTTCAATTAGTTTTCAGGGAAGTGTAGGTGAACAGACAGATTAGAGTAGATGTAGGATATACTACGTAGTTACGTAGACATAAAAACTTAGGTAGCATGCAGGGATGCATCAAGCCCGTCTATGGACTGATGACCCAGACAACAATAGCATTTCAAATCCCCGACCCGGCTGGGAATCGAATCAGAGACATTCTGAAACGAAGACCTCAACACCTACCATTCACCCAAGAAGTCGGACAGATTTTGGTACAGTAACGTATGCATATTTTCGAATTGCTGTCATAACGATCTTGTACAGGCAGTGTAGCAAATTGTTGTCGGACTCGTTGGCTGAATGGCTAGCGTATTGGCCTTCGGTTCAGAGGGTCCCGGGTTCGATTCCCGGCCCGGTCGGGAATTTTAACCTCAATTGGTTAATTCCAATGGCTCGGCGGCTGGGTGTGTGTGGCGTCTTCAACATTAGAAATCATCCTAGGTAGGGCCCTCATCTTCACAGACATGCAGGTCGCCTAATAGGCTGTCTACTAGAAAAAGACCTGCACCAGGCCTCTCTGGAGGCCATACGCCATTATTATTATTATTATTATAGCAAATTGTTCAGACTAGACCGCTTGAGTGTTTTAAGGGAATGAGGATGTCAACTCAGATATACCGAAAGCTCTCGCATGTATGGAGTGAGTAACATAATAGAATTTAAAACCACGTATAATCCAGCATCAAATAAATTTTTAAAGAGGTTACTCGAAAAATTTACTCGAATACCATCGATTTTAGCAGGTTTATACAATACAATACAGTACAATACGATAACATACAACACAATACAATGCAATACAATACAACACAATACAATACAATACGATACAATGCATTACAATACAATTCAATACAATACAACAGAATACAATACGATAGAATACATATGTTTCGAACCCTCCCATTTCAACTGAAGATGGACTCTTATAATCTTCGTTCAGCTTGTCTGACTACCATTTTACATCATACACTAAAGAAATACGAAATTGAAAATTTACAGCCTATTTCCAGTGATTTGACCGGGTTAGGAATGGAATGAATGAAGCCCAACCTAGGGGTGAGAGTAGGAATTGTGCCGGCTGCCGAAGCCTGTCGCACTCTTCCGGAGCGATTTTAATGACTGAAAGATGAAATCATATTACATAGTGTTGCTGGATAGAAAGATGACAGGGAAAACAGGAGTACCCGGAGAAAAACCTTCCCCGCCTCATCTTTGTCCAGCACAAACGTTGCATGGAGTGACCGGGATTTGAACCACGGAACTCAGCGGTGAGACACCGATGCTCTCTCACCTGAACCACGGAGGCAGTACTCTAAAGAAAAATATAACCGAAAATACCTGGTGTGTTTTACACGAAAACATCATTCAAGTAGGAATAACATCGTGTTCAAACAACTCGAACTAGATCCTTGAATTAGACTCTTACAGTCTGTCTTTGATATGCTCCATAAAAGCGTAATGAACGCGCGGTATCTGCTACTATTACAAATTATATGAACTGAATAATAAGTGCGCCGTTCAGCTCCTACTGATGCACCTCTAAAATAATTTACGTTCCCGTAAAAGTTATCATTTTTTACCCACTATTTACTTTACAGATGACTTGTGTTCGAGCTGTGATTGTTGATTGTTCTTGCGAGGCAGCAATCATGGTAACAGCAGTTAATCAAGATGAGGCAGTAAATTCCTCTGGCATCGAGCGAGATGCATTGCAACGCAACAACTACAGTTCCTAACACAAGCCAAGATAACTCCATGTAAATTTCGAATGGCTTTTTACCAAGGAGGCTGTGCTTCGATCCTCTGTGAGTGTCTGTGATATTTATGAATAAAACATAATCTTCCTGTGACAATATACAAACGTCAAACTGAAGTTCCCGCAAAAGGCCTTCTAAAGATTTAAGTCACACACAAAAAATCTCCACGGCACTTAACGCCCTTGAAAGGGCTTTAGCCTGCCCAGCGACCGCTGCTCAGCCCGAAGGCCTGCAGATTACGAGGGTCCATGTGGTCAGCACGACGCATCCTCTCGGCCGTTATTCTGGGCTTTCGAGACCGGGGCCACCATGTCACCGTCAGATAGATCCTCAATTCTAATCACGTAGGGTGAGTGGACCTCGAACCAGCCCACAGGTCGAGAGAAAAATCCTGGCCGGGAATCGAACCCGGGGCCTCCAGGCGAGAGGCAGGCACGCTACCCGTACACCACGGGGCCGAAAAATGTTTAAATCACACAGAACTATAACACTCATTTGTTTGCCGGGTTGAGTGACTCAGTCGGTCGAGGCGCTGGCCTCCTGACCCCAACTTGGCTGGTTCGATCCTAGCTCAGTCCGGTGTTATTTGAAGGTGCTCAAATACGTCATCCTATTTTCAGTAGGTTTACTGGCACGTATAAGAACTCCTGTGGGACAAAATTCCTGCATATCGGCGTCTCTGAAAACCGTAAAAGTTGTTAGTGGGACGTAAAGAAGACAATATTATTACTTATTTCGTTGGTCCCAATGTACTTTTTTGATGATTTCCAAGTTCAGAATAAATAAATAAATAAATAAATAAATAAATAAATAAATAAATAAATACATAAATAAATAAATAAATAAATAAATCAATCAATCAATCAATCAATCAATCAATCAATCAATCAATCAATCAATCAATCAATCAATCAATCAATCAATCAATCAACTTCTTCTTTATCTCCTTACCCTCCAAGGTCGGTTTTTCCCTCGGACTCAGCGAGGAATCCCATCTCTACCTTCAAAGGCATTGTCTTGGAGCTTCTGACTCTAGGTAGGGGATACAACTGGGAAGGATGACCAGTACCTCGCCCAGGCGGCCTCACCTGCTATGCTGAACAGGAGTCTTGCGGGGGGATGGGAAGATTGGAAGGGATAGACAAGGAAGCGGCCGTGGCCTTAAGTTAGATACCATCCCGGCATTTGCCTGGAGGAGAAGTGGGAAACCACGGAAAACCACTTCCAGGATGGCTGAGGTGGGAATCGAACCCACCTCTACTCAGATGACCTGCCGAGACTGAGTTGACCCCGTTTCAGCCCTCGTACCACTTTTCAAATTTCGTGGCAGAGCCGGGAATCGAACCCGCGCCCCCGTGGATGGCAGATAATCACACTAACCACTATATCACAGAGACGGACAATTAATCAATCAATCAACCAAAAATCATCATTGATCTTCATTTACGACTGTAGCTCAAGTGACAGATTCCGTATCAGTTGTTTATCTAATCCTCCTTTTATTTATTTATTTATTTATTTATTTATTTATTTATTTATTTATTTATTTATTTTAGATACAGCCGATGGCAGGTCTACACTAATAATATAATATATGTTGGGTATTCAGTCCGAAGGCCGGTTGGATCCTCATCAGGTCCATCATTAGCTGTCTTAGATGGCCTAGGTGTCACTGAAGGGGCGTACTAGGGAAATGAGGAGTCAGGTAGTTTCCCGTTGCGTTCCTCACTGAGCTAGAAGTTGCTATTGCATATCAGTCTGCCAAGCCTACTGACATGCGTGCACCGACCGACTCTATGAGCGTGTGTGTATATGGACCATCTAGGGACTGGCTGCATAAGGAATGGCATTATTAGCATCACTCATACCGCAGCCACTTTCATATTGTCAAAGCCAAGGATAAGACAGAGAGAGATCTATGAAAGTAACAAAATTGCTCTAGCTTATACCAGGAGACACAGTGCACTGTAAAAACTACATCTTGCCAGCAGAGGCAAATAATATAATATAAGAAATTTAATTCTTTGTAATGTGACGTGCGGTGCCAGAGTAGTTCGAAATTCGGGTGCCGTTCATCCGAATGATGCAGCGATCCTCCCTCTCTGTTGTCCATCGGGTTCGTGTCCCTGGTCTCCGAGTATGTGTCCCTTAATTTGATCACTTCTGCCATTCACGTTGTACCGAACGTGCATTTAGTCCAACGTGTCAGCTACAGCTTCCAAAGGCTGCAGAGCAGTCATCCAGGTCCTCTCAGCTGGTGGCAATTGTTGATATCCTACTCGTACCGGTGGGCGGGACGTGATTCGCACGTCACTGCACGTTAGTGCACGTCACAGACTTCGTGTCTACAAAGCTCTACTGAGCTTTGCATACAGGGGATGGTTCATCTGTGACCAACCAAGTGGGGATAATCAGTAACTACTGATCTGTATTTGGGGCGGTCATACAGGTGGCATATTCCCCATCTGTTGTTTTCCTAGCCTTTTCTTAAATGATTGCAAAGAAATGTGTAATTTATTGGAGTTCTCCCTTGGTAAATTATTCCAATCCCTAACTCCCCTTTCTATAAACGAATATTTACAATTTATCCTCCTGAATTCCAACTTTATCAATTTTATTATTAACTTATTTATAGTTTTGTCGCTTATCACTTCCAAACTGCGGTCAAACGAAACTGCTATTGAACTCCATTTGATTTCTGTCCGAGCCATGAGTTATGGAATTAAATTTAACGTGATTTCGTGCAACCTACATCTGCACACACTAGTTTATGACCGCCGGATTGTTGATAATTTGTATGTGCTAATGTTTCATGCCGCAAAGCCCGTATAACATAACTTCTCAGTTTATATTTCGAGAGGTGCAAAATATTATACGTAAATGAACAGAAACCTTTCAAAATCTGGAATGCCGCGACAATGTCTGGATCTTCTTGTGCAGTGTGTTGAGTACCAACCGTATTGTGTGATTTAGAGGTCACTATGTAAGGTTAGCTTTCTTATGTGGAAACAGTGAATTGCGCTGATTTCTGTATAATGTCACATTTAAAACCACAGTCGGAGGTTTTGCATCCACCAATGGAATTACTTAGGACTTCGAAGTCGGCCAGTATATTATTATTGAATATTAGAAAATGTAATAGAGGACCTCACTTTTCTCTTCCTTCCGAGGGTCCGATCTGTCGTTGAAAATTGTATGAACGATCCGATTGACCTGAAACCGGTATCCATTCCATATCTGCAGTATCTAATCGAACAACCAATTCCTTCGTTCGTTTCTTCGTTGTGTTGCAACTTCCAATTTCCCTACTGCAATATACCTTACTGAAGGTATATGGTCGTTTAATTTGAAGAACATGATGTAACTGATTCAGCTACAAAACCATTTGTTATCATGTGTTATATTAATATCCACTGGTGTAATTGCATATACAAACAAAAATAAACTCACGGCGCAGCAGCCCATTTATGGCATAGGCCTGACAAGACGATTCAGCCCAGTCAGATGACCTGCAGATACTGGAGCGCCACGTAGTCAGCGTGGCGATATCCTCAACCATATTGATTGGCTCCCTTGACAGGATCCGCTGCATCTCGTATTGGTGCGACGTGGCTGACTGAATATTGTTCCTTCACTAGGCCCAGAATTAAAATTCCTTGTCTGGTCGTGAATCAACCCTGTGGTCTCGGGATTAGAGACCTGTATCTGATATGAGGGTTGGGGCATAACACACACCAAACATTTTCTTCCTCACATTCTCACCGTGCTACCATACAATGGTCATGTCCTGGAAAGCATGACACTCATAATACATGGACACAGTACGAGATGGCGGTGTGTTGGACAGGTACCACGCACAGTAGTAATGAGTCAGGCTCCGTGCAGAATGGATGTGACGGGGCAAGAACAGCGTGGGCAATACTGGAACATCCGCCATGCTACCGGACTTGTCTCCGTTCGATTTTGATCTCATCCCCAAAGTGAAAGAACCATTGGGTGGGAGAGGTTTTGGACACGAGAACATTGACAACGCTGAAAAATGAGATAGCAAAGTTCACACATGGCGAGGCGACTGGTATGTGGCGTCTCCCGCCTCATTGGCAACGAGTTGTGGACAATCTAGAGGACTACCCAACGAGTTGTGGACAATCTAGGGGACTACCCAACGACTTGTGGACATTGTAGGGAACTACCCAACGAGTTGTGGACATTGTAGGGGACTACCCAACGAGTTGTGGACAATCTAGGGGACTACCCAACGACTTGTGGACATTGTAGGGAACTACCCAACGAGTTGTGGACATTGTAGGGGACTACCCAACGAGTTGTGGACAATCTAGGGGACTACCCAACGAGTTGTGGACAATCTAGGGGACTACCCAACGACTTGTAGACAATATAGGGAACTACCCAACGAGTTGTGGTCAATCTAGGGGACAGCCCAACGAGTTGTGGACAATCTAGGGGACTACCCAACGAGTTGTGGACAATATAGGGAACTACCCAACGAGTTGTGTTCAATCTAGGGGACAGCCCAACGAGTTGTGGACAATCTAGGGGACTACCCAACGAGTTGTGGACAATATAGGGGACTACCCAACGAGTAGTGGACAATTTAGGGGTCTACTCAACGAGTTGTGGACAATTTCGTGGTCTGCCCAACGAGTTGTGGACAATCTAGGGTCTACCCAACGAGTTGTGGACAATCTAAGGGTCTGCCCAACGAGTTGTCGACAATGTAGGGATCTACTCAACGAGTTGTGGACAATGTAGCGGTCTACTCAATGATTTGTGGACAATCTAGGGGACTACCCAACGAGTTGTGGACAATATAGGGGACTACCCAACGAGTAGTGGACAATTTAGGGGTCTACTCAACGAGTTGTGGACTATCTAGGGGACTACTCAACGAGTTGTAAACAATCTAGGGGACTACCCAACGAGTTGTGGACAATCTAGGGGACTGCCCAACGAGTTGTAGACAATGTAGGGGTCTACTTAACGAGCTGTGGACAATCTTGTGGTCTACCCAACGAGTTGTGGACAATATAGGAGACTACCCAACGAGTAGTGGACAATTTAGGGGTCTACTCAACGAGTTGTGGACAATCTAGGGGTCTACCCAACGAGTTGTGGACAACTGGTCTTCCTTTAGATCGCATAAATCTTTCGCCTTTCACTACAGAATGTAGGGGACTACCCCACGAGTTGTGGACAATCTAGGGGTCTACTGAACGAGTTGTAGACAAACTAGGGGACCACCCAACGAGTTTTAGACAATATAGGGGACTACACAACGAGTTTTAGACAATATAGGGGACTACCCAACGAGTTTTAGACAATATAGGGGACTACCCAACGAGTTTTAGACAAGCTAGCGGACTACACAACGAGTTGTGGACAATCTAGGGAACTACCCAACGAGGTGTGGACAATGTAGGGGACTACCCAACGAGTTTTAGACAAGCTAGCGGACTACACAACGAGTTGTGGACAATCTAGGGTACTATCTTGAGGATTTACCGGAATGAACATTATGTAGCACAAGGATTTTCTAGCTGACTGTTTCCTCGCTACACCTGGTAAAACTATTCAGCATTTTTCATACATTCCCCTGCACCCCTCTCCCATATGTACATTTTAATTCGTCTGCTAGATCGCGCATCCATGCCAATAAATTTAGTTGCGATGACTCGCGTATGTTACGTCATGTGTTTAATCTTTTACCGGCTCAGACACTTAGTGCAAACTACGGTGACCCTTTTTATCATGCACGACACATTCTTCGTATTTTGTTTGCAATTACTGTATTTTCTTCCGTTGCAAGGTATTGGTGGCTGCACGGAGTAAATGTCAGTACTTGGAATAGTCCCGGATGTATGATACAGGCAAACATAACCCTAGATGCCCTCTCCAAAATATTCCAAACAATGTGGTTCTTTTCCCCTCATTTTGACCCTGAAATTCAAATTGAAAAGAAAAAATTAAGTTTTTGTCAAATTTCGCCCCTCTCACTGAACCCACAAATGTTTCTACAACCAAAAATTTTCCCCTTCCCCAACCAAATCCAAAAAAGTACTTTTAGCTAATTTGTTATATTTCTGTTACCAGAAATCCCATTAAACACAAAAATGGTTTTTAAATGTCCAAATTTATCTTCGGGGCTTTCAGTCAATCAGTCACTACTGATTTGTATTTAGGTCAGTCGGCCAGGTGGCAGATTCCCTATCTGTTGTTTTCCTAGCGTTTTCTTACATGATTTCAAAGAAATTGGAAATTTATTGAACATCTCCCTTGGTAAGTTATTCCAATCCCTAACACTCCTTTCTATAAAAGAATATTAGCCCCAATTTTTCTCTTGAATTCCCTATCTTCATATTGTGATCTTTCCTACTTTTAAAGACACCACTCAAACTTATTCGTCTACTAATGTCATTCCATACCATCTCGCCACTGATAACTCGGAACATACCATTTAGTCGAGCAGCTCATCTTCTTTCTGGCAAGCATTCCCAGCACAAACACTGCAACATTTTTGTAATGCCACTCTTCTGTCGGAAATCACCCAGAACAAATCGAGCTGCTTTAGAGGCTAGGACACAGAAATCGAGTGGTCGGAAGAGTTTGTCACATTCCAAAAATCTATTTTGAGAAATCGTTCACACTCTTGAAGAACTATTGTATGCAGAGCTTTTTGTGACGGTACGCAATAGTATGCAGTACTGGCACCTTTTTCTGTTTTCGAAAACAAAAATCAAATAAGATATTTTTCGGAACATTCCCGTCACAATTCCTATGGCTTAACATCAAGCTCATTCGTCTGCTTTTGTTATGTTTATGTACATATAATGCGTACAGGTTTGATGTTTCTGTAATCTGTCGTTCTAAAATTACAATTCTCTGTCTACGCACCATTTCCTGTCGTCAGTTCCGAGTTAAAGAAAGGTATGGTCTCCATTTTTCTCTTTATTGTCGTTCCGCATTGTTTGGCTTCTGGAATACAATAGAGTAGGACGTCATAGCCATCAATAAAAAGCGATGGTCTTAGATCCTACCATTCACTTCACCTGCAACAAGCTCAGCATATTAATCTGGAAAAAGCAATGTATACACCATATCTACCATACCTATCAACCAAATATAATATTCCTTTTGGTCAACGGGCTGTCAGAGGCCTCCTGTTTGGATCCAGGTTTACCCTGCCGGAGAACACAGCCACTTCAGTTCAAAATTTAAAAATTCCTTTTTATGTCATAGATAAAATCTTATTACGTATCATAAGAAATCCTCTACGAATGAATAATTGCATTTATAACTGAGTAATCTCCTTACGGTGAATTTTCCAGAAAAGTTAGTTTTTATTATTATCATTACATACTATTCATTTAAAACATCAGGCCGTGAACAGCAGATACATCAAATTGGGAATCACCTACTACCTATGTAAGAGTATGTACAAATACAAATCCTTCTCCATTAACCTCAAAAGCTGGTATTGCCATACTGTAGTGATACCGTCAGTACTATACGCCTCAGAATGCCTAAGCATGGTAAGAAAAGGGCAACTAAAAAAACTGGACCTGGAGGAAAGGAAGATCCTGAGAAAAATCATGGGCCCTATTAAGGAAGAAGGCAATTACAGAATCGGGCACAACAATGAACTGTACCAACAATTAGAGAGCATTACAACAACTATGAGGAAGAAGAGATAGAACCTCAGTGGTCATGTCATGAGAATGGGCAATCAGCGGCTCACCTCCAGAATCATCCACACCATCTCTAGAGGAAAAGCAACTAATGCCAATTGGGCAAGACTTGTCAGAAAAGACCTGTAACAATTGGACATTGCTGCCAAAGAAATCTATGACAGGAATAGGTACAGAACGTTGATCAGAACATCACACTCTCTCCAGTAACTAACAGAAAAACGTCCGGGAGGAGGTGTGACGTGGATTCAGGAGCGGAAAGAAGTTCGCAGTGCAAGTGCAAGAATGAAGGAGTACTGGTCTAAGAAAGAGCTGCTAGAGATAAGAACCCCGTGGTCCATAGCAGGCCCCAACGAAACTTCAAAACATTACTGTAGGATATCTTTATGTTCACCATCACTGGAGGACGGATCACTACTTTCATAATTCATCCGGCATTAATGTATGGATAAATTTAACTGCATTCATTGTTTATAAATAACTTGATAAGCTGAGAACACTTGGTTTGTACTGCCGACGCAAGCGAGTTTATAGTTGTTTAGTAGGAGTAAGGAGAGCATGTGGTTCACAAGTTAGAGAAGAGAAATTAATGTACCTGTGCACGATGCTTTTGAAGCATCTCCTAAACCTACAAATAGTGACTCAAGTAAAAGTAAAATAAACTTCGCAAGTATTCGTAGTTTTACTGCAATTCAAGAACGAATTAATTCTCATCATAACGGGCCTGATTGTTGGGCATCAAGGCGACACTCTGGTCATTTTGGTGACATTTTTTTTTGACTGAAATTAAAAGGATTGAGTTTCTTTTTTTTTCTTGTCACGAAGTTATTAAGCTGAATTTTAAAAAATATCACTGTAATAATGCTTTATGGTGTAGTGGTTAGTGTGATTAGCTGTCACCCCCCGGAGGCCGGGGTTCGATTCCCGGCTCTGCCACGAAATTTTAAAAAAATGATACGAGGACTGGAAAGGGGTTCACTCAGACTCGGGAGGTCAATTGAGTAGAGGTGGGTTCGATTCCCACCTCGGCCATCCTGAAAGTAGTTTTCCGTGGTTCCCCACTTCTCCAGGCAAATGCCGGGATGGTATCTAACTTAAGGCCACGCCCGCATCCTTCCCTCTTCCTTGTCTATCCCTTCCCATTTTCCCATCCCCCCCCACCAAGGCCCCTGTTCAGCATAGCAGGTGAGACCGCCTGGGCGAGGCACTGGTCATCCTCCTCAGTTGTTTCCCCCGACCCAATGTCTCACGCTCCAGGACACTGCGGTAGAGGTGAGATCCCTCGCTAAGTCCGAGGGAAAAACCAATCGTGGAGGGTAAGTCGATTAAGAAAGAAGAAGAATAATGCTTTGATTGCCAATTGTAATTTTAAATTTAAATACCTTTTTTCTCGCATAATATTCTGCCAAATGTAACAAAATTTGTATGGTATATGTATCACAGATATATTAAGAAACCTGCGTATGGCATTTCTGATTGAAGAATTTTTTCAAGTAGTAGGGATTTTTAAGTCCAAAATTTTAGAACGTAAAAATTAAACAAACTTTAGTACGATATATCTCCTTGTATAAATTATGTACAGGGTCGATAACCTTCGATGTTAGGCCCCTTAAAACAACAAGCATCATCATCATCAAATTATGTACAGAAAATTCGATACGTAGTGCTTTTAAAAGAAGTATTATCTACCTAACTACGAATTTACATTAACATGTTAATTAAATTTCATGAAAAAATGGAATTAAAAATTTCAAAAAAGTATTTTGGAAAAACTATTAATTGTATATGAAAGAAATGTTCGCGATATCTCTACTTATATGTAGATGACATTCCCACAAAGTTTCCTGAAAATACACGCATTAGGTAAAAATATCCTTTTATCTCCGGAGTGTTGCCTTAACTCAGAAAAGTGATTCCTTTCTAGAAACTAACGGCTTTATTCGAAAAATAAAATGCTTAGTTGTAAGATGTGCCAAGATGTTACAAATTTAGGACCAGGAAACAAATGGGAATGAACCTTTCTTTAGAGTGGACCGGTCTTAATATCAGTACCTTTGGAGAAGGTCGTAAAAAGCAATTTTGAGGAAAACGACATAGGACCATAAGGAAGGGAGTACCGTCATCTTTTTCATTAGGAAAAATAACTGATTTCTGGAATATTTACAATACCTGCTGTTTGTTACTCAAGCTACAATAATGATCTAACTTACGCTATCGCCTTTAATTTATCGCAATTAGGCTTTAGATATGAGGCGATATGCTGTTGAATGATAATGAGTAAAGTCCTCGAGCAGGGCAGAAGGTTCCCACTCCAGGTATTGCAATTGAGTTGGAGTAATTGGCTGTAGAAAATAAATTACCCAAATCATCACTACTCACTCATTACTGTGATGACCGTTACAAAAACACAATTCAAACGCTTAATGATTGAATGGCGCATAAAACAGAATAATTCAGTGTGTCGCCTCATGCTAGTATTCCTTCACGCACAACTTGCTCCACCAGATACAAGCACAAATTGAGCGTTTTACACCGCACATACATTCATTACACATTAACTATTCATAGAGGAACCTTAATAAAAATATACCCTTTGTTTTACGTCGAGTCATTCAACGTCAATTCATTTCACCTGACGTTCCACTTTACAAACTGTTTCAAACCAATCAACACTCGTGTACAAAAAGGTAGTGATAATATATTGGTAACACTGATAATAGATTACTTCAAGCTCAATGACAGAATTATTACTGTAAAAGAACACAAGTCGTGCTAGAAGGCGCCTGATAGTCGACAATCCAGCATTGCAGGAGCTCTTCGACCGGGTAAGCCTACAAATAATGTTGTTTTATTTATTTATTTATTTATTTATTTATTTATGTATTTATTTATTTTTAATTATTTATTTTCTTTCTTTCTTTCTTTCTTTTCTTTCTTTCTTTCTTTCTTTCTTTCTTTCTTTATAAGGTGGGGTCAAAAAGTGTCCACTTGAAGGCGTTGCTGCAGCAGACGTTGGACGTAGCGCGATTTTGATGTGGGTATATAAGCACGGACATGTAGGCAAAAGATTAGTGTGACAGTCCTGTCTTTCCGAGGTGCGTGCGTTAAATGCGGACACGTAAACTATGGCGAGGTTATTACCAAATGCGTCCAAACAGGACCAACGTGCTGTTGTTCTGTTCTTGGCTCCCGAGTGTCAAACACCGGTGGACATCCATCGAAGAATGAAGGCTGTGTATGGGGCAGCATATCTGTCGAAAACCACCGCTGTGGAATGATGCACCAATTTCCACGCGAGTCGCGTTTCGACAACACCAGACGCCGGTCGATCTGGGACGCCAGCCTCATGCATTACGCCAACTCAAGTGGGAGACACTCGAGCACCCGCCGTATAGTCCTGATTTCTCCCCGTGCGATTATTACGCCGATGATCCCCTAAAAAATTTCTCGAAGTGTCGACACTTCCTGTCAGAGGAGGATGTGCAGCAGGCGGTTACGGACTTCTTAACGCAGCAGGACGCAGTGTTTCACCATACGAGGATCTTCAACCTGATGCGTCGGTGGGATGAGTTCCTCAATACTAACGGCCATTTTGCCTGATTGGCATCGAGGTTCGTGACTGTACGGCCGTCGAACGGAAACTTTTTGATCGTCCCTTATATTTATTTATTTATTCATTTATTTATTTATCAAATAATACAAGGGTGGGATATTAAAGGGAACCAACGACATTCCCAACGACTATTTATTTCATGGCTCCAATAATCCGGTGTAAGGAACTTCAATCAATCTACACTCGTCCATCACCTCAACTTAACTGTTTTCGTGTTGTCACTTTTTCGCACGTACGTGCATTTAAATAAATTAATGAATGAGAACAGTTCACTGAAACATCTTCAATGACACAGACCGCACAATCAACAGGGCGTAATTATGTTATTCTGATGAAGTCGACAGTCGACATACTGAAACGCTGTGGCCCAAAGAGTTTAAATGCAAAGATAAAACAGGATATTTCCGCGATGAAAGTTTCGTTCTCTGTATAGGTTATGACTACCTATGTATTTCATTTATCTTATATTTATACACTTTTATTATCATTATTTAATTTTGTAGTCATTTGCTAACTTAGTTCTAATATTAAAAGAAGCGTTTTGACAGCTAGCTCAGGGAAGGTCCATATACTACCTGCCTGGCTGGACAGAAGGGAGTAGGGGTATGGTTGCCATGGAAACCTAGGCCGACCTTACGGTTGCCATGGAGATGAGCCTCCCGCGCTATCTGTCATAATGCGTCTTTTAATATTAGGACTATAGTCAAAATAAATAAAATTTGAGTTGTAGATTCTCTATAGATAAATTCTGGTGTTTTTGTTGTGTTTCTAGAGAAGATAGGATTATGCTGCAATGAGAACTGATGACTTGATGTTTGAGCTCTTGAATCTTTTTCTTTATCTTTTTCTTACGGTGTTTCTTGGCACACCCTGGTTCGGCCGCGGGAGTGAATTGTGTCGCAAAAGTGCATTTGAACCATTTATCCGGCCGAATCCCTTCCTTATCAGGAGGGATATATTCTCTGTGTTGATTTTGCGATGTATTATAAGTGTACGAAAAGATGTGTTTTGAGACAGACACAAAAACCCAGCCCAGAGTCAGAGGATTTAACTTGATACCAATAAAGTCCCCCACTCAGCCAGGAATCGAACCAAAGGCCATGAAACTAGCCATTCAACCTGGAAACCACACGCTTGAGCTCTTAAAAATCAATATGTAATTAATCCCTAATTACTCTCGATTACCCCTTTTACCTTTCTCTTTATTTATTATTCCAAGAACTCCACTACGGATATTAATCTTAACCATTGACACAAGATTCTATATATGCAAATTTTTATGAACACATTTTCCATTACCGGGCGAGTTGGCCGTGCGGTTAGGAGCGCTCGGCTGTGAGCTCGCATCCGGGAGATAGTGGGTTCGAACCCCACTGTCGGCAGCCCTGATTACGGTTTTCCGTGGTTTCCCATTTTCACACCAGGCAAATGCTGGGGCTGTACCTTAAGTAAGGCCACGGTCGCTTCCTTCCCATTCCTAGGCCTTTCCTGTCCCATCGTCGCCATAAGACCTACCTGTGTCGGTGTGACGTAAAGCAACTAGCAATATATATATATTCCATTATTTTAACATTGACATTTTTCACGAAAGTAGAGAACTATTCGACAATAAGAGGGAACTCGTCAACGAACCAAATTTCCATTTTTGTGAAAAGAAATATCTAATTTTGAATGATTATGTTTACATCTTTAATTTCTTCTGTGTTCTTTCCGTACGCTAAGCCTGGTTAAAATTTAGGAATTATTTCCAAATGAATTCTTTTTTCTTTCTTTCTTTCTTAATATGCATAGCCTTAAGGTTGGTTTTCGCTCAGAGGGAAAGAAGGGGCAGTGGCCTTAAGTTAGGTACCTGTAGGTTCGAACCCCACTGTCGGCAGCCCTGAAAATGGTTTTCCGTGTTTTCCCATTTTCACACCTTAATTAAGGCCACGGCCGCTTCCTTCCCACTCCTAGGCCTTTCCTATCCTATCATCGCCATAAGACCTAACTGTGTCGGTGCGACGTAAAGCAATTAGCAAAAAAAGTTAGGTACCATCCCGGCATTTGGCTGGAAGTGTAGGGGGAAACCACTTCCAGGATGGCTGAGGTGGGAATCGAACCCACCTCTACTCATTTAACCTGCCTAGGCTGAGTGGACCCCGTTCCAGCCCTCGTACCACTTTTCAAATTTCGTGGCAGAGCCGGGAATCGAACCCGGGCCTCCAGGGTGGCAGCTAATCACAATAACCACTACGTCACAGAGACGGACAAAAATACCGTTATTACTAGAGAAATACAGATACGTATTTACGGCGATTGTTTCGCTGTAGACACAAGATTCTTCTGTGGCATTCCGCTTAATCGTGCCGTCTTTTGTTTCTTCTCGAGCTCCAGGGCTAGCACCAATCAATGGAAGTGCTATGTCTGTGAATTCTCAATGTCTTTGCCCATCACGATTAGCGCGGGAAGTTCAAATGGAAAAATTCTGATGAAAAGTATATTATGAATAACACAAATATTATTTTTGTTGAAAGAAAAATATGATGATCCCTGGACCAATAATAATATTAATTAATGAGTTATGGGCACAAGTCATCAACTCGTTCCACCAAGTAATATAAAGCAAAGTTAAGGATTTCAAAGAATTTAAGCAACAAAGACTGAACACACCAAAGTGTTACATGAACAAACGACATAGTGAAGCGCAGCGATGTAGTTGATTTCATAGTCGTAATGTAGCGAAGTAAGTATGTATATACGCTGACTGACAGAGCAAATGCAACACCAAGAAGGAGTGGTCAGAACGTTATGCCAATTGCAGGGTAGACTGACGTCACTGAGGTATGCTCATGATGTGAAATGCGCCGCTGTGCTGCGCACGTAGCCAACGATAAATGGGACACGGCGTTGGCGAATGGCCCACTTCGTACCGTGATTTCTCAGCCGACAGTCATTGTAGAACGTGTTGTCGTGTGCCACAGGACACGTGTATAGCTAAGAATGCCAGGACGCCGTCAACGGAGGCATTTCCAGCAGACAGACGACTTTACGAGGGGTATGGTGATCGGGCTGAGAAGGGCAGGTTGGTCGCTTCGTCAAATCGCAGCCGATACCCATAGGGATGTGTCCACGGTGCAGCGCCTGTGGCGAAGATGGTTGGCGCAGGGACATGTGGCACGTGCGAGGGGTCCAGGCGCAGCCCGAGTGACGTCAGCACGCGAGGATCGGCGCATCCGCCGCGAAGCGGTGGCAGCCCCGCACGCCACGTCAACCGCCATTCTTCAGCATGTGCAAGACACCCTGGCTGTTCCAATATCGACCAGAACAATTTCCCGTCGATTGGTTGAAGGAGGCCTGCACTCCCGGCGTCCGCTCAGAAGACTACCATTGACTCCACAGCATAGACGTGCACGCCTGGCATGGTGCCGGGCTAGAGCGACTTGGATGAGGGAATGGCGGAACGTCGTGTTCTCCGATGAGTTACGCTTCTGTTCTGTCAGTGATAGTCACCGCAGACGAGTGTGGCGTCGGCGTGGAGAAAGGTCAAATCCGGCAGTAACTGTGGAGCGCCCTACCGCTAGACAACGCGGCATCATGGTTTGGGGCGCTATTGCGTATGATTCCACGTCACCTCTAGTGCGTATTCAAGGCACGTTAAATGCCCACCGCTACGTGCAGCATGTGCTGCGGCCGGTGGCACTCCCGTACCTTCAGGGGCTGCCCAATGCTCTGTTTCAGCAGGATAATGCCCGCCCACACACTGCTCGCATCTCCCAACAGGCTCTACGAGGTGTACAGATGCTTCCGTGGCCAGCGTACTCTCCGGATCTCTCACCAATCGAACACGTGTGGGATCTCATTGGACGCCGTTTGCAAACTCTGCCCCAGCCTCGTACGGACGACCAACTGTGGCAAATGGTTGACAGAGAATGGAGAACCATCCCTCAGGACACCATCCGCACTCTTATTGACTCTGTACCTCGACGTGTTTCTGCGTGCATCGCCGCTCGCGGTGGTCCTACATCCTACTGAGTCGATGCCGTGCGCATTGTGTAACCTGCATATCGGTTTGATATAAACATCAATTATTCTTCCGTGCCGACTCTGTTTTTTCCCCAACTTTCATCCCTTTCGAACCACTCCTCCTTGGTGTTGCATTTGCTCTGTCAGTCAGTGTACTTTCTCTAGTAATAATGGTATTTATTAATTTAGCGCTGATTTTAATTTTAATTTGCTTAAAAGCAATTATTATCTTCCATTTACGACAAAAATTATAGTGAATTTTCGTTGATATGATTCGTTCACGTAACCGATTGGCGCTGTCAAACCGGTCCTATGCCACGTGCAGACTTAGCAACTTTGCCGCGCGAAGTGCATTTGAATTCGCCCGCGAAGCGATCTGATTCGCTAACTTCAGCAGCTGATAAATTGCGCGAGATATCGATTTTTTCAAATTACCTATCAGTATTACCAACTCTCTAACTCTCGCTTTGTTTCCGACCACCCTTCAAAACTAACCATTGTTTAATAATACCCTTTTTTTCGTATTTGCTTTACGTCGCACCGACACAGATAGGTCTCATGGCGACGATGGGACAGGGAAGGGCTAGGAGTGGGAAGGAAGCGGCCGTGGCCTTAATTAAGGTTCAGCCCCGGCATTTGCCTGGTGTGAAAATGGGAAACCACGGAAAACCATCTTCAGAGCTCCCGACAGTGGGGGTTCGAACCTACTATCTCCCGAATACTGGATACTGGCCGCTCTTAAGCGACTGCAGCTATCAAGCTCGGTTTAATAATACCATTCTTTTCCGAAAATCACAGAAGTAGTTAGTGAAACGTAAAAAACAATGAACATTAATAATACCCTTTTGCATTCGGAGATAGTCGGTTCGAATCCCACTATCGGCAGCCCTGAAGATGGCTTTCCGTGGTTTCCTACTTTGACACCAGGTATATGCTGGTGCTGTACCTTAATTAAGGCCACGACCGCTTCCTTGCATCGTCGCCATAAGATATATCTGTGTTCGTGCGACGTAAAGCAAATTGTAAGGAGATATAATAATAATAATAATAATAATAATAATAATAATAATAATAATAATAATCATCATCATCATCATCATCATCATCATCATCATCATTGTATGGCCTCAGCTATCGTCTGCAGACATTTAAATTTGTTGCCATCTGGCTGTCTGTTCGTCAATTTCGACGTTCCGTTTTACTCTATGCCTACTAGATGGTAAAGGTAAGATAAGGGTGTAATCTGCCCGAAGGCACCGAACCTCCGCAGAGGTGTGCCTGAACCGGAGTTTACGTGCGGTAGCGTGGCCCGTTCCTTTCCCCTCCACCATTCCCTCACCCCCCACCAACAGTGCGTGGCAACCCATCCAAATCTTGACCACGCCCAATGTTGCTTAACTACTAGATGGCAGACCAAGTAAACTGAAACTGTCTTGGATGTCTATGGCTGAGATTTAATGAATTTTGTCGGGTAAAAACCAAATGTACCACCAGAGATCTTTTACATGCCGACATTGTAAATAGTGAAGTCCTCTACCTTCTATCAGTACGGACTCAAGCGAATGGCTCTAATTTGCTCTGTTTGCTTACTATGCTTTGCCTTTCTCATCCATCACCAACTGCAAGAACAATGAAAACTAATGGTTCATCACATAATATATTTAATAGGTTAGGGGCCGCGTAACCGAGACGACGTTGCGATTCCCCGTCAGAGAGTTAAGACAGTTAGAAACTTGAGCTCTACTGCTGGCGACGGACGGAGTAGTACTGACGGTGTAGAGCTGGCCTCCTGAGCTCAAGATCTCGTGTTCGATCCTAGCTCAGTCCTGTGGTATTTGAAGTTACTCAAATTCGTCAGCCTCGAGTCAGTAGATTCACAGGCAAGTTAAATAAATCCTGCTGGACAAACAACAGCACCTCTGTGGCTCCAATAACCGTAAAAAATAGTTATTGAGACGTAAATATAACAGTATTATTTATTATTCTAATACCGAGCATGTGGCCGTGCGGTTAGGGTCGCGCAGCTGTGAACTTGTATTCGGGAGATAGTGAGTTCGAACCCCACTGTCGGCAGCCCTGAAGATGGTTTTCCGTGGTTTCCCATTTCCGAGGCTGTACCTAATTAAGGCTACGGCCGCTTCATACCCACTCCTAGCTTTTTCTACCCGATCGTCGCCATAAGACCTATCTGTGTCGGTGCGACGCAAAGCTACTTGTAAAATAAAAACCATATTCTAATTCTGGACAAGTACTTGTCTCTGGGGTGCAGTCAGCCTACAGCAGGAATAATTAGTAGGTTGATTCCTGTTGAGGAAGGTGGCTACTCTCTCATTTAGAGTCAATATTACAGGAAGTGGAAACCTTTACCTGCCACGTTTCCAGACCAGTTCATCGCATGAACAGAGATGGCCATGATATTTTATCCATTTGGTGACATGCTTATCAATGTCTTCACCACTCTGCACCACAGATCCACGATAAACGAAGGTGCTGGTTTTAATGACAATAAATAATGTCAAGAAGCAGCCCAGCACTTATCTGTCCATCCATCGAAAAATTGCAGTGCCTATACTCTATCTTAACTCTGCTAATCTTTAACACGTTTTCCTCCGAGGCATCCTTCCAATTGTTAAATTTGTCTTGAAGTGCACCCACGTTGTCTGCCACCGGCACGATGTTTTCAGCAAACAACATACTTCCAGGAGCTTCTTCCCGGATGTGCGTGGATAGTTCGTCAATGATCATTATGAAGAGCTGTGGGCTAAGTGCAGAGCCCTGAAGCAGACCTACACTGCCGGAAAATAACATGCATCTTCCTCAAGTACTGTGTTCAGTGGCAGGAGGGTATGATATGTGCATACTGAGGGTTTGTTGTGTTTATGATTCATTAGTCACGGACATTGGCGATCAGATGGCGTTCAGGAGGCCTGTCCGTGTGCACTCTGCAGGTAGTAACTGCGCTGAGGTTAGAGATGAACAGTGTTTGCAACATTCATTCTGGCCCCGCCGACGATTACGTCCTCCTGTTATACAACTGCAGCCATTTCAGTGGGGTCGCATCGTGGGACTAAGGGAAGCTGGATGGACGTATCGACGGATTACTGCACATGTTTGGCACAATGTATCGATGATGTGTCGCTGCTTTCAGCAGTGGTCTGTGGAACATTCCCACACCCTTAGACCAGGCTCCGGACGTCCGCGTTCTGTTGTTTTCTGTGACGAGAGTAGGTTCTGTCTGTATGCAAGTGATGGACGTACGGTTTAGACTTGGTGAGTGGCCTATTCCAGAGTGCATTCGCACACGGTACCCAGGTCCCACTACAGGCTTCATGGCGTGGGAGGCCACCCGTTACGGTCACAGTGGGTAACGCAACCAGCTCCTGCTACATTGCCCAGGTTGTTGTCCCCGTGCTACTGCCATTTCTTGGACAGGAAGGCGATGCGAAGTGCTCTACGTGGTGAACAACACCTGCCCTGGCCAGCAAGATCACCGGATCTCTCGCCAGTGGGAACTTGCGTGTCCTCCACAAACTGCAAGAACCATCACCGAATTGCATCAAAAGGTGCAAGATGCTCAGAACAATCTATCGCAGGAGTCCATTCGGCACCTTTGTGATCCTTTTTATGAGCGAATATACGCCTGTACTGCCGCAACTGTGTATTGATGCGACTGGTTGGGCACCCTTTACTGTGACGTGTGTGTTTCATTTGGTCTGAAATGGTAATCATATAGTCCTGCAATGATTAACTACCCGACACATCGCTTATGAATAAAATGGCCTTGTCCTTGAAGATGTTGCACGTTTTTTTCTTTTAGGGGCTGCCTGGCCAAGGCGGTAATAGCGTGCTCTGTTCGCCGAGAAGGACGTGGGTTCGAATCCCCGCCAAGGAGTCGTAAAATTTAAGAAAAGAAACTTCCACTTCCGGAGGTGCATATGGCCCTGAGGTTCACTCAGCTTACACCAAAAATGAGTACCAGGTTAATTCCTGGGCGCAAAGGCTGCCGGGCGTAGAGCTAACCACTCTACCCCATCACATGCCGAGGTTAGAATGGTGGAAGCCTTTACCTTCCACCCCTGCAAGGGCCTTCATGGCCTGTACGGAGATGACTTTGCTTTGCATTGCTTTTTTGGCAGTTACTGAAAATGTTCCTGTGGACCGGAATGCACTGCGGACAGATATTTGGCATTCATCACCCGTATATTTTGACATAAATATTTCTGACGGCTACGAGTCATCCGAAAATTCTTGTAACGTGAAGGAACAAAATGTGATAATGTTATTTGCTTTACGTCTCACTAACTACTTTTACCGTTTTCGGAGACGCCGAGTTGCCGGAATTTAGTCCCGCAGGATTTCTTTTACGTGCCAGTAAATCTACCGACACGATGCTGACGTATTTGAGCACATTCATATACCATCGGACTGAGCCAGGATCGAACCTGCCAAGCTGGGGTCAGAAAGCCAGCGCCTCAACCGTCTGAGCCACTCAGCCCGGCAACAGAATGTGTGATGGAAGTGTAACCATGGCAACCACGCAGGCAGTGATGTAATGTATGAATGGCTGGTCAGACAATGTTACCTAGCAACCGTGAAGGTTGCGCCTTTGTCATCTGAAACTAGCAGCCATTGATGGATGGCCATGACAGGGAGACGTATCTATGATCATTTGATTTTTGCAGAAGGAAGTTTGTTTCTTTTTCTTCTCTTTTTTCTAGCGGTTAAATGTCGCACTAACACATCGGAGGTGATGTAAGGAAGACTAAAGGGCAAGGACGGGGAGGGTAGTGGCCATGCCCTACATTTAGGTACAGCCATAGCACTAGCCTAGTGTGAAAATCCGCACGCTTGGAAAACCATCTTCAGGGTTGCCGACGGTGGAATTCAAACCCACCTTCTCCCGAATGCAAGACCACACGGCCTACTCGCATGGTAATACAAATACTGATACTCGAAGTGTAAAGTAGAAAAACAAAATCATCAATAATGCCAACTTTCTGTGAGCAACCAGGCACTAGAAGAAGTCGAACTTCACGTGCAGTATGGATGCGAGAAGCTTGCATCGTAGAGATCGCTCGCTGGCCTCAACAAGAGCGATACTCAACTCCGTTATAGGTCAACAATAAAAGATAAAAGTTGAGTGTTTCACTAGGATGGAATTCGCCCCATGCCAGAGTTAATAGGGAACATAACACCACGCCACACTGACACGTTAGGAAAGCGTCACCAATTGGCCATTGTTACAACTGCCAACAACAATAGATCATATTGAACCAGCAGACTTCTAAATATGCATTGTTTGCAATCATACTCTGTAAGCAAACGGTAAATGATGCAGAAAAGGTACGGCAGAGCACACGGAAGATTAATGTTTATTAACGAAGGAGTGAAATAACGGGGAATTTGGTGGATATTACTCATCATTTATTCCCCAGTATTACAACACTAGCAATAACGATTTCTGCACGTACTTCTGCAAGAAATATGGCGACATTCAGTACACTCGTAAGGTTTGCAAACCTTCCTGAATATTATTTGATTTTGTAATCAACCGAGCTCGATAGCTGCAGTCGCTTAAGTGCTGCCAGTATCCAGTATTCGGGAGATAGTGGGTTCGAACCCCACTGTCGGCAGCCCTGAAGATGGTTTTCCGTATTTTCCCATTTTCACACCAGGCAAATGCTGGGGCCACGGACGCTTCCTTTCCACTCCTAGCCCTTCTCTGTTCCATCGTCACCATAAGACCTATCTGTGTCGGTGTGACGTAAAGCAACTTGCAAAAAAAAAAAAAAAAAAAAAAATTTGTAATCAACTCTTTAACCATAGAATCTGTAAGAGGTCGGGGACAAAATTGCCTACGTATTTGTTCTTCCAACATAATTCATACGATTTACGATTCGATGACTCAATATTTTTATTCTTATTGTAAATTGCATTAATTCTTTCGTAGGTATTATTGTGCTTAGGAATGAAAATGCCCATTGCAGTATGTGTTTATGTTTGGGTCATCAATTGACTGGCTTGATGCAGCGCTCCATGCCACCCCATTCTGTGTCCTGTCATTTTCTCTCTTCGTTTGGTTAAATTTTCTCAGATCATTCTCCTCTCGCCAGTTCGATTCCGTATCTCTTCATTCGTGATTCGATCTCTCCATCTCACCTTCAACCGGGTGAGTTGGCCGTGCGGTTAGGGGCGCGCGGCTGTGAGCTTGCATCCGGGAGATAGTTAGTACGAATCCAGCAGTCGGCAGTCATGAAGATGATTTTCCGTGGTTTCCCATTTTCACACCAGGGAAATGCTGGGGCTGTACCTTAATTAAGGCCATGGCCGCTTCCTTCCTACTCCTAGGCCTTTCCTATCCCATCATCGCCATAAGACCTACCTGTGTCGGTGCGACGTAAAATCCACTCGAATCTCACTTTCAGCATTCGTGTGTAACACCACATTTCAAAAGCTTCTATTCTCCTTCTTTGCGAGCTGGTTTTCGTCCATGTTTCACTTCCATACACTGCCACTCTCTAAAACATCTTTCTAATTCCTAAAAACCTATCAGTGTTCGAAGTGAGCAGATTTCTTTTCTTAAGAAAGGCCTTCATTGCTTGTGTTAGTTTGCATTTTACGTCCTCCTTATTTCTTCCAACGTTAGTTATTCCGCTATTCTAGAAACAATATCCGCCTACTTCCTTTAAGACTTCATTTCCTAATCAAATATTTCCTGCATCGCCTGACTTCGTTCCAATACACTCCATTATTCTTTTTAGGCTTTAATTATTTTCATCTTGTGCTCCTCTGTGCCCTTACAGTTTATCAATTTCATCAGATCTTCTGCAGACTCAGATAAAATCATAGGAAAACTGAGATTTTTATTTATATTCATTTATTTTTATTTTTTTATTTTTATTTTTTATTTTATTTTATTATTTTATTTTTTTATATTTTTATTTTCATTTATTTATTTTTATTTCCTATTCTTGGGTTTTGATTCCCCTTCCAAATTCCTATTTTGTTTCATTTTCCGCCTGTTCTATAGAAACAATTAAAAGAAGAGGAGACACACTTCTTTTTTTTACAATTTGCTTTACGTCGCACCGACACGGATAGGTCTTACGGCAACAATGGACAGGAAAGGGTAAGGAGTGGGAAGGAAGCGGCCGTGCCCCCAGCATTTGCCTGGTGTGAAAATGGGAAACCACGAAAAACCATCTTCAGGGCTGCCGACAGTGGGGTTTGAACCCACTAATACTGGATACCGGCCACACTTAAGCGACTGGAGCTATCGAGCTCGGTGAGACAAACTTCAGCCTTGCCTCACTCCCGTCTGGACTACTGCTTCTGTTTCATAGCTCTCGATTCTTATTACTGTAGAATTACTTTTGTACAGATTATAGATAATTATTCTTTCTCAGTATCTGATCCGGATCACCTTCAGAATCTCAAATAGCATGGTCCATTCAACGTTATCGAATGCCTTTTCTAGATCTACGTGTAGTTGAATATGCCTGCGTACAGTAAGGTAGCACAGTAGATCAGGGACGTAGCCGGAAGGCGGGGGCGGGGGATGGGGTGGTTGTTGTTCTGGGTGTCTTTTACAAAATTTAAATTAAATAGAAACTGACAATAAACTAAATAAACATTCACAGAGACATAATTGTAAAATGAACAGATCTCTTGAATATACAGTGGAACCTCGATATCTACAATCACCTCGGGAGCTAAATTTTATTTGAAGTTATGGAAATTTCGAGATATAGGCAATCCCGTTTTTGAGCATTATAGCACATAACTGAATCAGATGTATCTACGGGCTTATACTGAATACATTATTTTTAACAGTATTTTAAAATATACAAACTCTATTCACGGCATTACTTCAATTATGAAAATCCACAACCTGTATCCAGTCATTCGACCGGGTCAGGAATGGAATGAATGAAGCCCCATCTAGCGGCGAGGATAGGAATTGTACCGGCTGTCGAAGCCTGTCGCACTCCTCTCGGGCAATGATTGATGAATGACAGATGAAATGAAATGATATTAGAGAGTGTTTCTGGAATGGAATATGATAGGGAAAACTGGAGTAACCGAAGAAAATCCTGCTTCACCTCCGCTTTGTCCAGTCACATGGAGTGACCGAGATTTGAACCACGGAACCCAGCGGTGAGAGGCCGGCGCACTGCCACCTGAGCGACGGAGGCTGACTACTTCAATTATAACCCTAATTATAGTAACTTTTAGAAGATAAAGTACAGTACATACAGCAGTGAAACAAGAAACAAACCTCCGTTAACACCTTTGGAAGAAATATCATTAGTCTCTTCTATTTTTTCACTGTTAACCTTCCTTTACTCCACATACTTTACAACAACATTTATTGCTGTGAGAAAAACACTGCCATTTATATTCGACTGGCTCCGTATGTAGGTTCCTAACCACGCAGCCAAGATTCGTAAATGGAGCTTGTCATCCATGACTTTACGGGTCGCTTTCACACCCGAAAAACAACTAAGTTTCGTAGATTTTCCGATCACTAGAAGTTTGTTTTCCGGTTCCCGTCATATTACCTCCCAGCATCACTGTAACCCTTTCTTTACTTGTTAACTGTTTCTACCGAGCTCGATAGCTGCAGTCGCTTAAGTGCGCCCAGTATCCAGTATTCGGGACATAGTACGTTCGAACCCGACTGTCGGCAGCCCTGAAAATCGTTTTCCGTGGTTTCCCATTTTCACACCAGGCAAATGCTGGGGCTGTACCTTAATTAAGGCCACGGCCGCTTCCTTCCCAGTCCTAGCCCTTTCCTGTCCCATCGTCGCCGTAAGACCTATCTGTGTTGGTGCGACGTAAAGCCAATAGCAAAAATAAATAAATTAACTGTTAATGCTAGCTGTGATTTAAAAAAAAAATACTCTCATCTGTGTACTGTTACCAAGAGCATTAAGTTTCGAGATACACTTTTATAGATACTGCATATTCTGTAAAGTGGAGACATTTGATGAAAAGATGTTCTAATATTTTTGTTTTTTAAAATGTTACATGAAATCTTGAATTTGGGTGCGGCCCATGAAAATTCAGGAGGAAAAGTAACTCAGATATTAATCAATTTGCAAATTTCTTATTTTATAAATGAATTTTGACGCATCTTTATGGCTTCGATTCTCTAAACTTTCGGTTTCTCAATTTAACATGAGCTCGTTGCATGAAACTACGAAGGTTGGAACTTAAATAGTGGCAACTACTTATTTACAACAGATACAAAAGAGTTGCATGTTAGCAACCTTTACTGTCCTTCAATGTAGTCACCAGCGTTGTGTATAACCCGTTGCCAGCGATGTAGAAGTCGTAGTATACCTTTGGCACAGCCTGTTCTGTTGATGGTGCGAATGAAGCTGTCTACTGCCTGTCGAATATCTGCAACAGTTCTGAAGCGAATGCTCACGAATCGTCTGATTTCGATCATTGTCCAGTAACGCGACAAGAGCATGCACTTCTTCTTCACTCGTAGGACGACCTGCCCGATGAATGTCCGCCACAGTTTGCCGACCATCGTTGAGGCTTTTACCCAACGTGCCACTGTTCTGTAAGGCAATGCAGATTCCTCGCAAGCCTCTTGAAGACCTTGATGATACCGTCGTGATTTACGACCTCTGGCACATTCAATCTTGATCCAACTCCGTTGCTCCTGTTTGGAAAACATAGTGACAACGTTACGTTAGACCGCTAGCTCACTCCTGACTGTGTTTCTCTCGCTTGTGCGCACGCAGGTGATGTGGGAAGGGCGAGTCCATTTGCTCTAAGGTAAGGTAGGTATGTAATCAACGTGTGCTATCAGCGACAATATTAGATTGCCTTGCATTGCGTCTGCACAGCAGTGCTGCCACTATTTAAGTTCCAACCCTCGTATTTGTGGATAATGTGATGTTCCTTTATTATTTTTCATTTAATTCATTTACCCGCCAGGGTTGGTTTTTTCCCCGGACTCAGTGAGGGATCCCACCTCTACCACCCCAAGAGCAGTGTCCTGTTGCGTGCCATTTGGTCAGGGAGTCCGGCTCCATAGCTAAGTGGTTAGCGTGCTGGCCATTTGCCACAGGGGTCCCGGGTTCGATTCCCGGCGGGGTCGAAAATTTTAACCATAATTGGTTAATTCCTCTGGCACGGGGGCTGGGTGTATGTGTCGTCTTCATCATCATTTCATCCTCATCACGACGCGCAGGTCGCCTACGGGAGTAATTTCAAAAGACCTGCATCTGGCGAGCCGAACTTCTCCTCGGACACTCCCGGCACTAAAAGCCATACGCCATTTCATTTCATTTTGGTCAGGGATTCAACTGGAGACGAGGACCAGTACCTCGCTCAGGTAGCTTTCCTGCTATGCAGAACAGGGGCCTTGTGGGGAATAGGAAGATTGGAAGGGATAAGCAAGGAGGAGGGAAGGAAGCGGCCGTGGCCTGCAGTTAGGTACAATCCCGACATTTGCCTGGATAAGAAGTGGGAAACCATGGAAAAACACTTCGATGATGTCCGAGGTAGAAATCGAACCACCATCTACTCATTTGTCTTCCCGAGACTGAGCGGACCCTGTTCCAATCCTCCTACCACTTTTCAAATTTGGTGGCAGAGCAGCGAATCGTACCCGGATCTCCGGGGGTGGCAGCTAATCACATTAACCACTACACCACAGAGGCGGACGAGATGTTCTGTTAAAATGCAAATATTTCAAGTATTCCTTTTGTACCCTTCCAAGTTGATACACTTGCATTTTGCGCCTAGGGATCCACAACACGCTCACGGATTCGTTATGGCTTGACCTTAAAATGATCAATTGAAAGAATAGAGCAGGTTTTCAAAATACTAAAAAGTCCAGAATAAACATGTCTGGAGTGAAATGGTTTACCGAGAACTCTCGAAGTCAAGGTGGCCGATCGCGGTGAGGCTGTAGCCTGAGCAGCACATCTACTGTCAGCGCAGCAGGTAGATGGGCGAGCACATGGCAACTCGCTGAGCTTGGGGCCGGGAGAGCGCCCGTATGGATCGCATGGAAATAACAAGCACATACAGGGTGTAACTAAATATGTGGGAAAGCTTCGGGGATTCGAATAGAGGACCTGACAACAAGCAGAACATGTCCTGTAAACATATGGTTTATTCGGTTTCGTTTCCGTGTTACATACATTGTTTGTGGTGTACATAACTCAGACCACTTCACTATGCAAGTTGGTCGTTTGTGTTGATAAAGTGTAACTTACTACTTACAGTTCTATATACAAGATGCTCAAAATGGCTACCACGAGCTGTAACGCGCCGCATCATTGACTGTCTCGCTGTTCCCATATTCCAGGGGTCTGTCGTATCTGCTGACACCGTTGCTCTATTCGCTGACACAGCATTTCCACGTTGTGAATAGGTGTGGCATACACAATGGCCTCAAATGACCCCATAAGTAGAAGTCTAATGGAGTGAGATCGGGAGAACGAGCAGGCCACGGTGTCGGTCCCTGAAGCCCTATCCATTTGTTTGGGAATCGCTTGTGTAAAATTGCTCTAGCAGCAAGAGCAAAATGAGGCGGTGCTCCATCATGCATGAACCACATGCGCTGAAGTGAATCCAGTGGAACGTTTCCAACAAACCTGTGTGGAAGTGTTTACTTTGCTAAGCAACTGACATCACGTGGCTTTGAATGCAAAACAAATGCACACAGATTTGAATAAGGACGAAACGTACAAGTGGCCTGTGTGCCCTACACGAATGACCAACCTGCATAGTGAAGTGGTCTGTGTCATGTACACCGCAAACAATGCCTGTAACACGGAAAAGAAAGCAAATAAACATATGTTTACCAGACATGTTCTGCTTGTTGTCAGGTCCTCTATCGAATCTCCAGGAGTTTTCCCACATATTCTGTTACACCCTGTATAATAGCGCATAATCAAAGTAAAATAATTTCTCATCTTTTCACAGAATATCTTTAAAATGTCTTCCACCTGCATCTACACATTTTTGGCTTCATCTAAGGAATTTTTCATTCATAGGCATTAGTTCATCTACCGAAATAGCCTCAATTTTTCTCGTGATATTTAATCTGAGTTCATCTAGAGTGTGAAAATGGGAGTGTTGGCGGCAGTAACTGCAGACAGGATAATAGGGCCTATAGTTTTTGAAACCACAATCACTGGGCAGAGATACTGAAGTGACATTCTCGTACCATTTTTTAACAATTGACGGACAATTAATGTCAGTCTGGATATTTCCAGCAGGACTCGGCAACAGCGCATACGGCTAAGGGGTGATTAAGTTTGATTGAGGAAATTTTTGACAGCAGAGTAACTGGTAAACCATTGTGGCCCGCAAGATCCAGAGATCTTATGATTTGCGATTTTTACTTAAGGAAAAAATTGAAAATCAGGTTTATGAAACAAACAGCAGGAGTTCTTTAAGATGCTGGAGTTGCAATATTAAGGGGTCCAAAACAAGATATGTCAAACGTCTTCGATAATACATAGGCTGGTTTTTAGTAATGGCAAATATTTATTTTCTAGATACTGTAACCCAAAGGCCCGTACTTTAATTCAGCGGAGAGCATGGGTTGACGCCAGGGCGTGTACGGTCCATGCTAGAAATACCAGAGGGCAAAGGGTAGTAGAATAAGTTCCTGTTAAGTTGAACCTTGTGTTTATTCGTGTTAGACAAATTATATAATCGTCTACAGGCTAGCGGTAGGGGTTTAGAAAGTCCAGGCATAGGTAGGGAGAGACGCTGTCCCTCGGCGTCGGCGCAGGTGATATCCCACGTTGTCGAACTCCTTTCCCCTCACCATGGAACTCCTTTCAGCACAATGGCACCACGTTATCCCACGGCGGTTGACGGCCTTTCAATTTCCGTAGAGACTCGGACCCGAGAGTCTGACGTCTGGTGATGTCAGCGTGGAGTAATTAATTTAGACTTTATTCCACTGAGATCCCATGAAGGGAGTAAAGAATTGTGTAGACTTCGGACAGAATGTCAATAGGATCTGATGCGACACTTCTCTACCGCATTGCACTGAAGATTACTACACGACACTGTTCGTATAATCTACAAGTTCCAAAGTTCGTAAGGTTCAACGCAAATAATATGTTACTCATTCGATGCACTTATCGAACAAAGTAAAATTAATTTAGTATCACAGTTTATGATGAAAAGAAAGATTAGCACAGTTCAAAACTATGAAATAATTGTCGTCCAATACACTCGTCGACGAAATTTACATTAATGGAGTAACACAATTTACAAAATCTGGAACCTTCTCCGACAATAATACACAGTCTTACGAAATGAAATGAACACTGTTACTTTGGCACAGTCTAACAAAAAGAAGCAAAATATGTCACTGACACACAGTCTCACGTAATACTCGAAAACACGGTAAATGCTGTAACGAAGGCACAGTCTTTGGAATACAAGTTAAAGCACAGTTTGTGAAATGAACATTGTTGTGAAGACACAGACTTACGAAAAGGTATTAAGTCCTTTCACTGAGGCACAGTCTTGTGAAATATTCTAAAGCACAGTTTTATGCGAAAAGTTAAGCACAGTTTTGCAAATAAATTCTGTTACGAAGGCACAGCCATGTGAAAATAAGTTAAAGTGCTGTTCATGCGAAACAGTCCTGTGAAATAATTTAATGCACAGCCTTTACGAGCTGAAATGAATTATGCAAATCACTTAGTGATCGTTTACTTGTAGAAAGAATGTCTATTATTTAAGGCCTTTCAGTCCGACACCTTACGAAACAAATTGAATTACTCTTGTATCACAGTTTATGCAAGTCAATCACTTTTAACAACTTGAGGTAATTTATCACCTCCTATTTCAAACGAAGTTAGAGTCCTAGTTTCTCACCTCTGACACAGAAATTTAAACTGGAACACTCAGCCGAACAGGGTAACGACCTGGAATATAACTTTCCACAGCTAGCCCGCACGTCGTGGAAACTGGAAATACACGAAGACACTGATTTCTTTTAGCCCAGCGGGCTTCTTTTTATATCCGTAGGCCGGACCATACGGTTTCAAATTCATGAATATTCTATCTTTAATTTATCGGCTATCCTTCTGCCGATTTTTATGAAACTTGGTACATTATCGTTTGTGATAAGGGGCTATACGATGACTAGATCAGAATTTTGATAGCACATTCCATTCTTGAGATATTGAAGTAGAAGGCATGGAAATTTCGATAGTGACGTCACCTGGCCTTGGCTGGCTCTCTGCAGCGAGCGGTTGCATGCCTCGCTGTCACTGCTACTGTCTGCGCGCACAGCGGTCATTTCGAACTCTTTCAGACGGGTGTTACGACGAGTTACGTTAGACATACTTTGACGGAGAATGTCGTAGTGGCATTGCCGTTTCAATACATAGCATACAAATAAGTTTATTGGCTTCGCAGGCCTTCGATGTAATCATGAGTGTTGTGTACAATGTGCTCCCAGCGACGCTGAGATCTATGGATGCTGCCGGCACTGTCTTATCGCTGGACGGTAAAGAAGAGAGCAATCGATTGCCTGAAAAACGTATTCAGCTGTTCGAAAGCGAATCCCGCAAAGCGTTTCCTTCATCTTAGGTATTGGCTCGAAATCGCTTGGACACTCTATGCATAATCCATCGATCACTCTGCACGACAATGCAGGGGCGCAAGCAGCAGTAGCGGTGCCAGATTTGTGCAATAGCCGGCTCTGAGAAGTACTCTACCAACCCCCACACTCTCCGGACTTTGATCTTATCCCTAAGATGAAGAAACTACTGCGTGGGATTTGCTTCCAAGCAGTTGAAGACTTTCTGCAAGCAATCGATCGCTCACTTTGTGCAGTATCGACGGAATACAGATGCTGCCGCTTCGCTGGGAACAAGTTGTACGCAATGTTGTTGGCTACATCGAATGTCTGTAAAGCCTATAGCCTTGTATGTATACTGTAGTCATAATATTGAAAGATGTGTTCTGACAGTTCGTAGAGGCAGGTCCGTTTACTGCCTGCCTGAGTGGGGAGGAGGGAGCAGGAGGTATGGTTGCCATAGAAATGAGAGCGCCGTTGTCATGGATATAAGCCTGATGGCCGTTTCGTGCTGCTTGGAGTTGCCAAACCTCTCATTTCTGAGTTACGTACAACAGAACACAGCGGTCTCAACAAACTAACAAGTGAGTCGGAAGCAAGGGGAAGGAGAAAGGAATGCAGGAATGTGTCAACATCGTGCAATACTCCTCCCTCCAGTCCTAGCTGTCAAAACTCTTCTTTTAATATTATGGGTATACATGTCTAGAAAATAAACAGTTGCCTCTGATGAATACCAACTTATTTATTAGCTGTACCGAAAACTGAACATTCTAAAATTTATCTAAAGTATAATTTCCAATGTTTTATGTTTTGTGCGTTTTCATGATGCGAGGAATAATGATAGTCGTGATTAATATTGTAATTTCACAAATTTCAGAGTTAACTTGTGATGGTTATAAACAATAGCGTTACTGTGATTGACCATTGTTAGTTGAGATGTTCCCTGTCTCTTCTGCTGGAACTCGCTTCCACTAGAAGACCTAACTGCTGAAGGGTTAAAAAGGCACATTTTCGGAAACTGTACAAAATATAACCCGTCGATAACGATAGACCAGATATCATTGTTTTAGACGGCGGCAAAAACAAGAGTGTTACTGACATCTCATTCCCCCGAAACTTCTACTTCCCTACCTTCAGAACAATAGCAGACTAAACAATTGTATTGTGATTAATGCAGTAATTTTGTAAATTGCTATCTTAATACATAAACATGGACAACAAAGGACGACATTCAAACGAATTATGCGCCACAAAGATGGTTGTTTGAGGAGAACAGCTTGAAAGTCAAAATTAGATAATACTAGGGAATACTATACTTGGGAAAACTGGATGAATCGTGTACGCAGGAGCATGAATAGGAGAGGGTACAGGGAGGAAGATGTAAAAAAAAAATCGAGACCTGTGGAGGAAGGAAGTATCTGGACATATGGGTTGAAAGAAAACTACTATATTTTAGAAAATTTAAAAACATACATAAAAATTATTAAAACAGCCGAAATTCGAAAAAAATATTTTACCTAAGAATTTGTGATTACTGCTAAAAGGCACCCAAGAAAATTTTTGTTTAAATGGCACTAAACAGAAACCAAAATGGCTAAATGTAACCAAAGTATTAAGTTGTCAACACTGCGTCTGACGTCTGCCTTCTACATTCCTCCTGAGAGGCGTATCCATGAAAATGCCATGCAAAGTATCCAGTGAAATGTTTAGAGCTTCAAACCCAAACGCACAACCACCTAGAATACATGGAAATTAAGACTGCCTTGTTAAAGACTAGTGATCTCAAAGCTTTCCAAAATAATGACCAGAAATTAACATTTTCTCTAGTGCTACATGCTGGCAGGTTTGGAGGCACGTCACTTTGATCAATTATCGATGCAGAATGTCTAGTGGGCAATAGAGTCAGTCAGCATAACGACAGTATTTGTAAACTGGAGTGAAGTGACTCGTTCTGGGCAGTTAACTGGAGATCAATCAACTCTGTTCTCGGATCACTGATATATTCTAACGTCGGTCTTCAGGGAGCTAATGATCAACCACCATTTCTCATTTAATGCCTAAACTATGCATTGTACTCTTAAATTAGAATTATTCCAAAATCAAACGCATAACGAAAGAATAACATCCAGCATAAAAATCAATAACAGGGAACTGTTGTTTGGATTCAGTTCCGGTGTCTTTTATTCATCATTCTTCTCGAGATTAGACTGGATTGGGTCATTTATATCGTACGTCAAACTGTAAAGGATTACCTTTGGAAGAATATAATAAATATATCGCCGTTGCGCTTGCGGAAACTGGGTGACTATTGTTGCAGAAATACTAACCCGCAGCTCATTTCTCGCTATGTAATCAATCACTACTGATCTGCATTTAGGGCAGTCGCACTATCTGTTGTTTTCCTAGCTTTTTCATAAGTGATTACAAAGAAATTGGAAATTTATTGAACATCTCCTATGGTACGTTATTCCAATCCCTAACTCCCCCTCCTAAAAACGAATATTTGCCCCAATTTTTCCTCTTAAATTCCAAATTTATCTTCATATTGTGATCTTTCCTACTTTTAAAAACACCACTCAAACTTATTCGTCAACTGATGTCATTCACGCCATCTCTCCACTGACAGCTCGGAACATACCACTTAGTCGAGCAGCTCGTCTCGTTTATCCTAAGTCTTCCCAGCCAAAACTTCGCAACATTTTTGTAACGCTACTCTTTTGTCGGAAAAAACCCAGAACAAATCGAGCTGCTTTTCTTTGGATTTTTTCCAGTTCTTGAATCAAGTAATGCTGGTGAGGGTCCCATACATTGGAACCACACTCTAGTTGGGGACTCACCAGAGACTTATACGCCCTCCCCTTTACATCCTTACAGCAAACCCTAAACACCCTCATAACTATGTGCAGAGATCTGTACCTTTCATTTGCAATCATATTTGTGAGATTACCCCAATGAAGATCTTTCCTTATATTAACACCTAGGTACTTACAATGATCCCGAAAAGAAACGTTTATCCCATCAACGCAGTAATTAAGACTGAGAGGTCTTTTCCTATTTGTGAAAATCATAACGTGTCTTTTAACCCTATTTATCATCATACCTTTGCCTACCGTCCATCTCACAACATTTTCGAGGTCATTTTGCAGTTGCTCACAATCTTGTTCCTTATTTATTACTCCGTACAGAACAACATCTTCTGCAAAAAGCCTTACTTCTGATTCCACTTCCTTATATCATTGATATATAAGAAAACATAAGGGTGCCTTGAGAAATTACCCACTTAAAACCCTTTAATGCATAGCGGGCGAAAAATCGGACGTCTTAAAAATTAAAAAAGTACGACCTTTATGCATGGTTTTAAGCCTACACTACATTCTTTCACTTCAGAAAGGCTGTAGCTAACAGGAAACAAGAATACATTAATCTCAGTTCTTTGCGTTCATTGTTGTATCACTTCGGTAGCCAGGATGACGGCAAGACAAATAAAACTGTATGCACTAATGGGTTTTATTACAGGGTCAGGTAAAGATTCGCCTACTCTAATTCTCTGAGTTCTATTTTCTAAAAATATAGCCACGCATTCATTCATTCTTTTGTCTATTCCAATTGTACTAATTTTTGCCAGTAGTCTTTCATGATCTACCCTATGAAATGTCTTAGATAGGTCAATCGTGATACAGTCCATTTGACCTCCTGAATCCAGAGTATCTGCTATATCTTGCTGGAATCCTACAAGTTGAGCTTCAGTGGAACAACCTGTCCTAAACCTTAACTGTCTTCTATCGAACCATTTATTAATTTCGCAAACATGACCAGAAAGAATGCATTCCCAAAGCTTACATGCCATGCATGTCAGACTGACTGGCCTGTAATTTTCAGCTTTATATCTATCACCCTTTCCTTTATACACCATGGCTACTATAGCAACTCTCCAATCATTTGGTATAGCCCTTTCACGCAAAAAATAATCAAATAAGTTCTTCAGATATGGTACTACAGTATATCACAACCCATTGTCTTTAGTATATTCCTTGAAACCTTAACAATTCAAGCTGCTTTTCTAGTTTTCATTTTTTTTATTACAAATGTCGTTGTTATCATAGGTAAGTTTTAATATTTCTTTAGTATTAGTCACCTGGACTTTATCCTTGTAACTAACAATCTTTACATAGTGCTGACTGCATATTCTGCCTTTTGAAGATCCTCACATTAATGATTCCTGGAATGTCCTTCTCGGATCCTGTCTCTCCCTTAAAGTACCCATACATAGGCTACCCTTCCATTTTTCACTATAATTTGTATGACCGCCAATTATGCTTGCCATCATGTTATCCTTTGTGACGATGTTGTTGGAGAAATACTAACCCGCAACACATATCTCGCTATGTGATGATGTTATTGTAGAAATACTAACCCGGGACATATATCTCATTATGTGATGCTGTTAGAGGAATACTAACCCGCAACACATATCTCGCTAGGTGATGATGTTGTTGGAGAAATACTAACCCGCAGTACATATCATGCTGTGTGATGATGTTGTTGGAGAAATACTGACCCGCAACACATATCTGGCTATGTGATGATGTAGAAATACTAACCCGGACATATATCTCATTATGTGATGTTGTTACAGGAATACTAACCCGCAACACATATCTCGCTATGTGATGATGTTGGAGAAATACTAACCCGCAGCACATATCACGCTATGTGATTATGTTGTTGGAGAAATACTAACCCGCAGCACATATCTCGCTATGTGATGATGTTGTTGGAGAAATACTGACCCGCAGCACATATCTCGCTATGTGATGTTGTTGGAGGAATACTAACCCGCAGCACATATCTTGCTATGTGATGATGTTGTTGGAGAAATACTAACCCGCAGCACTTATCACGCTATGTGATGATGTTGTTGGAGAAATACTAACCCGCAGCACATATCTCGCTATGTGATGTTGTTGGAGAAATACTAACGCGTAGAACATATCCCCGAAAGATTCTTTGAGGATCGCACAATGTTGAACCTCAGATGACAGATCCCTTGCCAGCTAAACTTCTAAGCTAAAATATTTCACATACAGAATTTCGCAGGCTCATTGACGATGTATTGAAATAACAGCCAAATGCAGGCAGTTATACAAGTGGAGGTACATATCTTCCCTAGTGCACCGTCACTGCACTGACCTACATGGGAGGCTTGCAGTGGTGTTTCAACGGCGCACTAGCCGCTAACGTCTTGGAAATGTTTGGCAATCCAACTGAAGAACCTACTGCCACACTGCGGGCGAAACGCTGGTAATATCACGATTGAAAACCTCTTAAAGAACTTGAACACTTTAATTAATATAATGTCATGCAGTGATGAATAAAGGAATATTTCTATTTCTTGTACAGTGTACTCACAGAATGACATTTTCATTTGTATAATTACGCCGAGATGGGCTGAGTGGCTCAGACGTTTGAGGCGCTGGCCTTTTGACCAAAATTTGGCTGGTTCGATCCTAGCTCAGTCCGGTGTTATTTGAAGGTGCTCAAATACAATAGCCTCATCGGTAGATTTACTGGCACGTAAATGAACTCCTACGGGACTAAATTCCATGACATCGGAGTCTGCGAAAACCGAAAAGTAGTTAGTGGGACGTAAAGCCAATAACATTATTTTTAATCACGCCGAACTTTTATTTAATTGTGTGTAATTATTCCTCCTGTGAAGAAAGTTTTATTGTAGCTATAGTATTGAATTATTACCGCTCTAATGTTCGTAGACTCAACCTTTACGTCTCTATCGAAATTCGCTCAGAGAGCATTAAAAACTTGCTATTTTGTAGATTTATTTTTCAATTTCGATGTTCCCCTTCCCTCCCCGTACTTCTCCAGCTATAGCCCTTATACCCGGATATTTTTTTGTTGTCCATAAAAAAATTTGACCCCCTATTTCTAACTCGCAATCGCCGCTACTGCTCAAGACAGCCCACGGTGTGTTTCGAACCCGCTTGTCTCCCGAACGCAGAGTTGGGCTCCATAGACATAGTGTGTTAACATGTGTGGCCACTCAGCTCGGGTGTATCTTATATTGAAATACATGACCTACTTTGTAAGTAAAAGAAGAACCCATAATTTCTGTACATATTTGTCCATATTTATTACAGGATATTGACCATTTGATTTGGCTCTATTCTGTCATCTACGGGGTGTTGTTTCTTAAGTGATGGTCTACATAGAGGTAATATCATCACATTATGTTCGCTTACCGGTAGAAGTCGAACACCGGGTTCTGGAGAACTCTAGTTCCCATCCTCATTCTAATTGTCTTGACCCACTTAAGACTCGGGATAGGATCTCCTCCGTTTCCATTTCTGGATGGGGCTAAACGATAATGGTTGCCCAGTTGCATATTCTCTCAGGAAACAATAATCACAAACACATCTAATCGTTGATTCTCACGTCTTTTTCCTACCCTTTTTCATTTAATATTCCTTCATTCTTCGAAAGATCGGATCTGTCTTTCTCCCCTCTTCCTGATTATTCACAGGTGATTATTATCTCGTCATACTCTCGTATAAGGCAATAATCATCACCAACACTACCAAGCTTTGATGCACAGCACTACACTTCAACTTTCTTCTCGAGGGTGGCCACGAACCATTCACAAACACCATTGTCAGTTTGCTCGTAAAATCGACAGTTTTTCTCCTTTTTTCGATAAGGTTTGGTTAGGTCAGGATTAATATTGCTATTTATTTTTTCTTCGATTCTTCTTGAATGTTGAAAGCGATGGAAATGCCGCAACATCGGGATTCTTGTGACCATCTGCAAATATACAGGGTGAAGCCGAACTCCACCGACAAATTTCGATGTTGTTAGGGATACCATTTGAGTGTATTGATATAAAGGACACGTGGTTTCCGGTGGCTCTTTATATAGTAAGTACATTTCGTTTGGTTTCTTGCCCCAGTTGGCTTTGTACCTCTGATGCACTGAAAATAATAAATGCTAGTTCTTGACAAACGCCAGGGTGTCAGAATTTTGTCCCGCAGGAATTCTTTAACGTGGCGGAAGTCACCTCACTCAAATGATCATAGTGGTCGACATTCTGAACAATACCTGAAAGGGGAACAGTTCTACACTTGTTACGTACTGCATTGTACAGTCCAGTGTCAGAACAGATTGAACACACTGTGAGAAAGTGTACGTGTTTCGTACACTGAGGGTTGTTGTATTACTCTGTGTTTCGTGTTTCGGTTTGGTCATTACGCATCCCAGGCTTTTTCACGGCTATGAAGCTATTTTCACGGAAACAAGGGCGATTACTGCTACTTAAAGTTTTCATTGATTCCCTGAAGGGGGAGTCGGGCCTCCTTGACGGTGACGTCGCCTCTCAGGCCAGGAGATTTGCGGAGAAGGTGAGAGGGTTGACGGTCGTGGCCTGTCTACTAGCAACTGTCCCGGCATTCAACTCGCTACAGGAGAATGAAAAACCACAAAAAACATTCTCAAAACAGTCGGCGGTGAGGGCCAGTCCCTATGCCTCTCCCGAATATAGAGGCGTAGAGCCACGGTAGAGCCATGGCCACCTCTCTTCTGCTCGGTTGGCCGGTCGGAGTGCAGAGCTGTCGGACCACTTGTGGGCCGAGATCCACTATGCATCCGCCGAGGAAGGGTGATTTGAGTAACAAACCGAATCTATATAAAAAGCAAGTCGGTCTGGAACAATCTATATATAAAGGTATAAAAATGAAAATAAACGTGAATTAATGAGGCACTTCCTGAAATCTCAGACATTTGAAATTTGGTACCGGAAAAGCTAATGACCACAGCAAAAAATCAAAAATTCTCAAAATTCCCCGAAGGGGGCACGCTGGGGGGCCTTCAAATTTTGGGCTCAGCAGAAGAACGCAGTCGTATAATGTATCCAAAGTGACAACCTATAGGTTTCGTGGGCTTAAAAAATCGTGAATATCCTAACTTTTATCCCCCTTCTCTCCAAATCAAGATGGCGGCACAATCTTCCAGACGAGCTAGAATATTGAAATTTCGCGAAATTATAGCTTTCAGCCTGAAACCGACAGAAAAATTCCAGGATGTTCAAAATTTTCAGTTTTACTCCCAAAAGTATCGAAATATTGAGGCAATTTTAGTTACTGTGCAGACATTCCGTTTGAGCTATTTGTTGGATAAACGGTAAGTCGTATCACAAAACGGATGGCACGATTTCGGTTCAATTTGGAGTGATATACAACTTTGGTCCTAAGACTTTTTGTCGTATCTCTCCCCTTATACGTTAGATTTGACTGTATTTCTGGATTGTTCGTAAATTTGGTGATTTTTACACGTATATTTCATTGTTTTACAACACTTATAGGAAAGATAGAGTCATCAACTTTGGTGCGCGCATTGGCACGATTGTAGGCCATACATGGACCAAATTTCATGATTCTAGCTTATACTTATGTATGCAAAAAATAATGTAAATCGTTAAAAATGTACTCAAATTTCACCCTATTCAATGTTTCGAACTCATTTTAACCCACAAATATCGGAGATACGAAAAAATATTTCCAAACAAAATATATAGATTGATAAAGGGGGCGTCTAATGGCGTAAACCGTTTGTTAATATGATGTACCGTTTAGGAGTAGTGAGTCTCAAAGTGGAGGTCTGCACCTTAATTAATTTAATGAAATCTCAATTACGGCGTCTAAAGTAATTTGTATAGGAATCCGTATGTGATGTTTAAACATTTGCTAGTACATAATAATTACATTATTACTCTGTAACGAGCTATCGAAGACCACGGGTGCCTGATAGTAATATACTCAGAAAATATCCCTGAACAACCTCCGAAAACTTGTCGGTGGATTTCGGGCTCATCCTGTACATTTGTTTTAAATTATACTGAGGTTCTAACGCCTGTTGCTATTTGTTTATGGGTGCGGTATTTTTTCATCTGTTTCTTGTTACAGGTGAGAGCAAAATCTAGCTTCCTGAGAAGTCTCAGTCCCATTCCCATTTGTGCCTGTGACTGTATGGAAGATACTGGGGTATGGGTGGTGCTAAGTTATGACATTCCCAGCACGGCTAGTGGGTCTAGAAGTTATGAAAGGTGCTACTCACAGGCCTAGTCATGCTTCAATAGAACTTTCTGGCTCAATGAGGAAAGCAATAGCAACTACGTCACTCCTCACCCTGCCGAGTATGCCTCATTTTTTTCCATGGGGTTTTACGGCTTCCCTATAAACCCATAGATTTAGGTAGTGCTATTTGGGGATCCAACCAGCCTTCGGACTTGTCACGTAACAGACACACAGTGACGTTGTATATCAGTTTCATTAATTGCTTTATTTATTTATCACTGCCTTGTTCAGTGGCGATGTTAGGGCTCTAGCAAACAAAGAAAGCAAAGTCATCTACGTACAGGCCGTGAAGGGCCTCAGAGTGGTGGAGGGCAACTATCTGTAACCTCGGCACTTGATGGGGTAGTGTGATTAGCTCTTCATCCGGCCGGCTATGCCCCCCGTAATTAACCTGGTGCTCATTTATGGTGTAGGCTGAGTGAAACTCAGGGCCATGTACACCTCCGCAAGTTAAAATCCTGTTTCCTTAATGTTTCGACTTCCTGACGGCGAATCGAACCCACATCCTTTACATGTGAGCCCAGCATTCCTTTAACTCCTCGGCCAGGCAGCCCCTTTAGGGTTCTAGGCCCTTTCTTAAATTAACCGCCTTTCCTTTACAATCGAAAACAAATATTAAATTAATGAAAATAGTAAAAATTATTATAAATTAATATAATTAAAATGAATTTAAATAAATAGGAAACTAGAGTAACTTAAAAAATTGACGCAATGAAGGTAAGATTTAGAGTGTGTGTGTGGTTTTTTACGTCGCACCGATGAGCCTCCGTGGCTCAGGTGGCAGCGCGCCGGCCTTTCACTGCTGGGTTACGTGGTTATAATCCTGGGCACTCCATGTGGGATTTGTGCTGGACAAAGTGGAGGCGGCACAGGTTTTTCTCGGATACTCCGGTTTTTTCCTGTCATATTTCATTCCAGCAACACTCAATATCATTTCATTTCATCTGTCATTCATCAATCATTGCCCCAGGGGAGTGCTATAGGCTTTGGCAGCCGGCACAATTCCTATTCTCGCCGCTAGATGGGGGCATCATTCAATCCATTCCTGATCCGGTCGAATGACTGGAAACAGGCTGTGGATTTTCATTTCAACGTCGCACCGATATAGAGAAGGTTTATGGCGACGATGTGAGGGGAAAGGGCTAGGAATGGGGAAGGAAGCGACCATGGCCTTAATTAAGTTGTTTAAATGGGAAACCTCGTCAGTAGGGTTTGAACCCACTATCCTGCGAATGTAAGCTGACAGCTACGTGACCACTCGCTCGGTGACTTGTATTTTGTATCAGTTATACCGTGGGTATTTGGTTTACTTCTGCTTAGTAATCAGTTAATGTGTGATCCCTTGAAGAGCGTGACATTTTGAACATTCTACGATAGATCCAAACTTCAGAGCAGGGCCTCTCAGGGTGCACGCACCGGTGCATTGCACGGCGCAAGGTGCTTAAGACGACTCGCTAGGTTGACCAGACTGCAGACCCCCACTCCTGGATTTTAAGTAATAGCGCTGTCTCTCTCCTTCCCTACTCCTGTCTCGCTCGCTCCGGCAGTGTCCCCCTTGCTCTCTTGCTCTGTAGCGCTTCACCATCCGAGCAGATTTGAGCCGAGCTTAGCCGAGCTTAGCCGAGTCGCCCCGGGTCAAAACGCTGGTCCGAACCGAACCGTGTTGGACCGATACATGGTGCACGGAACCTCTGCGCCTCGGTTTGCACGCGTGAGATTTTGAGCGTTTGAGAGGCCTTTCTTCAAAGGCTTCCAAGCGCTTCACAGAGGCACTCTTTATGGTCCGTATTTCTCCGTTGCATAGGCTAGTACGACTGGAAATGCACACTACCTTGCGAAAGTAAATGAAGTCTTCAGACACGAAGTAAATGACTGTACATGTAGTGAATAAGCCTTTTTTAAATTGCATGTCACTTACCGTTATCCAGAAAAGGCAGGAGGACATTCCCATATGTTGTTTCCAATGTAAGTTTGCTACACGCATTTGCATTGACAGATGCAAAAATATATCCCGCGCCACGCAAGTTTTATAGTCTAATATTGTAAGGAAGTAGAAATGATGTAAATTTTACATGTGGAATACTTTTCAGAAGAGATGAGTTCATTGTGATTTCTAGGAACCGACCAGCCCGCCCCCCAAAGTATAGATACTTTTATAACCTAACTAGCAAATGTACCCGTGCTTCACTACGGTATTCTACATTGTATACGGATATCGAAGTAAATGACTGTACATGTAGTGAATAAGCCTTTTTTAAATTGCATGTCACTTACCGTTATCCAGAAAAGGCAGGAGGACATTCCCATATGTTGTTTCCAATGTAAAGTGCGAGTTGCTGAGTTGTGATGATAACGCCAGGCTCACTTGCCTACTGCCATTCACAATCGAGTAGGGAAGTTTCCATTATAATGGCGGCTCCATTATCTACTGCGTGATCACAACAATGGCAGGCCCCCTTTCCTATTTCCAGACAGACTACAGTCTAGGAGTTTTTATTACAATGGCAGGCACCTTCCCTACTGCAAACTCAAAATAGAGTTGTGCTGTTATCATTATAATGACCTCGAAGCGAAGGTCTGCACCGACATTAAAATTGCCTCAATATTTCGGTATTTTTCGGGGTTGAAAAGTGAAATATTTAAAAATTCTGGAAGCTTTGCGTCGGTTATAGGCTAAGGCATATAATATTGCCAAATTTTGTCTGGCATATTGTTCCGCAATCTTGCTTTATTGGGTAGGGGGAGGGGTAAAAATGAGGATTTTCGAGAAACTAAAGCTAATAAATATGCAGATGGTTATTATTACACCTGAAACTGATACCTGTACGAAAATTTCGCCAAAATAGTCAATGTACAGACACACGGTCGCTACGATTTTATTTAAAATATAGAAAAGGAATCTGCTCCAAGAACAACACCTTTTGGGCTATGTGCTCTGGACTTAGCCTGCAAAACCGACCGTTCATGATATCTCCCTTATTAATCCTCCTATCGAAAAAATGCAGATGAGAAAAAGTTTTAGAAATCAATTTCCATCAAGATTGGTCGATTTCCAGTCAGGTGGTCTTGTATGAATTGTAGGAGTGTAAAATCACTATTTAGGTTCCCTATAAACCCCCAGTCCATGCCGGAAATTTGACATGGTATGGCCCTAAAACCTACCTTTGGACAGGAGGATGGTAAATATGAAGTTTGGTTGAAATATCTCCAGTAGTTTTCAAGTTATAAGAAATACGGTTTACATGCACCCGCTCGTATGTCCGGTGGGACTTTTACTGAAAAACGGTCCGTTAATGATATCTCCCTTATTAATCCTCGTATCAAAATGATGCACATGAGAAAAACGGTTTAGAAATTGATTTCCATTAAGGCAGGTAGATTTCCATTAAAATTGGTTGTGTAGCCTATCATTTGTGGGAGTGCAAAATCACAGTTTCGTATAAACCCCCAGTCAATTCAGGGATTTAGAAACCATATTGACCCTTAAACCTTCCCAAGGACAGGTAGATTCTAAATATGAATTTTGGTAGAGATATATCCAGAAGTTTTCAAGTTATAGACAAACAGACAGACACCAAAGCTAAAAAATGTGCAGATGGTCATTATTACACCTGAAACAGATAACTGAATGAAAATTTCACCAAAATAGTCAATGTACAGACACATGGTCGTTACGACTTTATTTATTTATTTGTTTATTTATTCCGTATGGCAAAACAAGGATACATTATATATACACATATAAATACATATTTCTTAAATAAGTATGTAATTTACAGGTCAGCATTCAAAACTTAATGTCCAGACTTTATTTATATAGATGAAGAGTAGCACACGGGATTCTTAATTGCTGAAGTAGCTTTTTCTTTGCTATTGTTTTACGTCACACCGATACAGATAGGTCTTATGGTGACAATGGGATAGGAAAGGCCTAGGAATGGGAATGAAGCGGCCGTTGTCTTTATTAAGGTACAGCCCCAGCATTTGCCTGGTGTGAAAGTGGGAAACCAAGGAAAAACCATCTTCAGGGCTGCCGACAGTGGGATTCGAACCCACTATCCCCAGATTACTGGATACTGGCCGCACTTAAGCGACTGCAGCTGAAGTAACTAACAGCATTGCTATTGGCTGACGTAAAATGCGTTGTGGCGTCAAAAGTGGTAAATTAATTCAGCTTTTCACCACTAGCCCACATAGAATGAGCTGCTACCGCCCTAGGCCAATCTCTGCCATGAGGACAGTCCCTTCGAAAGGCTTTTTCTATGGCCCCGGAGCATATTATTGGCACAGCAAGAAAAAAGTTCATACGTTCATTTAGTACTTATCTTAGTTCCTAAGAAGAGATATTGGCAGCCTGATCACGTCGTCCGCAAGAAGGAAACCAGCGGAAGTCATTTTCCGCGTAGATGTTCGCGATACACTACGGAAATTTACGGAAGTTTACAGTTTTATGACTGACTAATTATATTGAAGATGATGATAACGAGCAAGAATCGATTAAACGTAACACTGTACTATTATTCTTATGTCTGAAATCACCCATTTTAGACGTCAATTGTGAAAGAATCGTTCTCTATACCCTAGTGTGGAAGCCAAGGATTAAGTCAGTGGTGATTCATTCTGCACTTAACCAGAGTAAAGGTATCATCATCATCGTCATCATCACATCATCACCATAAGTTTTCACTCCTCCTCTAGGAGGGGGAAGGAGTGATCCAACTAGAAGATAACGCTTTCTTTCTGGCTAAGAAATTCAGGCTGGTTAAAGCTGAAGTGAGGGTCGTCTTCAATAACTTAGAGCAGTGGCCCAGGTGGCAAATTCCCTATATGTTGTTTACCTAGTCTTTTCCTAAATAATTGCAAAACATTGGATTATTTTACATCTCCCTTTGTAAATTATTCCAGTCCCTAACTAATCTTCCCGTAATGAAATATTTGCCCCATTTTTTTCTTGAATTCCAACTTTATCTTCATCTTCACCTTTCCTACTTTTAAAAACTCCATTCAAACTTATTCGTCCACTAATGTCATTCACGCCATCTCTTTTCTGACAGTTCGTAACATACCATTTAGTCGTGCATCTCGTCTCCTTACTCAAAGTCTTCCCAGGCCAAATTTGCAACGTTTTCGTAACGCTACCCTTTTGTCGGAAATCACCCAGTACAAATTGAGGAGCTTTTCTTTGGATTTTTCCAATCCTCAAATAAAGTAATCCTGGTGGGTAGGAACAATGGAAAGAGGGTACTCGGAGTGATGATATAAAGGCTAAGTTAGGAATGAACTCGATGGATTAAGCTGTACGCATAAACCGGCTTCGGTGGTGGGGTCATCTGAGGCGAATGGAGGAGGATAGATTGCCTAGGAGAGTAATGGACTCTGTTATGGAGGGTAAGAGAAGTAGAGGGAGACCAAGAGGACGATGTTTAGCCTCAGTTTCTAACCATTTAAAGATAAGAGATATAGAACTAAATGAAACCACAGCACTAGTTGCAAATAGAGGATTGTGGCGATGTTTAGTAAATTCACAGAGGCTTGCAGACTGAACAATGAAAGGCATAAGGTGTATAATGATAATCTGTGTAGGTATGTAATCCTGGTGAGGGTCCCATACACTAGAATTATACTCTAGTTTGGGTATTACCGAAGACTTGCATGCCTTCTCATCCAGTAATTGTAAACGGTTCTGTAGTCAAGTAGCCTATCAGGAATGTGTTATGAATTGAGGTATTCTTACGGACAATACTCTCTCTTGGACCATTCCATTCCATTCCATTCCATTCCATTCCAAGCATTTGACCGGGAAAGTGGCCGGTATATTGCACCAGTTTCGACAAAACTTGTCGTATCTTCCTTTTTTCGGTGAGAAGGATTTTGATCAAACTATGGTATTTCCTATTTTAGATTACGGCGCTGTAATTTACAGCGATATCTCAGAGAAATTTAATACCAAACTCCAGAGAGTTCAGAATGCCTGTGTGTCTTCAATAATATCAAAGACTGTCATGTAATATCTTCCTACACAGCCGCAGAGTGGTTGAAACTCAGAGATAGACCATCATATTCAGCTGCTTACTTAGTGCTGAGAATTTTAAAAACTAATGCCCCATCATAATTGACCAAGTCCTTTGTTCAGACGAGTCAAGTGCCTTTCGGGACAATAGGTTTACAGCTAACACCCTTCAGGTTCCAGAGCATCGTACGTTAAAGTACAGTAAATCGTTCATTGTCACTGCCTGTCAATTATACTTAGATGTTCAGTTTTATTCTTAATTCATCCTCGTCATTAAAATGTATCTTAGGTTTCTCTTGTGTCTTCTCTTCCTTCTTAGTATCAGTATGTTTCTGGAATGGTAAAAGTTATGGCGCAGAGACGTGACCATCCTATGTGTTGTTTACCTAGTCTTTTCTTAAATAATTGCAAAACATTGGATTATTTTAAATCTCCCTTTGTAAATAGAAAAGCAAAGTCATCTCCGTACAGGCCATGGGAGTGGGGAGTTAAAGGCTTGCAGTATCTGTAACCTGGGCACTCGGTGGGATAGAGTGCTTCGCCCCAGGAATAATTAATCTTGTGCTCATTTTTGGTGTAGGCCATGTGCACCTTTGGAAGGAGAAATCTCGTAAACACAAAATATGTGACCATAGATCTATTACACGCTGACATTATACGACATGGGGTGTGGAATTGACTTCCGACTTGCTCTGCAGAGTCTGAACTCATTATCTTGGGACTCGAAGGCCGACTACCACGTATTCACAGAGAGAGCTACATCAACAAGTTACGGTATTTACTGGCGAATATGGAAGTGGACTGAGATTCCACCTGCTCGTCCTGAGGGGGCAAGATGTCTCAGGAAGAATTTTCGTGAGGTAATCTTAGTATACAGTATGTTTCTGGAATGGTAACAGTTATGGCGCAGAGACGTGACCATCCTATGTGTTGTTTACCTAGTCTTTTCTTAAATAATTGCAAAACATTGGATTATTTTAAATCTCCCTTTGTAAATAGAAAGCTTTGAAATGTGGTGCTGGAGGAAAATGTTGAGGATTCCTTGGACAGCTCATCGCACGAACACATCAATCCTGAACCAACTTCAGATAAAAGTTCGTCTGTCGTGTAAGGTCCCTCAGCGGATTGTACGCTACTTTGGACATATAATGCGCCGAGATGATAGTCTTCAAAAGCTGATTGTTGAGGGCAAAGTCCAGGGAACCAGACAACGAGGACGAGTACCAACGCGATGGATTGACATGGTGAACGCCCCCCTACAGAGTTCTCTCAGACTAACCACATTGAAAGCTTTAGATAGGGAAGAATGGCGGAGTATGGTTCATCGGCTAGAGGGCTGAATATTATGATAGTCACGACGCCTCAGTCATGAGGCAAAACGAAGAAGAATAAGAATCTCCTATATGTCTAGTTTTAATAATTTCTTTATCCTCAGTTAAAAAATGTATATTACGCTCTTTTACGCATTTTTAAAATTAGACTCACCAAGATACTTAATATTTTCAACCCGCTTCACTTTTACGTGAGAGTTCCTTCTAGTTCACTTGACGCCGATTTGATGTTTATAAGTTTAAGTTGCAGTTACTTACAGCCAAAGGTACCACTGGTCCTACTTGTAATTAACTCTAAATAAATATATTTCTATTTCTTTACACCCTTACGACAAACCTTAAATAACGTCAAAACCATGCGCCGAGATCTGTATCCTTCGTTCAGTGCCATTTATGGGCTTACCCGAATGAAGGTCTTTTCTTATATTAACACGTAGGTACTTACAATGATCCTCATTGGAAATATTCACCTCCATAAACGCAGTAATAAAAACTTAGAGGACTTCTGCTATTAGCGAAACTCGCAACCTGATGTTTAATCCCGTCTATATCATGCCATTGCCTGCTGGCCATCTTACAACATTGTCGAGGTCTTTTTGCAGTTAAGAATTGGGTAAGGGATTTGAGGAAAGAAGGAAATGAAAGGAGTTTTGGCTTCTTGGTTAAAAGTATTTTCTGTTCCTTTTTTGGTTATTTTATTGTGTTATTGTTATTCAAATGTCATACTTTGGGATATTTACTATTTAAGTTTTAACAAGATGTTGTTTATAATACATATTTTATTTTGTTGCGCTATTTCGATATATACATTTATAGACTGATTAAATTTTACATAGGATCCTATAATTAAATTGTTTTCACACTAGCTGATAAATTATCTAATTGCGACTCATTGCACGGAAAGAGACGTAAAGTCGGATTTTTCAATCTTTGTATTTTTATGGTTCTAAAATTAGCATAAGATAGCATTAAAAAAAGAGTTCATACTTCTAGGCGCAATACTTCAGAACACCCTAATTATTAACAGTTGCTATTAAGAAGACTGTATTTTTAGAAAAGCTTTCACTAAGTTTCTTACAAATTGTACAAAGTTTTCATGATATCGAGTATTGAAGACTCAAACTCCTATGTAGTTTACTTTGTTAAGAAGACCCATAACTTACGTAGCGCACTGAACCATGCCCCTTTGCCTTTTTTCTCTCGGAGAAGGTGAAAATGCGGTTGGTTAACCGTGTTGACTTCATCCGGGCCATGTGTCCATAAAAATAATCCCCCTTTTCCGCACGACGTCGGTTATTTTCTCCACATGCGAGTACAACTCCTGGTCGTGCCGTCTCCTAAAATCGCCATTGTCTTTGACTGGACCTAAGATTTACCTCAAAATCTTTCTTTCCTTGGCCTCCAATTTCTCCATCGTGCCTTTTTTGTTCATGGCGAGACATTCCGCTGCAATAGAACTTCTGGCCAGATGCCAGTGCATTACTGTTTGATTTTTGCATTCAGACATTCTTTTGTTATAGACATTTTAGTCAGATGGTAAACCATTTCAATTTTATTCACGCGGGATGCAAAGGCTTCTAGGTTCTATCCATTCCCCAAGATACTTACATTTTTCAACCCGCTTGACTTTTCCGCGAGTTCCTTCTAGCGCACTTGTTGCCAGTTTGACGTTTGTAATGAATTTCGTCTTCTCAAAGGAGACCTGGAGGCCCGCCTTTGCAGCTTGCGTTTGAACCTGGTTGATCTGTTTCGTCGCCACATCCAAGGAATCAGCAAAATTTGCAAGATCGTCTGCTAGACAGTCAATTGAAAGGTTGTTGTTCTTGTAGCCTAGTCTGACTTCACTTTCGATTCCTTCATAACTCATTTCTCTGCGCCATTCACGGATCACTTTCTCAAGAACGCAGTTGAACAGCAGAGGTGAGAGACCATCTCCCTGCCTAACTCCTGACCGTATTCCAAAGACATCTGAAGTTCTCCTCTAAACTTCAAATTTGAGATGGTGTTGTTGAGAGTCTGTTGGATGATCGCTCTTGTTTTACCGTCCAAGCTAAATTCCTTTGTCATCTAAATTATTATTATTATTATTATTATTATTATTATTATTATTATTAAGCAAGTTTTCGTTCCTTCCCTGAAGGGGGAAGCGGGCCACCTATAAGGTAACGCTTTCTCTCTGGCCAAGAGTATCGGGCGGCTTGAAGCTGAAGTGAAGGATTTAGGAGCTGGGCAAGGGATTTGTGGAAATAAGGAGATAGAAGGGTTTTGCCCTATTGGCAAATCGTATTTGTACTTTCTTCTTCATATTCCGTTTTTTGTTTTTATTTTATTGTTATTCAAAGTATATAGTATGGAATATTTACAATGTCATTTTTATCATGTTGTTGGTCATAATACATAGACCTATTTGTTTTTTTGGGGTAAATTTGAGGCATTCATTTATCAATTTATTAATTTTTACAGAGAATCTTATAACTAGAATGCTTTCAGAGTAACTGTTAAATTATCCCATACCGAGCTCGATAGCTGCAGTCGCTTAAATGCGGCCAGAATCCAGTATTCGGGAGATAGTGGGTTCGTACCCCACTGTCGTTTGTCCTGAAGATGGTTTTCCGTGGTTTTTCATCTTCACACCAGACAAATGCTGGGACTGTACCTCAATTAAGGCCACGGCCAATTCCTTCCCACTCCTAGCCCCTTCCTATCCTATCGTTGCCATAAAACCTGTCTGTGTCGGTGTGACGTAAAGCCAATTGTAAAAAAAAATATCCCATTAATGTTGAACGTGTCTATTAACATTATTTATATACAAGGTTGTTATTGTTGGCTTGGTACAGAAAGTTATAAAGTAGCATTCCCTCGAAAATTTTGATTGTGTTCCATTTGGAACAAGAGAAAGATACGAGCTTCAAATCTATCATAGAGATCTTCGACATCTAACTACACATTCTTAAGGCCTAACAGCGCTGGTTTTACTCAGATGTTATGGTATTATGATAAGGAAATGATGAAGGGCTGTTATTTCCTCTCATCGAACATAAATCACTGCCATGAAGTACCTGACCTTTAAGTTAACGTCAAATTTCGACGGGTCATTACCATCGAACTAATGCACGCGCACACAATAACATGAGACTAATTGTTTTATCCACTCTAATTGCAGCTCTCTGTTGCGGACCATTTAGCGTCCGGTCGCGCGGTGTGTGCTGAACTCCGGGTGTTGCCCGCTCGGTTCAATCTCATTAACTTGCCTCAATATTTCCTTAGTGCCGCATTATGATCTTCCTTAAAATAACGCTCAGCTGTCCAATGCGTCATAAGCTTGTGAGGGATCAAATGTGAAAATGAAATATAATTAGGACACTCGAAGTCCTTCGAGGGTCTGGGTAGTGAAGTTCATTCTCTCTTTCCAGTGATATGTAGACTAGAACTCGCACAGTATTATGAAAATGATTTTCTTTCCTCGCATAATACTAGGGACGTAATTTCGTATCGAAATCAAAACTTCTAACATGAATCAGTTATTTATGAAAGAACATAAATAATAAGAATGGAACTGAAAAAGGAGTCGATGAAAGAGAAGCTAGGGGTTTCGAGACTAACGTGGTATGGACATGTAAAGCTCAAGAACACCACGTGCATGCCTAGAAAGAGATTGCTACACCAAATGAGAGACGATCTTGAGAGAAGAGGAGGGAATTGAGAGTCAGTGGTGAGAGGGGAGGCATTTCTGGACAGACAATGATGGCGAAAACTTGTTCAACACCAACCTACCCGGCACGCTAGAGGGGTTCTACGAGCATCAATCTAGATTTATCTGCATTTAGGGCAGTCGCCCAGGTGGCAGATTTCCTATCTGTTGTTTTCTTAGCCTTTTCTTAAATGATTGCAAAGAATTTGGAAATTTACTGAACATCTCCCCTGGTAAATTATTCCAAATTCCCAACTCCCCTTCCTATAAACGAATATTTGCCCAAATTTGTTCTCTTGAATTCCAACATTGTCTTCATATTGTGACCTTTCCTACTTTTAAAAACACCATTCAAACTTAGGCTATTCGTCTACTAATGTCATTTCACGCCATCTCTCCACTGACAGCTCGGAACATACCACTTAGTCGAGCAGCTCGTCTCCTTTCTCCCAAGTCTTCCCAGCCCAAATTTTGCAACATTTTCGTAACGCTACTCTTTTGCTGGAAAATAATGATGATAATGATGCTGATAATTTATGAAAGGGCATAAGTCAAAAAGTTAACTGCTCATAAATGGAAAAATATAACTTAATAAATCTTCCCGATCGTTACTGATGAAAACTAAGCCCGTAAACTTTTTCCACCACATATCTCGCTAGATTACACGATGGCAGTTTGATCCTTAACAATGTAGTTTTAATAACAGAAGCATATAAACTTTCTTGCGCAAGTTTGTATCTCAACAATGCAGCTTAATAATAGAAGCATATAAACATTTTTGAAGAATAATTGACCTGCGCCTTTTCATACATAAAGGTGTTTAACATCATCACTAAAATCAACTCTTCTACAAATTCATTAAACTTTACAATGTTTCCCTCCATACGACAAAAGATTTCGTAATATCTTCAATTGAAAAATGAAAAACAATTGAACAATGCAGATCTAATCTTCCCAACAATGAGCAGAGAAGTACCGTAAAACTACCGTTACATAAATAAACAGGAAAAGAGACGGGTGGTTTCATACACTTCTAAGGGTCAGATTTACATCATTTCACAACTAAAAGTTGCGTCTACCCGCAAAGAATCGTTTACCAACATAAACACTGACTTATTACCTTTCTAAAAAAAGATCACAAAGCATTAATTTACGGACTTATTTTTGGCCTACGTTCTATCCACGAACCTTAGCAACCAACTACTCAATTGAAGGTGCACGTAACTAATTTTGAGATATTTCAAAATAATTAAACGGTAATTGTTGATTACATTCAAAGGGGAAGTGATTATTTTGAAGCCATGCCGAGAAATCAGAATCTAACGCAAACAAACCATGGGTTTCAGCCGGTAGCGTACTTACTAAGGAGAGATCCTTTCAACTCGGAAGTCCGTATTCGAATCTCTCTCCTGGCAAAGTTATTTTTCTTCGACTGGTGCTCTCAAGCCCGTCTTAAGCCACGAGCAGATTTAGCAAGACCGCCTCGCAAGGCGATCTGATTGGCTAAATTCAGCAGCTAGAAAAATGACAACCATGCGAGATTTCGAATTATTTCTTTCATATTATTTATCAGTTGCACCAACATTTTACTGCCCATTTTCGGCATTTAGGGCCGCCAATCATCTGGCAGATGCCCTGTCAATTGCTAGTTGCTTTACGTCGCACCGACACAGATAGGTCTCACGGCGACGATGGGATAGGAAAGGCCTAGGAGTAGGAAGGAAGCGGCCGTGGACTTAGTTAAGGTACAGCACGACAGTGGGATTCGAACCCACTATCTCCCGGATGCAAGCTCAGAGCCCTGTCAATTGTTTACCTAGCCTTTCCTGAATTGTTTTCAAAAAAATGTATAAATTTATCGAATCTGCATTTAGGGCAGTCGCCCAGGTGGCAGATTCCCTGTCTGTTGTTTTCATAGCCTTTTCTTAAATGATTGCAAAGAAATTGGAAATTTTTTGAACATCTCCCTTGGTAAGTTATTCCAATCCCTAACTTCCCTCCCTATAAAGGAATATTTGCTCCAATTTGTCCTCTTGAATTGCAACTTTATCTTCATATTGTGATCTTTCCTACTTTCCTACTTTTAAACACACCACTCAAACTTATTAGTCTACTAATGTCATACCACGCCATCTCTCCACTGACAGCTCGGAACATACCACTTAGTCGAGCAGCTCGTCTCCTTTCTCCCAAATCTTCCCAGCCCACACTTTTCAACAGTTTCGTAACGCTACTCTTTTGTCGAAAACCACCCAGAACAAATCGAACTGCTTTTCTTTGGATTTTTTTTCCAGTTTTTAAATCAAGTAATCCTGATGAGGGTTCCATACACTGGAAAAATACTTTAGTTGCGGTCTTACCAGAGACTTATATGCCCTGTCCTTTACACCGTTACTACAACCCCTAAATACCCTCATAACCATGTGCAGAGATCTGTACCCTTTATTTACAATCCCATTTATGTTATTACCCCAATGAAGATCTTTCCGTATATTACAGCTAGGAAGTTTCACCCCATCAACGCAGTCATTAAAACTGAGAGGACTTTTTCTATTTATGAAACTCACGACCTGTCTTTTAACCCCGTTTATCACCATACGATTTCCTGCTCTCCATCTCACATTATCGAGGTCAATTTGCACTTTCTCACAATCTTATAACTTATTTGTTGCTTTACAGGCCCTACAGAATAACATCATCCGCAAAAAGCCTTACCTCTGATTCCAATTTTTTACTCATATCTTTGATATATATAAGAAAACATAAAGGTCCAATAATATTGCCTTGAGGAATTCCCCTCTTAATTATTACAGGGTCAGATAAAACTTCGCCTGCTCTAATTCTTTGAGATCTATTTTCTAGAAATATAGCAACCGATATTTCCCTTGATAAATTATTCCAATTCCTTATTCCTCGCCCTATAAATGGATATTTGCCCAGATTTTTCCTCTTGAATTTCAACTTTATCTTCGTATTACGATTTTCCTTGTCTTTAAAAGCTCCGCTGAAGTTCATTCGTCTACTAATACCATTCCGCGCCATCTTTACACTGACAGCTCGAAACATAGCCTACTGCTAAGTCGAGCAGCTCCTCTCCTTACTCCCAAGTCTTCCCAACCCAAAGTTGCAACATTTTCGTAACACTAGTCTTATCGGAAATCACCAAGAAGAAATTGTGCTGTTTTTCTTCGTATCATTTCCAGTGTTCATATCAAGTATCCCCGTGAGGGTCACATACACTGCAACCATACTCTGATCGGGATGTTACCAGAAACTTATACGCACTGTAATCCTTACAAAAATCCCTAAATACCCTCATAACCCTGTGAAGAGATCTGTAACCTTTCTTTACAACCTCGTTAATGTGATTAACTCAATAAAATTCTTACAGTGATCTCCATGAGATACTATCACATCATCCACACAGTAATTAAAACTGAGAGGACTTTTTCTATTTGTGAAACTCACAACCTGACTTTTAACCCTGTTTATCACCATACGATTCCCTGCTGTCCATCTCACAACATCGTCTAGGTCTCTTTGTAGTCACTCACAATCCTAAAGAAAACTAATTCATTATACTTGGAGGTAAAGGTGACTATCAAGATAGGGGAGAAATTGTTGAACAGGTGAGTAAGTTTAAGTATCTTGGAAGTATTGTGACTGAAGACCTTCACTCTATAAATAGACATAAAAGCTCGAATTGCCTTAGCCAATGAAAGCTTCAACAAGAAGAAATATCTGTTTCGTGGCCCGCTAGAGAAAGATCTGCGGAAGAGACTTGCAAGGTGTGGCGCTGAAACATGGACATTAAGGAAGGAAGAACAGAGAAGACTAGAAGAATTTTAGATGTGAATTTGCGGAAGAGTTGAAGAAGTAAGCTGGGAAGATAGAATATCATCAAATGAGGAAGTTCTGAAGAGAGTGAGAGAAGTGAGAAGCATGCTGGCCACAATCCAAAAAAAAGAAGAAGAAACATTGGATAGGGCATAATCTAAGACATAACACTTTACTACCTTTAGCAATGGAAGGGATGATTAGAAAAAACGAGGAAGGGGAAGGAGACGATATCAGTTATTAGACAGCATTAGAAAAAGAAAGGAAGATTATGCAGAAGTGAATGAAAAGGGCACAAGATCAAGAGATATGGAGGTCAGAGCCATGATTGGATCTTCCGAATGGCAGAACAACGTATGAAGATGACGATTGTAATGCAATATACCTGGGGACAAAACATGATGACCTCAGTTTCTGGAAACGAACTGGAAGCAAGCCGCCAAACACACCCTGCACCCTGTTGAGTTAATGAGTTCTAAGTGATCCTTGTTTGGTGTAGAGAAGTTGCAAAACCAATTTCTTTGAGACTCTCTTCAGTCTTTACCCTTTGTTCATGTCGATTGCAGTAGACGATTTGGCAACACCGGTTACAGTAGATGTAGTAAATCCAAAAAGCCGCTAATAGACACCAGGCTGCCTCTGGAGAGTAGTGGTGTGAGACAACGTCGTCATATTTTGCCCGGCAACTTTATTGAAGGTTTAATTTTTGGGTATATAATAATAATAATTTCGTGTGGGTATTTCTAGCCGAGTACAGCCTTTGTAAGGCAGACCCTCCGAAGAGTGTGGGCGACATCTGCCATGTGTAGGTAACTGGGTGTTATTGTGATGGAGGATAGTGTTATGTGTTGTGTGTGAGATGCAGGCAAGTTTGGGATATCACAAACACCCAGTCCCGAGCAATAGGAAGTAACCAATAAAGGTTAAAATCCACGGCCCGGCCGGGAATCGAATACGGGAGCCTCTGAACCGAAGGCCAGTATGCTGACCTTTCAGCCAACGAGTCGGACAAACTCGTGTCCTCATCCCGAGGTGGTGCCGCTCTTTTCAGGCACACCCCCAGTGATGGTGAGCTGCATGTAACTTAACATTTCAACCACACACCAGCCTTCCTGCCATTCTTACAGTTCTGGCAGTAGTCTATGGGGAATCGAACCCGGGCCGCGGAGGAGGGCAGCTAATAACACTAACCGTTACACTACGGAGGAGGACAGTTTTTGGGTATTTTATTACTTAACTATGTGTGAAGTGAATTTTTGTAGATTTCGTTATTGTCAACTTTACTCATACTTCACGCCGTTTCCATCCCCATCCAGAGGAGTGCACACATTTAAATCCATTAATTGGACCCCTTTTTACTTTTTTCACCCATTCTCACCTCCCATGCCGTTGGGTACAGAACTTAATAATAATAATAATAATAATAATAATAATAATAATAATAATAATAATAATAATAATAATAATAATAATAATAATAATAATAATAATAATGTTATTTGTTTTACGTCCCACCAACTACCTTTTATGGTCTTCGGAGACGCCAAGGTGCCGGAATTTAGTCCCGCAGGAGTTCTTTTACGTGCCAGTAAATCTACCGAGACGGGGCTGCCGTATTTGAGCACCTTCAAATACCACCAGACTGAGCCAGGATCGAACCTGCCAAGTTGGGGTTAGAAGGCCAGCGCCTTAACCGTCTGAGCCACTCAGCCCGGCGGTACAGAACATGGACAACGACATGCGGACTGTCACTTTTCAACTCAGGGACCCCGAAACCTGTGGATTCGACACTATTTTCAATTATTTTTATATGCCACCCCCTCCCCACCTCCGCCCCTAGGGGGTGCTTACCCCCACAATGCTTTTTTTCAGACAGTCATAATTATGTGTAGCGGAATCTCTCCTTGGCCTAGTCTACATTTACACACGTGCCTACTTCGAACACCAGGTCTGTATTCTACTGTAGAATCTCTGAGATGACGTTGATGTGGTTGTAGCTCATCATTTCTTCATCCGATTCCTAGAGCGAGGTAGTGTGATGGCAATATCTCCACAACGGTTGATTTTAGGCCCTTAAAACATGATTTCCTTCTACGACAAATTCGATATTTCGCCTATATTAGCCCATGTTAATGTGCTAAGGGGCTTAAATCTATTGAATGGAGAGGGGCGTTAAAATTTCTCGTTGATGGGGTTACCCGCAGAATCCTAAAAGTGAAGTATAAAAAATTTGGTTCAGGTTGGTGGTACGGTATGCATTTGTGTAAGGAACAGACAGACAGACAGACAGACAGACAGACAGACAGACAGACAGACAGACAGACAGACAGACAGACAGACATTCTGCTTTATATATGTATGTCCGGTCCGTCAGCGATTCCGCTGGTGGGATCCTCAAAAGCTCTGCCATCAGCTGTCATAGATGGCCTAGGCATCACTGAAGAGGCGTACTAGGGAAATGAGGAGTGATGTGTTTCCCGTTGCTTTCCACACCGAGCCAGATTTGCTATTACATATCAGTCTGCCAAGCCCACAGAAATGCATACATACACCAACCGACCCTATGAGCAACATTTTCACACCATTCATAGCAGGGACTGGCTGCATAAAGATTGGCATTACTAGCATCTTTCATACCTCAGTCACTTTCATATTGTCAAAGCCAAGGATAAGACAGAGACAGATCTATGAAAGTAACAAAATTGCTCTAGCCTATACCAGAAGACATAGTGCACTGTAAACACTAGGTCCTGCCAGCAAAGGCATGCTTTATATATATAAGCTGATCCTAATCTGTGATTCCAGTTCTTTACACATATAATTCTCTTTTTTAGGCGAATGGAGGAGGATAGGTTACCTAGGAGAATAATGGACTCTGTTATAGAGGGTAAGAGAAGTAGAGGGAAATCAAGACGACGATGGTTAGGCTCGTTTCTGACGATTTAAGAGGTATATAACTAAATAAGGCCACAGCAGTAGTTGCAAACAGAAGATTGTGGCGACGTTTATTAAATTGTCTTGCAGACTGAACGCTGAAAGGCATAACAGTCGTTAATGATAATATGTGTAATGTATGTATGTATGTATGTATGTATGTATGTATGTATGTATGTATGTATGTATGTATGTAAGAAAACATGGGGTGTGGTCCATTATTGCTGCCTTGCGGGAAACCCCAGCCCTCCTCTTAATTATTACAGGATTATATAACGCTTCACCTACTCTAATCCTCTGAGTTATATTTTCTAATGCTGAGGTTATTTATTTATTTTATTATATTATATTTTTACACTTTTGTAGTTGTCTGGAACCTCCATGTTGTACCCTCTTCCTACTGCGCGACTTCCGCGCTGCTCCGCCTTCATCAACAAACAAACTTATAAACATTGCAAAGGTGGGATCTACCTTCCTGGCTGAACAACCTATGTCGGCTTTGTACGGTGGAAGTAACTAACCAATCGTGTAGCTGTACGAGACTCCTCCTTATATTCCTAAAAAAATTGTGGTCGACCTTGGCAACATGTACTGCAGCGCTGGCTCCCTCCCTATACCTTGATTGTACTCCCTGGCACGTAAGCCTGAACACTAAGGGTATAACCTCACACTTTCTCCCCTGTTAATACGAAAGTAGTGATTTTTAATTGTTTTCTAACTGTTGTGTTCGATTCAGTGTCGCCAACTATACAGTTTAGTGTCCCTACTTGCCGATACGACGTCTTACAGTTATTGTTCATTTGGCACGTTGGCACTAAACAGTCATGGTTTATTTCGTTATTTGCGAGAATTACATATTGCCACTGCAGTATTGTTAAAACTGTTAGTGTTACATTTGCGGGTATAATTACAGCATATTTTATTTTTCTATGGAATTGTAAATCTGTCTGGATAAAACCAGGTAAGTATAATTGTCTCGCGTTCGAATAATGCATTTAATAACTTACAGTATTTCGTGTGAAATGGGGAACGCAGCATCTTATTAATTACGTTCTTATTTCGTCCAATACTTACGTATAGAATTCGATTAGAATATATAAGAAGCAAGAAAAATCTGCAAGAACTCCTCTGGAAAGGAAAGCAACATTACCTCCTGCATAAAGATCAGTTCAGTTGAAATGGAAGGAAATTTCGTTATCAAGCTAACCTAACCTGACCTAACCTAACCTAATCTCACCTAACCTAACCTAACCTAACCTAACGTAAACTAACCTAACCTAACCTAACCTAACCTAACCTAACCTAACCTAACCTAACCTAAAATAACCTAACCTAACCTAACCTAACTTAACCTAAAATAACCTAACCTAAAATAACCTAACCTAACCTAACCTAAAATAACCTAACCTAACCTAACCTAACCTAATCTAACGTTGCCTTGTCACGACTTTGGTACGGTTTGCAGACTTAGCCTTTGTGTAGTCTACTCTTATTGACTTATGGCATATGCGCATGCAATATATTTGCTTATGTGTATTATCACAGCGTGGTGTCACCTAAAAAAAAGCAAAGTCACCTCCGTGCAGGCCATGAAGGCCCTTGGAGGAGTGGAAGGTAAAGGCTTCCACTATTGTTAACCTCTGTACGTGATGGGGTAGAGTGGTTAGCTCTACGCCCGGCCGCCTTTACCCGCAGGAATTAACCTGGTACTCATTTTTGGTGTAGGCTGAGTGAACCTCAGGGCCTTATGCACCTCCGGAAGTAGAAATCTCGTTTCTTAAATTTTACGTCTTCCTGACGGGGATTCGAACCCACGTCTTTCCGGGTGAACCGAGCACGCCTTTACCGCCTCAGCCAGGCAGCCGGTGTCACCTAAGTCCGAGCAAATTTCAAGAAGTGGGCTGAATTATTTACACCAGGAAAACACCGAGGAATATGGTTCTAGTAATGCGTACATAAAAATAAAGGCAGAAATGTATAACAATTAATTGAGTGAGGGAGAGAGAGAGAGAGTGTGTTTATTTTCTTAATTCCTCATTGAGCTTGAAAACTGACTTAATTATGAATATATTGATTGATCGTTTACTTTGGTAAGGGAACGCCCATTATTGATACTTACATTGAGGTTAGTTTGCTGATTGTTATGTCTCGTATTTTCAATATGTAACAAGCCAAGTTGGCAGCAGTGATGAGCCATTAAAAATAAGAGAACAAGGCGGCGATATTTTCCTTTTAACGAGCAATTCTACTCCAAACGTTAGAACACTTCAAAGGCGCATCATAAACTGTTGTGGGCCCCTGAAATTAAGAAATATATCGTCGGTGAGAGAAATATCTTGTATCCCGCAAAGCCCTTCCTATCGACTATGCTCTGGTCACGCCTTCCAGCCACACAAAGATATGCAGTCCATCGGAACAATGTCATTGTGTTCATTTTCCCTATGCCAGCTTGGAAAAGAACCTTATTGTACTCTACTGTAGGAATGTATACTTTCATGTGGTATTTATGAACTCCTTATCAACTCACCTATTTGTAAAAGATAAACATTGCAAAGGTGGGATCTACCTTCCTGGTTGAACATATGTCGGCTTTGTAGGTCGAAATGACTAACCAATCGTATGAACTTTAATAAAATAGTCTGAGCCACCATGTTGTCCCTCTTCCTATATTACTTGTCGTGTAAAGCTGTACGCCAAAAAGGCAAATATCGCCGCTCTATTCTCTTTTCTTTTTGTGGCTCATCACTGCTGCCAACTTGAGCAGTTACACATTGAAATCACGAGACATTACCATCAACAAACTAACCTGAATGTAAGTATCAATAATGGAGGTTCCCTTACCCAAGAAAATGATCAATCAAGATATTCATGATTAAGGTGACACTCCGAAGATAAAAAGATATTTTTACCTAATTCATGGATTTTTATGAACCTCTGTTGGAATGCCACCTACATAAAGGTATAGATATTACGAACATTTCCTTCATTAATAGTTTTCCCAAAATACCTTTTTGAAATTATTAATTCCATTTTTTCATGAAATTTAATTAACATGATAATGTAAATTCGTAATTAGGTAGATAATACGTCTTTTAAAATCACTACGTATCGATTTTTCTGTACATAATTTATATAAGGAGATATATCGTACTGAAGTTTGTGTAATTTTTACGTTCTAAAATTTTAGACTTAAAAATCCCTACTGCAAAAATTCTGCAATCAAAAATTCCATACGCAGGTTTCTTAATATAGCTGAGATACATATAGGCCTACCATACAAATTTTGTTATATTTGGCGGAATATTATGGGAGAAAAATGGGATTTAAATGTAAAATTACAATTAGCAAACAAAGCATAATTGCAGTGATAAATTGTTTGAATTCAGCGGAATAACGTAACAAGAAAAAGGAAATTCAATCCTTTCAATTTCAGTCATAAAAAACTTTCACCAAAATGAGCAAAATATCGATTTTTATTTCCGGAGCGTCGCCTTAAGTCAGTTTTCAAGCTTAATGGGGAAGTAAGGAAATACAAACACACTCTCCCTCTCCCTCACTCAATTTTATTTTATTTTTATATACGCATTAGTCTACTATAATCGTATTCTTCGGTGTTTGCCATGTGGTAAATAACTAAGCTTCCTTCTTGACATTTGCTATTACTTGCCGGACTGAAGAGAAACCACACTGTAATAACACACACAAGCAAATATATTACATTTAATAATAATAATAATAATAATAATAATAATAATAATAATAACAATAATAATAATTTCGTGTGGCTATTTCTAGCCGGGTGCAGCCCTCGTAAGGCAGACCCTCCGATGAGGGTGGGCGGCATCTGCCATGTGTAGGCAACTGCGTGTTATTGTGGTGGAGGATAGTGCTATGTGTGGTGTGTGAGTTGCAGGGATGTTGGGGACAGCACAAACACCCAGCTCCCGGGCCATTGGAATTAACCAATTAATGCTATAATAACTCAAGTCAATTTCTCGAAAAACACTTAATACACTCCTGTAACCTAGTGCACACTTGCATAGTTCTCTCATCTTCTAAGTAGAGAAGATACTAGAGTTATCAGAGAAAACTCCTTAACAAAACATGCAGCCAGCATCCTTGTCGTCCGAATAGTTCCCTTAAGGCATTTCGAGCTCGCTACCCACGTCACTCAGAGAAGGTTCCAAAAGTACGAAATCATCAGCTGATTCTGGAGAAAGGCATTTTGCTGTTGCTGCCGGTACACCACTGGTTGCCTTTTTTCCTACAGTTTGAGATTTTGAGACTTTTGATAGTTTCTTTTTTATCATTAGTAACTTGACTGTCTTCGAAACCAAAGCTTTTTAGTCATTCTTAATAGTAAATTTGTCCAAAGACCTAGAAGAAGCTTCTTTGTAGGGTATTCCATTGATACAGGCTAGCCCATATTTGAGCCAATCTTAATGGTCCCTATTTGGACCTGCTGTATGAGCATTATTTCTGATACGTCAGTCATTATTGTTCAGTTCTATTTAGTTAATAACATTATTTGTTAAACTTACTTTTCTAAGTTATATCAGGTATGTGCTGTAACATTCAAAATGGCACTTACTTCAGCAAGCATAGCAGGATATAAACATAGCTGCAGAAATATTCATTATGGTGATATAATCAAAATCACACGTTATGTTGCACTACTCGGCTACTAGCGAACAACTGCCCCCGTGTATTTTTTTTTGTTTCAGATTAATTATGTCACGGTATTCCCACCAGGCAACAACATCCACCTAAACGGTAGCGTCCCCTATCCTATATTTAAACTCTAGCCAGTATTTCCGGACAGACTCCTCTAGATGGCCCCCATAGCAATTCTCCATACAATTTTCACGCGAATGATATTTCCCTTATTTTTCGCTGTACCGGAAAATGTTCTAAAACAAAATAGTTTGTAATTGGGGCTCTAAATAAATTCCGTTATGAGTAATTTTCCTGTCAACCCAAACATAGAGAACTACATCAAGTTTTATGTTTCAAGTTCCCTATGGAGCTCCCTCCTCGTGTTTCCCTTTTGTTCAGAATATATAGAGAAAACGTTTGTGAATAAGATTCTAAAAAACATTTTGTGATGAGCAATTTTCTTGTAAAACAGAGACATTCAGTTTTATGTTCTAGACCCACTCTGAAGGTCCCCTCTGCTGAATTATTTTGAACAACGTAACTTATATCTAAGATTCCAATCACCAATATTTCAAATTCAAATACGTTTCCCCGTGATGCCGAAACAAAAATTAAACTGAACACGACGCTACACGGACACGCACCTACCTGTTCTGATCGATGTAAGAACGGAGTATCAGGTTAATATTCAAAAAGTAAAAACAGAAAGACAATTTTTCTCAATGTAGATTTCAAATAGTAGGATGTTCTACGCCGCACAACAATTACGTTCAGCGATTTCGAAAAGAAATTAGGAGACCAGGTATTCTGAACGCCTATTGCTTATGCAACTCTCCCTACATATCTCGAGTGCGGGCTAGACTACCTTGCTAATGCGAAAGATGCGATGTAGCCTATTACTGCATATATTTCTGCTCTGTACGAATCATGGCCAGAGATGTAGAAGAGAAAATTAAGGAATTAGAGAAATAGTCGCAGTGTAACAAGTCATAAGCAGAAGTCAGTACGCTCAATAACAGAATGCAGAGTCCGTCGTTATCAGTAAGTGGTGACGAGCAGCTGTGACTAAACTCACCTGAACTTTCCATGATAAGCTGCGAGCACGGCATGCTGCGCCATTACAAAAGGAAGACCAGGGAAAAGAGTGACTAGCCTATAGCCTATTAAAATTGTTTTATTTTGATTTGAGCTGAAGTGAATTCCAGTGGAGGGTACAACATTTATTGACATTCATATCTATACAGCGGGTTCAGTAAGTAATGCACCAAGACCAGTATAGGCAAACGGAATAATAATATCAGTTCAACGTTCCACAAACTACTCTTAATGTTTTCAGAGGCACCGAGATGCCGGAATTTTGTCATGCATGAGTGACTGTAAATTTGATACGAGTATTTGAGCCCCTTTATATAGACCTAATACCGGACGAAGCGGGGATCGAACGTGCCATCGTAGGCTCAAGAAGCCAATGTTTTACCGCCTTAGGCACGTAGCCTTTATTATTATTATTATTATTATTATTATTATTATTATTATTATTATTATTATTATTATTCACCTTCTCCTCAGTCCTAGCCCCAGTTAATTATAAACGCCCACCAGTATTTATCACATAAACACATGTTATCAGACAAAATTTTACTGCGTATGCAAGGTTCATGATCGAAATGTTCCAAAAAAGTCAGGTTCCATATTAGAACAGTAGGTCTACTCCCAGAGAACGTAGATTTTTGCTATAGTATCTTTTCATTTTTTAAATGCAATTTTTCTTTACGTCGCACCGACACAGATATGTCTTATGACGACGATGGGATAGGAGTGGGAAGGAAGCCGCCGTGGTCTTAATTAAGGTATAACCCCCGCATTTGCCTGGTCTGAAAATGAAGAAAAACACAAAACTCATCTAGAGATCTTCCGATAGCGGGTTTGAACCTGATAGCTACGTGACCCAAACCTCACAGTACAGTTTAGGTACTATTAACTAGGAAACTTGGAATTTCCTCTTTTGGTCCCCTTAATATCGCCACACGACGGGTTTGTCAAGGATGGCGGTACTACAGTTGCAATCCACGCCGCACGTTCGATGTTGTATTTAAAGATAGGATCCCTCATGATCTGAACGAGCGAGCTGTCCGACACTACGGAGTACCCCACATTTACGTAAGCTTGATCCAGCGCTATCAAGTGTAGTTCAGTGTCCCATTGGGATCTTTCCACCTTTCAAAATCACCGTCAGAGTTCAGCCCTCTCTCCGCTACTGTTCATCTTTTACATGGACACATTAACGGCCATGTACAGTTTCCTTCTGTATGCAGAGGACGTAGTACTCACTCAGGACACCCGTCTGGCACTCCAAGATCAGACGCAAACTTGGAAAGACAGACTAACATGCGTCTCAGTCTTCAAAAGACGAAATATCTGGTAAGTGATGCTCAAGCCAGAAGTACCAGGATTTGAAGGAAACTACATAGTTCAAATACCTTGTATTTCTGATAACATACGCGAACGATTCAATCCTGGAAACCCCGACGGAGGTCACAGAAGTATGACTGAAGCGGAGACAAAATTTTATGTGGCAAAAAGATACCCGAACACTGAAGACAAAAGTTTACAAACCGAGCTCGATAGCCGCAGTCGCTTAAGTGCGGCCAGTATCCAGTATTCGGGAGATAGTAGGTTCGAACCCCACTGTCGGCAGCCCTGAAAATGGTTTTCCGTGGTTTCCCATTTTCACACCAGGCAAATGCTGGGGCTGTACCTTAATTAAGGCCATGGCCGCTTCCTTCCCACTCCTAGCCCTTTCCTGTCCCATCGTCGCCATAAGACCTATCTGTGTCGGTGCGACGTAAAGCAACTAGCAAAAAAAAAAAAGTTTACAAAATAGTGGTACGCCCAGTAGCTCTCTACTGAATATGGAATGCCGACCTTTGGTAAGAAAGCAAGGACAGGCTGTCCAGACGATAGAGATGAAAATGCTACGATGGTCCCTTGAATTGACTTGCCAAACAAATACCAACGTGCGTCAAAGATTTGGAGTGCAGTATCTCCAATTACGGGGAAAGCAAGAGAGGTCCAACCCTGACGTGACACAGTGACGTCATGAGAAAAAACGACGATCGTGGGGCCAAAATAGCACTCCAACTCGATCCTGGAGAATGTGGACCCCCTGGTAGACTACTAAGGAGGTGGCTCTCAACCCTGAAGACGTCTACAACAGAGCGCTATAGAAGAGACGAACCAGAAAGGCAGACCCCGTGTAGTGGGAAAAGTGCTGGGGTTGAAGCTTGCTACGTCACTGCATACGAATACATGTCATTAGCCAACAACTACAATCGCCATCAGCTTAAAATTTCTGACGATCGCTACCCACTGTCCCCGGCTTCCTGCGCTGGGATAATACTGTAACAGAAAGTTCCGCAGGACCATCCCCTCCACCCGCTAGCCGCACTTTCTATCATTATTGCTCTGAGTATCATAGCGTTCCGTTCATAGTTATAGCACAGTGCAGCAATTTCTTCCCTAAAAGCTCTTTATCCTGCGGTAGAGGTAAAAAGTTGCTACTTCCACATGAGAAAGTGCATCTGTAGAAAAGTCCCAGATTTGAAACTTGTATGTGGGTATATGAAGAACGAAGAAATGAGAATGATCTTGCGCATGTGTGCTTTCTTCTGTATGAGAATGTTCCCGATGGCTGTCTGCACATACACTCCAGAGGGCCTGACAATGAAATACTTTCTGGATTTTTTTATTATTTCGTGGGAAGATGGATGGAAGACGAAGAATTTACAGTCGAGCTTTGGAGTTGCTTGAAAAGGCGTCATCGAACCAACAACTCTGTCGAAATTTGGTACAATAACATTAATACTGAACTTTGAAGACCGAATCCTCGAGTCAAGGACCTCATCAGCTGTTTGGATGTGCCCAGCTCAACAAGGAAGGAAGAACGCTAACATGACTCTAGATGCCAGGCCAGAAAGTTCGTTTAAAAATTGACATTTCTAGCCCTTCATGCAAGCAACTTATCCTAGGGATATGAGCTACGAATTTCAGTTAAATAAAATATAATAAACTATGAGAATATATTCTTTATCTATTCCTAAAAATTACAATCCTTTTAATTAATCATCGTCATCCGGTTGGTTAGATTAGCAATTCGCCTTTTTTACCACTACGAGCGCTAATGTGAATTGATGCAGAGTTTCACCTAAGCCCTTATGACTATATTCAAAAAATCAAAAATACGCTTGAGAGTACTGAACTAAGTGACACATCACAGAAATCATTGCGTAAATAAGTTAATTTGGCTAAGATATGAATCAAAAAAGAAAACGTGTAGAGAAATAAGCGATTTTAGACTGTTTTTCTGGAACTGCATTTAGGCCAGAAGTGATTTTCAAATTTTTTTTTTATTTTTATAAAGCTATCTCAGATTCACAATTTGAAATCTTTCCGCAAAATTTTCGGCAAAATTGAGGAAATTGTTTAATTTTACCTTTTTTTTTGTAGTATGGCGAATTCTACCTTGTCTGCTACCAATAAGAAATGGTTCCAGCATTAAAATGTCCGACTTCATGGGTTCGATTCCCGGCAGGGTCGGGAATTTTAACCATAATTGGTTAATTCCGCTGGCAATTCATCATCATTTCATCCTCATCAGGACGCGCGGGTCGCCTACGGGAGTCAAGTCAAAAGACCTGCATCTGGCGAGCCGAACTTGTCCTTGGGCACTCCCGACACTAAAAGCCATACGCCATTTCATTTTTTTTTTTCAACATTAAAATGTGAAGACAGTGGTGATACTGCCACTTACTTGAAAACAATTTCTCATCTTCAATAATTGTGAAGAGTTGACATAAAGTCCACGAGCTTAAACATTGACTTTGAGAGTAAAAAAGAAGTGTAAATAAGGTAAGTATTTGTGAAGGATCTTAATTTGAGCTCAAAGTAACTGACTAAGCTGATAGCTGATATGAAACACTCCCGTATGCAATATATATTGCATTTGAGCCAATACAAATCCTATGAAAAGCGTGCTGCGAATCAGTAAAATTCACTTGACTGTTCAAGGTAGATTAGGCCACCTTCGACAACTTTAAATATTACGGAGAAGTGGTGGGAATGACCCAGAGTAATAGGCTACTCTTTACTGGGAATGGCCCTTTCTGCTGGTGATTTACAGGACAGTCTGTATACCAGTTAAAAAAATATGAGAGGGAGAGTTGACCGTGTGGTTAGGGGCGCGCAGCTGTGAGCTTGCATCCGGGAGATAGTGGGTCCGAACCCCACTGTCGGCAGCCTGAAGATGTGTTTCAGTGGTTTCCCATTTTCACACCAGGCAAATGCTGGGGCTGTACCTTAATTAATGCCACGGCCGCTTTCTTCCCATTCCTAGACCTTTCCTAACCCATCGTCGGCATAAGACCTATCTGTGTCAGAGCGACGTAAAACCACTAGAAAAAAAAAGAATAAGTTGTAGCCAGAGATACCCGTACGCAGAACTGTGGGGGCTGTGTTTCAACATGGTGATGGTATTAATAATATTATAACTGAAAGCATTCGCGCAAGCGGAACGAAAATACTGTTATTCATGTCGGGAGCTTTCGCTTTAGAATAACATACTACGAAAGTGCGCGAATTTTAAGAACTCGTTTTCAAACTCTTACAGCTTTTCACTTTTGCCGCGTTCGGCTCCATGGCTATATGGATAGTGTGCTGGTATTTGGCCACAGGAGTCCCGGGTTTGATTCCCGGCCGGGTCGGGGATTTTAACCTTCATTGTTCAATTACAATGGCTCGGGCACTGGGTATTTGTGCTGTCCCCAACATCCCTCCAACTCACACACCACACATAACACAATACTCCACCACAATAACACGCAGTTACCTACACATGGCAGGTGCCGCCCACCTTCATTGGAGGGTCTGCCTTACAAGGGCTGCAATCGGCTAGATATAGCCACAAGCACCGGGCGAGTTGGTCGTGCGATTAGTGAGCTTGCATCTGGGAAATAGTGGGTTCGAATCCCACTGTCGGCAGCCCTGAAGATGGTTTTCGGAGGTTTCCCATTTTCACACGAGGCAAATGCTGGGGTTGTACCTTAATTAAGGCCATGGCCGCTTCCTTCCAACTCCTAGGCCTTTCCTATCCCATCGTCGCCATATGACCTATCTGTGTTGGTGCGACGTAAAGCCACTAGCAAAAAAAAGAAAGAAATAGCCACACGAAATTAAAAATGTATGTCGCCCCATAAATTTGCCGCCCTGATTCCGGGCCCATAAACCCCATGCCTAAATACGGCTCTGGCCATAACAAACAAACAAACAAACAAATAAACAAACAAACAAACAAACAAACAAAGGGCAGGCAGACGGACAAAATTTGAAGTGAGATCTTCTTCTTCTTGCTAGGGGCTTTACGTCGCACCGACACAGATAGGTCTTATGGCGACGATGAAGTGAGATCGACTTCTACACATTCTAAAATTCGGCTCCTGAATACTCTCCCTTTGAAATGTTTACTTCAAAATACGTCTAATTTGAAGTAGCCTAGACAAACACGGACGAGTGGTTGGTCTGCCCTCGAGCACGTGCTAAGATAAGTAGGTACCGAGTGTGTAATGGTGGTCCTGTATCTGGCCTGAGTTAGCGCCTGGCGGCGAGTCGAGAGCACACGAACGTGACCTGCACCAACATGAAACAGAACCCGGCACCAATAAACTGGAGCGAAGTCAGCGGCCGCATGACTGCAGCTGATAGCACGTTTCCAGTGCGACCAACCTTACCGAAATAGAGATCACTCAAAGTACGACATCAACCGAGCGCGTTTTATTCACTCCATGACACCATTATCCAAGGACTAAGGAGATACACGTATTCTCAATCATGCTGGTACTTGTGTTCCCATTTTAACTCCAAGGAAATAGTCTAAGGGAACCCTTCTGATCACCTGACAACCTGCTACATGGCTACTCTTCTGACTCACATTCATATGCAGACTATGGACTGTTTCATCTCCGATTGTTTCCTGCATAAAATGAGTCGGCTCGAGTCCATTGCCAGTAAATACAGCATCGTAGATATGCATCTTTCAGGCTGAAATTGAAACTGAACTTGAGAATAAAACAAAAGTAAAATAATACGTGTCCGCCTCTGTGGTGTAGTGGTTAGCGTGATTAGCTGCCACCCCCGAAGGCCCGGGTTCGATTCCCGGCTCTGCCACGAAATTTGAAAAGTGGTACGAGGGCTGGAACGGGGTCCACTCAGCCTCGGGAGGTCAACTGAGTAGAGGTGGGTTCGATTCCCACCTCAGCCATCCTGGAAGTGGTTTTCCGTGGTTTCCCCACTTCTCCTCCAGGCGAATGCCGGGATGTTACCTAACTTAAGGCCACGGCCGCTTCCTTCCCTCTTCCTTGCCTATCCCTTCCAATCTTCCCATCCCTCCACAAGGCCCCTGTTCAGCACAGCAGGTGAGGCCGCCTGGGCGAGGTACTGGTCATTCTCCCCGGTTGTATCCCCCGACCAAGAGTCTGAAGCTCCAGGACACTGTCCTCGAGGCGGTAGAGGTGGGATCCCTCGCTGAGTCCGAGGGAAAAGCCGAACCTGGAGGGTAAACAGATGATGATGATGATGATGAAAATAATACGTGAATAAGGGAAGAGGAACGGGAAATCAAACAAGAAATAGAGGAAAGGGGAAGAAATTAAAGGTTAAAAAGACAGGAAAAAATAACGAAGGAAGAAAATGTAGAAAGAAGGAAATAGACAAATAAATATGCATGGAGCACCGCCTCTGTGGTGTAGTGGTTAGTGTGATTAGCTTCCATACCGGGAGATCCGGGTTCGATTTCCAGCGATGCCACGAATTTTGAAAAGTGGTACTAGGGCTGGAACGGGGTCCACTCAGCCTCGGGAGGTCAAATGAGTAGAGGTGGGTTTAATCCCCACCTCAGCGATCCTCGAAGTGGTTTTCCGTGGTTTTCCACTTATCTTCCAGGAAAATGCCGGGACGGAATATAACGTAAGGCCACGGCCGTTTCCTTCCTTCTTCCTTGTCTATTCCTTTCAAGCTTCCCATCTCCCAACAAGGGCCCTGTGCAGCAAAGCATGTGAGGCCACCTGGACGAGGTATTTGTCCTCCTTCCCAGTTGTATCCCCGGCCTAAAGTCTAGCGCTCCAGGAACTGCCTTTGAAGCGGTAGAGGTGGGATCCCTCGCTGAGTCCGAGGGAGAAACCAACCCTGGACCGTAAACAGATTAAGAAAGAGAGAAAATAAACATGGAAATGAACGAAAACGCGAGGAGCAAAAAAAGGAAGCGAGGAAAAAAGGAGGGGATAATCAATGAAACAAACAAATAAACAAACAAACAAGAAGAAATGGAAGAATTATGCAGAGAATCATGCAGGAGAGAAAGAAATAATCCAAAGAAAGGGAAAGCAAGAAGGGAGGGATGAAACATGGAAGTTAGACAAAAGCTATAAAGAGAGAAAACATTCTGAATAATAATTATAATAATAACAACACTCTGACGTATCCTAGTGCAGTGAAGTACTGTATAGGACTATAAACATGTATTATTATTATTATTATTATTATTATTATTATTATTATTATTATTATTAAGTGTTAAAAATGTGCCTTTTTTGACATCTGAAGGGTGCAACGTTTCTAAAATAAATTCTATGTGTCTGGAAGCAATGATTTCAGACATTTTTTGCTAACTCTATCACAGTCTAACAGGCGAGGAATCAAGCACAAACAGAGAACGTGAAGGGTTTTTGCATTCCACTGTCGATACTATAACTGCTACATTTTTTAAGAGTGAGACTCAATGCTCATTAAGTATACCTAAGAGTTGTTGGTGTTCTGGAGCCATAATTTTGCTCGTATTTCACTCCTGGAAAGTTACTGGAAGGCTGAGATCCAATAAAATACAAGCAGGTTACGTTTAAATAGATTACAGCCCTTCAGTGATGACTAGGCTATTTATGGAGTGTTTATAGTGAAGTATTTAGGATTCAGTCAACCTTCAAGGTAAGGAATCACACATTTCCTTTCCCTCAAGCAACATACAACTCAGTGATAGTTCTGACCTGATAGGACGAGAGCTGTCCAGTCAGATGGCCAACAAATATTGGAATGCCACTTGGTTAGCCTGACGAAATCCTAATCGACATTAATTTGCTCTCGTGACCGGGTTCCTTGTCTCTCATATCAACAGCTCTTTAGTTGGTCTCACAAGTGTTAGTAAATATCGATACAGCCTCCAGTAGCTACAGTTTTTGAATGAGGTGAGAATCAAACACGGGGCCTCGTGATCAATTTTATAGAATGCTTTTCTAAATTCTGTATAAACTACATCAACTTGGCCTCCCGCGCCCATAGTTGCCGATATTTCATGAGTGAACTCCAACAGATTTGTCGTTGCCGATTTACGCTGTCTGAACCATGTTGGGAGTCACTGATGATAATTACTACGTATTCGAACACATGCCGATAGAGGTTTTGTTCGTAAACTTTTGTTGACGCGCAAAAATTGCAACGGGACTGTAGTTATTAATTACTGACCTGTTCCCCGACTTGTGGAGTGGACTAACTCGCGCTATTTTCCACTTAGCAGCAAATGTTTCAGCGTTTAACGAAATGTTAAAATAATCGAGAGAAGATTTAGTAAAATATCTCCACAGCCTTTAATTATTTTTTAATTTTAACTTTTTAGGTTTCATAATGCGTATTGCCTTTTGAATTCCGATTAAATTAATTTGATTAACGTTTAGTAGGCCTACATTCCAATGGATTCATTTCCGTACTCTCATATTTCGGAAAAACATAGCGGGCCCGTTTCTCTGAATATACAGACGAGAAACAGACCGCAAAAATATCAGCAGCAGATTTTGTCACCGGGCGAGTTGGCCGTGCGCGTAGAGGCGCGCGGCTGTGAAGTTGCATCCGGGAGATAGTAGGTTCGAATCCCACTATCGGCAGTCCTGAAAATGGTTTTCCGTGGTTTCCTATTTTCACACCAGGCAAATGGTGGGGCAGTACCTTAATTAAGGCCACGGCCGCTTCCTTCCAACTCCTAGCCTTTCCTATCGCATCGTCGCCATAAGACCTATCTGTGTCGGTGCGACGTAAAGCCCCTAGCAGATTTTGTCGCTAAATAGTTTTTTCCATTGCATTTCATTACACGTACATAGAGGTTCCATTGTTTACTTTCAAGGAATGCCCAAAAGTACTTCGTATACCTGCTCACAACATTTTTAAGTTGCTTTACGTCGCACTGATAGAGGAAGGTCTTATGGCGACGATGGGGTAGGGAAGGGCAAAGCGTGGGAAGGAAGCAGCCATGGCCTTAATTAAGATACAGCCGCAGCATATGCCTAGTGTAAAAATGGAAAACCACGGAAAACCAACTTCAGGGCTGTCAACAGTGGAGTTAGAACGCACTATCTCCCAAATGTAGCACCTACATAATCCTCCATAGTATATAAACAAATAACTTAATTGTTTTATATTCTAAATTAAAAACCCACTTCGTTGACTCTTATTGTTAAGTTCGTAGATTTAATTCACTTTCTAGTTTCTATTACTACCATTTACCTCATCACCATTATCATCTTGGATAACGTCACCATCATGCATAATTACAGTACTAATACCGGTTTAAAGCCGTTGAAATGTGAAATGTCGTATGGCTTTTAGTGCCGGGATATCCCAGGACGGGTTCGGCTCGCCAGGTGCAGGTCTTTGTATTTGACTCCCATAGGCGACCTGCACGTCGTGATGAGGATGAAATGATGATGAAGACAACACATACACCCAGCCCCCATGCCATTGGAATTAACCAATCAAGGTTAAAATCCCCGGCCCGGCCGGGAATCGAACCCGGGACCCTCCGAACCGAAGGCCAGTACACTGACCGTTCAGCCAACGAGTCGGACTTTAAAGCCGTTAGTAAATAGTTGTAATAGTTTACACAACCTGTTATATTATTATTATTATTATTATTATTATTATTATTATTATTATTATTATTATTATTATTATTATTATTATTATTATTATTAACAAATACATCGCAATTGGGAAATATCCCGGTGACGGTGATCACTTACAGTAGTGTGATAATAAGGTAAAGTTAAAATCTAATTACCCAACAACAACAACAACAACAACAACAATTACAACAACAAGAGTACAACAAACAATTCCATGGAAAGAAAATATTACAAGAAATACTACTAATTTAACATTCTAAATCCAGCATCACCATACACAAATTCATACACAGTTTGTGTATTTCCGGTGCTTAACACTACGACTTATAGTACTGAGATTACTGCTAGCTTAACATTACAACACCTTCATACACAAATTCACACGTAGGGGAAGCAGAGGTATGTCGCAACAATAATTTGAATGTATTTTTTATTAAGATAATAGTTATTCATATTGAAACAAAAGCAATTGGGAGATACTTTAGACTTTTATCTGTCAAAAACGCCATTTTAAAAAATACTTTGAAAATAAAAATGTGCCTCAAAATGATAATTGAAAAACCTGTTACAATTTACCCCGCTTGAAGGGTAAGTTGCAACAGCGCATGTAAGGTGGGGAAACAATCAATTTGAGCCTTCATTGTTGTAAAAACAGTCTACACAGTTATAGTACGGATTGTTTATAGTATACACCCAATGCAGCTACAGTTTTCACTTCACACACTGGACCTGTTTCTCTCATTTTTATACACGTCTCCGCAATTCATACAATAACAGTTGTCTTCTTCTGAACAGGTGTCCACAAATGTAATCTTCCTTTTTCCGTTAGACACAGTTTTTGTTGTCGATGATCCGGAATTTGCCTCATGGTCAGTCTTCGTCTTGCTATTCCTTTCTTTTCTCTGTCTTTCTCAATATGCTACTTTTCTAGAGTGTCCGTAAGTATAGCACAACGTCTTGGTTTTCGTCCTCTATTATAGAATAGTGGATATTGAACTTTTTTCTCTAATTGAAATATTTCCGTCTCCTTTATTATAAAGGACGAGCTTTGCATCTCTCTCCATCACGTCCAATGGTGTCAAACCTTTTTTCCGCTTATATTTTCTCATTTTGCTTGCCTAAAAATACACACAATTATATAAAGAGCTTTTAAATTAAATATTAACTAGTTATTGAAATACGATTAAGCTAAAGTTCAGATTGTAGTTTTACATGACTGTTGATATCGTGGTCATAGTGTTACGTGGAATCCGAACCACAGGGACGAGACTTTTCATTTCAAAATATCCTCCATGTATTGGCTGGGATTAAAACCCTGCCCGCCTTAGTGAGAAGCCAGTAGCCATCACGCCTACATATGCGATTACAAGGGAGCTATTATTATATCTTAAGTAGTCTATAGTAGTGAGAAGTCGGGGTGAGTTGCAACACCTGTTGCAAAATGCCGCGTTACGCATTCCTTGACAGAATTGTCGGTCATTCACAAATAACAAAACGTAGGCTAAAGCACTTATTGCAAGTTTGAACTAAAATAATTTTCCGTTCAAACTAGGGCAATAACTGAAAACGCTATTATCTATTAAATAAAATAACAAGGTCAGAAAATGTTACTCCCCAGGCACAGAAATGGATAAAGTCTCAGAACACAATACAAAACGACCGGATATTCTGCCGTTCGTACTCAAACTGAAGGTGTAGAGCAGTTGCAGGCGCTATCACAGTATGGCAGCATTTGAATGGAAATTTCCGGATAAAACGTAAGTGTTGCAACCTGTGCCTGTTGCAACAAGCCCCGGCCTCCCCTAGCTTAAGTATGTCAAACTTTACACTATGACTTACAGTAGATTACTAACTATTATCTTAGCATTGTAAACACAGAACTTTCATATACAAATTCACAAATACCTTAAATAATTTATATAACTAAATACTACAATTTTCAGTGGATTGAGCGTTACATTAAAACATGACAGCATCATATAGAAATTTGCACACTATTTACAGAATACTGGAGTCTATTCTTGGAGCATCTTACTTTACTGGGAAAAGGATCTAAGACAGCTACTGGTAATGCATTCCAATCATAAATTCCCGATTACCATCGTTAGTTTTCTGGGATATACCTTTTCCTTTTTGCGAATGATCTGTCCTACTTATGTAACAGGGTATTTTTTAGTCGACTGTTCAACTTTCCCCAAGCTGGCTTATTCGTATAGGCATTATACTCTACATGGCACAAAAGCGTGTTCGTTTCTTTCCAGACCCCAGCGTCTCCTATCCGAGTTTCTCTATCAAACTTCAAGGATTGAAATCGTTAAGCACGAATCTTGCAGCATTTTGCTGTACCATCTCAAGTTCCTTAATTAGTCATGTTGATATGGATCTCATACACCTGCTCCATATTCCAGGACTGGTCTAATGAGTGATATTATTGCCCTGCGCCTTCGCCTGGGAACTGATGACCTTTATGTACATATAACAAGAGTCTGTTCAAAACGTGCTTTTTTCCACTTCATGAATGAAATGAAAATCCACAGCCTGCTTCCAGTCATCCGACCGGGGCAGGAGTGGAATGAATGAAGCCCCAATCTAGCGGCGAGGATAGGAACTGTGCCAACTGCCGAAGCCAGTCGCACTCCTCTGGGACAATTATTATTGAATTACAGATGAAATGAAATGATAGTTGATAGTGTTGCTGGAATGAAAGATGACAGGGAAAATCGGAGTACCTGGAGAAAAAACCTGTCCGCCTCCACCTTGTCCAGCACAAATCTTACATGGAGTGACCGGGATTTGAACCGCGGAACCCAGCGGTGAGGGGCCGGTGCGCTGCCACCTGAGCCACGGAGACTACTTTCCACTTCATAAAAACATTTAATATTTCGTCCATTAAATTAGTTGAATACTATCGATTGTCACGATCAATCCAGACCAGAAATATGTGATCCTTTAAAGACAGTACCATATGCGATCATGGGTAAGTTCCTTGTGCCTTTCATTATATGTTTCCTTGCGTTGTTCCCGAAACTTTCATATGTTGGGAATAGCGCCTTTTGAACAGACACTCCTCGTATATAATTGAATATTTGTAATGGCAATGTGTTACTGAAGAATCGTGTATTGTTATTTCACGTATGAGTATTTTACGAGGGCTATCATAGGAGATAATATAATTTTAAGTTGATACTTGTTTTTATTTAATGTAAGAGTATATGTATATCTGTTTCACATCGCTAAGTACAATAAATAAATAAATAAATAAATAAATAAATAAATAAATAAATAAATAAATAAATAAATAAATAAATAAATAAATAAATTTGTGCGTAGTAAGTTGAGAAATTGCATATAATCGTCTACCTACTCATAGTGTTGCTAGAGAACCACTTACTGAAGAGAGGGGGAAGGAGAGTGCCAAAGTGATTACCATGCACTATACCAGGACAGAGAAAATTGATATGGCTGTATTTTCTGATGAGCGTCAGCAGTTGGTGACGGGAGTTCGCCGGTGCTGGGACAACCTCTTGATGTTGCGCTGTAAGTCCATGATGAAGTTCATTCGGGCATTGATAAACAAAAACATCTCCGAACATTTCGTTGTGACGGATTAAATGCAAACACAGTGAACAGGAAACATTTCGGTAGAGTATTCAGTTACTAGAACTATGATTGAAGAAGTACAGGGATCGTGCCAGGCAATATGAATAACTCTTGTACATCGCTCATCTGTGAGTACAAACTGTTGTTGTAGTGGTACTTATATCAGCAGAAGTATTGCTTTGTCGAGGAAATAAGACGCTATTTAGTAAAATTCTTACAAACCAGAAACAGATTAAAAGTTCTTAATGGTTGGGTAATTCCATCTTTACAGTATTATACAATTTTTATTCGTTTCTTATATTTTAAAAGGGACATGTTTTGTCTCTCGTATATGAGACATCTTGAGCCTTGATACAATTATAGTATTAAAAAAATGATATTCCTGATAACAGTCTAGGACAATGACTTATCTAGAAATCTAGGAGTCAATATGGCTCAGTCTAATCATGAATAAAACTAACTGAAAGCCGCTCATTTGTTAAAATATCTTGTGATGAAAATATTATGTCATGAAGGTAATCTGCTAGAAATTGTAAGTCCCACTGGATTTATAATTCTTAATTTTAAAAGTTCAATATTAGGGTAATGATGATCTGACTGTAAGAGTATGTAACTAATTGAATTCGTCACAGGCTTATTGATGTTTTGAAGTACATATGGAAACACATGGTTTGTTTGGCAACGCAACTGATATGTTGAGGAAATTCCATCTAGATGAAATAAGCCGCGTTCCACTACAAATGTGACTAATTGAAATCGTCACAGGCTTTACTACAATATTGTTGTATGCAGAACATTGTTATTCTAATATTCAACTTTTTAATTAAGAATTATAAATCCAATGTAACTTACAATTTCTAGCAGTGTACCTTCATGACAAAATATTTTCACCACAAGATATTTTAACAATATGAACTGCTTTCATTTATTTTTGTGCACGATTTGACCGACTCATATTGACTCCTAGATTTATGGATGTCATTGTTTTAGATTGTTATCAGGAATATTATGTATTTTTACGATAATTGCCAAAGGCCGTGGCCGTGTTGAAACACCGGATCCCGTGAGATCTCCGAAGATAAGCAACATTGGGCGTGGTGAAGATTTGGATGGGTTGCCACGCGTTGTTGGTGGGGGTAAGGGAATAGAGGAGCGGAGAGGAAGTGGCCACTCTACCGTACGTAAACTCCGGCTCAGGCACACCTCTGCGGAGGTTCGGACCTGCTTTCGGGCAGAATACACCCTTACCTTACCTTACGATAATTGTATAAAGACTAAAGATGTCGCACATAATAGAAACGAAATATGTCCCTTTGTAAATAGAAAAACGGTATACAAATTTTATAGTACTGTAAAGGTGGAATCACCCAGTCATTAAGAACTCCTGACTTGTTAATATTGACTATACGGACTAGCTATGAAATTAATTTATTTTGGTAAACAGAAACAGAGTTAACTGTGCATCATTCAGAATTTGTCGAGAGATTTTTAACCGGTAGCCGGGCTGAGTGGCTCAGATAGTTGAGGCGCTGGTCTTCTGACCGCAACCTGGCAGGATCGATCTTATCTGAAGGTGGTCAAATACGTCATCCTCGTGTCAGTAGATTTACTGACATGTAAAAGAAATCTTCTTGGGACTAAATTCCGGCACCTCGGCGTCTACGAAAAATGTAAAAGGAATCAGTAGGACGTAAAAGCCAATAACATTTTTATTTAACAATTAGTACGAATACTGTTCCTCGAATTGTCAATTAAGTGTCCTCTGTTACTTGCTTATGTGAGACCAAAGACATGCGAATCTACAACTAGATTCGGGTTTATCTTTTGTTTAGAATAATACTCCACTGACCAAAAACTTTCCCATTAGCATTAATCCGGGTACGTTGAGAGTGGTAAATTATTCCAATTCGTAATTCCTCTTTCCAAACGAATATTTTCCTCAATTCGTTCTCTCGAATTGCAACATTCTTCTTCTTCTTCAACCGCTTTTCCCACACCTGTGGGGTCACGGGTGCGAACTGGGTCGCACATGTGGATTTAGCCCTGTTCTACGTCCGGATGCCCTAGCTGGTAGTATAGTGAGTTGTCTGAATATGAAGAGGAAAGTGTTGGAACGAACACAAACATCCAGTCCCCGAGCCAGAGGAATTAATCAAGCACGATTAAAATCCTCGACTCGACCGGGAATTGATCCCGGGACCCTCTGAACCGAAGGCCTTAACGCTGACCATTCAGCCAATGAGTCGGACTCTCTCGAATTCCAACATTATCCTCATGTTATGATCTTTCCTACTTTAAAAAATTCCACTCAAGCTTATCGGTCTGCTAGTGTCATTCCAAGCCAACTTCCCTCTAACAGCTCCAAATATTCCGCTTAGTTGAACAGCTCGTCTCCTTACCCTCAAGTCTTCCCAGCCCCATATTTCTAACATTTGTCGGAGTTCATCCAGAACAAATAGTTCTACTTCCTTTTGGATCGTTTCCAGTTCTCGTATCCAGTAATCCTAGTGATGCTCCCATACACTGGAACCATACTGTAGTTGGGGTCTTACCAATGACTTACGCGCCCTCTCCTTTACATCCTTAATACAACCCCTTTTTTTTTTTTTTTTTGCTAGTTGCTTTACGTCGCACCGACACAGATAGGTCTTATGGCGACGATGGGACAGGAAAGGGCTAGGAGTGGGAAGGAAGCGACCGTGGCCTTAATTAATGTACAGCCCCAGCATTTCCCTGGTGTGAAAATGGGAAACCACGGAAAACCATTTTCAGGGCTGCCGACAGTGGGGTTTGAACCTACTATCTCCCGAATACTGGATACTGGCCGCACTTAAGCGACTGCAGCTATCGAGCTACAACCCCTAAATACCCTCATAACCATATGGATAGATCTGTAACTTTTCTTTACAATCCCATTTATGTGGTTACCCAAATTAAGGGAACCGGGAAGTGTGACACGATAGAAAAATGCAACTTCCGATGTTCAGTTACATGTCGCAGAAACCAAAAGAGGCATTTCCTTGAATGTTCTTTTGATATATTACGAATAAATTCATATTATTTGGCTAGAATATGGAGCTTATATGTTTAATATTTTGTGTCAGAAAGAACATTATAAAAATAATATTTTAAAAACATATTGTAAAAACATTCCCTCAACTGATGTACCTTTTTCTGAGAAAAAACTCAAACCAGACCCAAGAAACTAGCATGCGTAATATTTAATTTTTTTTTCAGCTGCGGACGTAAAATTGTCCTATTGTTTACAGAAGTTGAGATTTTTTATACCCTAGTTGAAAACTGAAATTTTCTGTAAAATTTTCAGTGCTCTTCAAGTTGGCCTCCATGAACTAAACAAGATATCTGATTAAATTTACTTCCACAAGCAGATCTATATATTGTCTAAGAGTCTACATAGTTTCAAATACATTGATGTGATAGTTTCTCAGTAAAAGGTACACAAAATTTCAAAAACATATGACACGGAACATCCAAAAAGAATGACTGGTAGCTGGCATCTAATGATATTCAGCGTGCACATTTTAGTTCAACCCTAATTTTATTGCCTGAAATATAACGTCAGCACAATAATTGATACAGCAAACTCTTCAGGAAGAAGTGGAGATATTTTAAAGCTCAAGACCGAAAATTGACATTTTTGAGCGTATCACACTTCCCGGTACCCTTAAGATCTTGCCTTATAACAACGCCTAAGTACTTACAGAAATCCCCAAGAGACTCTATCATCCCATCAACACTGTAATTAAAACCCAGAGGAGTTCTCCCTCTGGTTGAAACTTACAACCTGACTTTTTATCTCATTCACCATACCGCTGTCTGCTGTCCATCTCACAACTTAATCAAGGTATTTTTGCAATCGCTCACAACCCTGTAATTCTTTACCAATCTTTACAGTATAAAATCATCCGCAAAAAGCCTTGTCTGTGATTACATTTCTTTATTCATATGATTTTTATGTACATAGAAAAGGAGAGGTCCAATATACTCCCTTTCGGGGACCCCCTCTTCTCAAACTATGTACAAGAATTAATGAGTATACGAAGTTCTACGAAACAAACTAAAAACCATCTGTGTATAATTTTATGTTAACAGGCATGGGAAGTAGGCTATTACCTCCCAGAAGTATTTGTCTAACCGCTGACAGTTAAGAATTACCGAAGGTTTATTCAAATGCATTTCATTACAATAGCTAAAAATAGTACACCTTAGTGTTCCACGTAGTGGTTTTTACTTTAGCCTATTTTACGGAATTCAAAGGACGCAATCGCTTGAATTCGCGAAATCGGAGCCGCGGGTAATCGACAGTATTGTCATATTCTCACTTTGAAATATTCCTTACACATCCAATATTTTCTGTCGTAATACGAACATGTTAACAACTGATGTAGACAGGGATATTGTCTTGCGAAGTTAGGAACCAAACTTTAAAGCTGTTTTGTATTGCACAGATTCAATTGGAATCCGACACCTGATTGAATATTTTTTTGTTTTACGAAAAACAATCTTCAGAGCTGCCGACAGTGGTATTTAAACCCCCAACTCGATCGGTAATTGAACATATGATGAACGTTAATCTATTGTTATATATGGCGTTGTTTTGATGGGTAATACTGTTGATGATGGTGGTGAAGAAAATTGTTTTAAGGAAAAGTAATACGAAATCATCACCACCTCGTTACACTCTCCTCGAGCCAGAAAAAAATACCAGATGCGAAAAAATCCCTGCTACTCTAACCTTTAAATCAATGTGCTGGATATTCTGAGGGAAAATAGTAATATATATCGAATAAATGCAATAACTGAGCATGACTAGCACTAGCCGCTTGACTTTCAACAGAGCTAGAGGAGGTTTAAAGTGTTTACTATCTGCTTTACGTCGCACCGGCACAGATAGGTCTTATGGTGACGACGGGATTGGAAAAGGCTAGGAGTGTGAAGAAAGCGAGCATGGCATTAATTAAGGTGCACCCCCGGCATTTGCCTGGTATGAACATGGGAAACCCTGGAAAACCTGCCGACAGTGGGGTTCGAACCCACGCCGCCACTGGCTCGGTGCGGAAGTGTGAAAGTTGGTGGATCTTGGGTTGGAATTTTACGTAACAAATTATCGCAGACTGAGCCAGGACACTTCGTATAAACTGATGAACGTTTCAATAAAAGCAACAAATAAGAATAGGCAAGAAATAGTTCCAAGTAAGGGCAAATGTATATGTAACATATATAATAGCCTTTGCGTATTCAGTACGCCGTGTTCCCAATATCACATAGAGACGTTCATTGCCCCTCATGGTAATACCATTAGGGAACAAGATGAAACACTATTACTATTACTATTACTATTACTATTACTATTACTATTACTATTACTATTACTATTACTATTACTATTACTATTACTATTACTATTACTACTAGTATTACTACTTTTACCACTCATACACCGAAGTTAATGGAAATAAATTGGCTAAATGATCAGAAAAAATCCTCAATATTTGACGTTCTGTAATAATTATGTTTCGAAAATATCCTTAATGGGGACCTAATTACAAATATATTCACGCCAATACATGAACTACCGAGCTAGTGGTGGCGCGGTTTGGGTCACGTAGCTGTCAGATTGCATTCTGGAGATAGTGGGTTCAAACACCACTGTCGTCATCCCTGAAGATGGTTTTCCGTGGTTTCCCATGTTTTCACCAGGGAAATGCTGGAGCTGTACCTTAATCAAGGCCACGGTCACTTGCTTCCCACTCCTAGCTCTTTCCTATCCCACCGTCGTCATAAGACCTATCCGTGCCGCAGCGACGTAATGCAAGTTGTAAAAAATAAATTTATTCATAAATTATGTACTTACTGTATGCATACTTTGACAGTCCCATACTGTTCCAGATTTCTTACAGGAGACAGTATTTTTTGTCAATTATCTTCGAGATTACGTGCTATACTCTGACTCAGAGAGATTTGAATGTCATCTGCATGACATGGTTCAACGTGATTCTTAGATCAAATTCCTACACCGCAGTCATCAGAAATTCGAAACTCATTGCCAGCTTGGAAGACATCAGCTACTCCACAGTGTTAACATATTCCCAGTTTGAAGTATTCCTAATACGTCTGAACATGTTGACAACTGATGTAGAGGTATCACTCATCCCGGGGGAAAACAGATGTCATTTTTTTCGTTTATTTTTGCATACGTCGTTTCGTTACAATAATCAAGAAATAGCCAAATTGTACTTCCAAGATCATTCAAGAAAGCAAAAGAGTTCCCGGTAAGAGCCAGATAAGTTGAATTATCTTCTTATTATTATGAAGATTGTTAATAAAAATAGCTCTCACCAGATAAGTCAGTTTGTCTTCTTCGTAATACGTTTTCTGTAGTTATTGTGGACGTGGACATAATAATAATAATAATAATAATAATAATAATAATAATAATAATAATAATAATAATAATAATTTCGTGTGGCTATGTCTAGCCGAGTGCAGCCCTTCTAAGGCGATGAGGGTGGGCGGCATCTGCCGTGTGTAGGTAACTGCGTGTTATTGTGGTGGAGGATAGTGTTAAGTGTGGTGTGTGAGTTGCAGGGATGTTGGGGACAGCACAAACACCCAGCCCCCGGGCCACTGGAATTAACCAATGAAGGTTAAATTCCCCGACCCGGCCGGGAATCGAACCCAGGACCCTCTGAATCGAAGGCTAGTACGCTAACCATTCAGCCAACGAGTCGGACTTCTGTAAATGAATTATTGGCAGAGAATTTACACAGCTTTTTCTGTTAAAGAGAACTGCTGAATCTTACTAGCTAACAATACACAAATGTGACATACTCGCTTTGGTTTTTACTGGTCCACATAAGAAAATAATATCTGGTCAATAAAAGACAAACCGGGCGAGTTGGCCGTGCGGTTAGAGGGGCGCGGCTGTGAGCTTGCATCCGGGAGATAGTGGGTTCGAATGCCACTGTCGTCAACCCGTTTTCTGTGGTTTCCCATTTTCACACCAGGCAAATGCTTAATTAAGGCCTTCCAACTCCTAGGCTTTTCCTATCCCACCGTCGCCAAAAGACTTATCTGTGTCGGTGCGACGTAAAGCCACTAGCAATATATATATATATATATAAGACAAGACAATTTCGTTCACAATCCGAAGCAGATACTTCATTCGTTTTTTAATTAAACAAAATCCAACCAACACCATTATTTAAAAAGCTATTTTTTATAACGGAGAATGGTTTGACATTCGGTGAATCGGTGAATTCGCATTGTTTAAAAAAAGCTTCCGCTGAGAATTTTATTTTTACTTTATTCCCTGGAATGAGTCATATTGTGTTGCGAAGTTAGGAACCAGACTTTAAAATCGTTAGGTATCGCGTAAGTGCAATTAGAAGCTGATGATAGATTTTATTTCCAGATATTGTTAGAATCAAGTTTTGTTTTAATTTCCGAGCACTATTCAGTCTTATGACAGTTAGGCCTACAACAGAGAGTGTCGAGATTTAAAACATCGACGGAGCATGATAGACGCGTGACGCTTTCACTGACTTCTTAACAAAGTGATCGCAGTTTGAATTTCAGCCAATGCGTGTTGGATATTTGAAATGAGAAGTCACGTGCGTTAAGTTCCGGTTCCAAGCTGGAGATCCCGTGACTATGACCGCGATGTCGACAGTCACATAAAATTCCAACCTTGCATGCTTGTTGGCTTCAAATCATATATCTCCTAGTAGTGCAACCGTGAGACGTACGAGGGAGAGTCCAAAACAGTAATAATAATAATTTTTTTTTTTATTTCGTGTGGCTATTTCTAGCCGAGTGCAGCCCTTGTAAGGCAGACTCTCCGATGAGGGTGGGCGGCATCTGCCGTGTAGGTAACTGCGTATTATTGTGGTGGAGGATAGTGTTATGTGTGGTGTGTGAGTTGCAGGAATGTTGGGAACAGTACAAACACCCAGCCCCCGGGCCATTGGAATTAACCAATGAAGGTTAAAATCCCCGACCCGGCCAGGAATCGAACCCGGGACCCTCTGAACCGAAGGCCAGTACGCTGACCATTCAGCCAACGAGTCGGACATAAGAATAATAATAATAATAATAAAAATAATAATAATAATAATAATAATAATAATAATAATCGTATGGCATCAGCTACCGTGTGCAAACATTTCAATTTGACCTCATTTGGCTGTCTGCTCGTCAATTTCGACGTTCCGTTTTACTCTAGGCCCACTAGATGGCAGACCGAGTAAGCCAAAACTTTCTTGGACGTCTATGGCTGAGATATAATGAATTTTGTCGGGTAAACACCAAAAGTGTCACCAGAGATCTTTTACATGTCGACTTCATACGACATGGAGTGTCGAATGGACTCTTTTCCGCCCTTCAAAAATCCGATTACCTCTGCCGGGTTTGAACCCGCTATTTTGGGATCAAGAAGCCGACACTCTACCACTGATACAAAACAATGAAGTACCAATAATGGTCCATTGTAGAGATTTATTATTTTTTGGGCAATAATTTAAGACCTGATAAAGCATATTGTACTCATGTTCCTTTTTTACTTCTATCTCAATTCCATGCCATCTAGTAGTTACCGCACGCCGTCCATCCGGTATAGATACATCACACTACCAACCACCACGGAAGTACGCAAAAACGAATACATCCCTCCACATAGGATGGGTGTCGGGAAGGGCATCCGACCGTAAAACTAGGCCAAATCCACAACAAGTTTTGACCCAAATAAATTTTAAATTGTGCCGGGAAGAAGAACAATATAACCGTGTAGACGAAGATAATTAACAGATAAAACATTAATAATAATAATAATAATAATAATAATAATAATAATAATAATAATAATAATAATGTTATTGGCTTTACGTCCCACTAACTACTTTTCGGTTTTAGGAGACGCCAAGGTCCCGGAATTTAGTCCCGCAGGAGTTATTTTACGTGCCAGGAAATCTACCGAAACGAGACTGACGTATTTGAACACCTTCAAATACCACCGGACTGAGCCAGGATCGAACCTGCCAAGTTGGGGTCAGAAGGCCACCACCTCAACCGTCTGAGCCACTCAGTCCGGCACAAAACTTTAGTGAAAAATGAGACGCTAACGCTCGTCAAAATTCAGATACCCGGTGGAAGTCAGGGTTCTGACCCCTAGAACAGGCTGATAAATTAAGGTGGCCATTGTTTTGTTAAATGAACGCCAACGGTACAAACGTTGAGACACGTAATTGTTACATAGATCAACCTCTCGATGTCTGGATGAAATCGGTGACCCATAGCTGTGCTCCAAGGGGAGAAGTGGTGAATGTTTTAAGGGAAATCCCCTTAAGAGTGCATCACTAGGTAACTTTTATGCTAACAACAACGACATAAAATACCAAGATATTTGAATGTCTTTCAAATATCGAATATCTCATCTGGGATTGAGCTCGTAAACTTGTGATTATAAATCGGACACTCTACCACTGAGGCAGTAACGAAGTAACTTGGATTCGGGAAAATCGGCTGCTCCTCAAACAGTTCTCCCAACACTTGTTAAGAAACTCAACCCACACGGAAGGATATCATTATTCTAGATTGTTTAAATCAGTGACTTTTGACTGAGTAGTTGACATCATCTTAATCGAAGAATATGAGTAGTTATCGCTCTTATTGCTCGCCAATTCTTCATATAAAACAAAAGAGAGAGCCCCCAGGCTAAAAGTGGGTCTTGTCACGCATGGTGTCTTGTTTAAGGAAGCTAGGATCTGCTGACCGAACAGTTCGTGAGCAGGCCACAGGCTCGCAGCTGGTTGATATATTACTGTACAGTCGGCGACTTCACGCAAGACGATCACTTCTAGATTCCAACACCACCTTCACATGTTAATGTAGGGATAGTGGTTCATCCAGACCAAATTCAAGATTTGTCCACATGTCCTGCCCGTGGTCATGCACTCATTCAATTGAAAATGTTCACCTGAAATCGGTAAGATTCGAATCCGAACTCTATTAGGTTTGGAAGTTAAGATGGTCAAGCGTCTCTTACACTACTCGCACAAGAGGCACGCTTTTATCACAATACGCTGATATAATTATTCTTTCGTTTAGGCCAACTAAGAACTGCTTTCTTCTTCGTCGGTTTTCTTTAACTCTTGACCAGTACCCCTGCATACGTGTTCGGTGCTCTTCTTTCTCTCCTATGTCCATACCTTTACTGTCCTAAGTTTCGGTTTTTCTTAGAAAAGCACTCTTTCTTTAAGGTAGAAAATTATGTTTTTAATTCTGTTTTTTGTTTTGAAATTTGACCATCTATGGACAGCATAGAACTTGAGGCATCTTGGCCTTTCTTTTCTCCTCCCAAGACCTCTTCATTCTTTCGCGTCTCATCTTTCTCTCCTCCTCGAAAATGATCCGAACATGCCTCAGTTTTAGTGGTTTCTCTTCAAATGATTTTAGACTGACGACTATTCTTCTGAACTCTCTCATCTGCAGTAAAATTCCAACATCTTCTGTATACCTCGAGAATTATTCTGCCCACATGGAGGTTACCTTTAATCACATGATGTATCTGAATATCTTTCTGGTGAGTCGTTTGTTATCTATTCTTTCTAGGTGTCCGTAGAGTTTCTGCCTTACCTTCCACATTGTCTCCGTGATCTTGTCAGTGAACTTGTAAAGCTCCTCTTTTCTCCTTTTCTTGTAAGTCCCGTAAGTAGCGCTCTGCGGTCCCAGAATGTTCCTCAGAATCCTCGTTTCCTTCTTCTTGAGTTTTTATAGATCACATTTTTTCATTTAAAATAAGACATTCCGAAGCATACGTACAATTTTTTCCGGTTTTAGTACTGAGATCTAATGTCAGATTTTGGTCTTGTAGGATACTGCCCGTTTGTTATATCTGTTCTTTGTTAGTTTGTAGGCCAGATCTAATTTCCTGGTTCTTGCCTTGTTTGCCTCTTTATCCAGTCTGCTGAGTTGGATCCATTCTCCTAGTATTTGAATTTTCCTATTGTTTCGACCTTCCCATGTTTTATCTCCATATACTCTTACTTTGGGACTTGTACTTTATTATTATTATTATTATTATTATTATTATTATTATTATTATTATTATTATTATTATTATTATTATTATTATTATTATTATGTCCGACTCATTGTCTGAATGGTCAGCACACAGGCCTTCGCTTCAGAGGGTTCCGGGTTCAATTACCGGCCAAGTCGGGGATTTTAACCTTCATTGGTTAATTCCAATGGCTCGAGGGCTGGGTGTTTGTGCTATCCCCAACATTGCTGCAACTCACACATAAAACAATCCTCCACCACAATAACACGCAGTTACCTACACATGGCATATGCCTCCCACCCTCATCGGAGGGTCTGCCTTGCAAGTGCTGCACTCGGATAGAAATAGCCACACGAAAACAGATTATTATTATTATTATTATTATTATTATTATTATTATTATTATTATTATTATTTATTATTATTCGTTATGCCCAAATAACTTTTACGTTGTTTAGTCCATCCGGCATTTAGTCGGGGGTGTTTTACGCTACTACTACTACTAAACGTTTTCATTCCCCCCCTGAAGGGGGAGGCGGGCCTCTTAGACGGTGACGCCGTCGCTCAGGCCGGGAGATTTGTTACGGTGAAGGAGATGTGCATTCGCCTTAGTGCAGGAGAATGGAAAACCACGGAAAACCATTCTCAGGACAGCCGACGGGTGGGACCAGGCATGAAGTCCGGCACTGTGCCCCAGGCCCGTCTCCCGAATGCAGAGGGGTGGAGCCACGGTAGAGCCGTGGCCAACTTTCCTCTGCTCGGTTGGCCGGTCAGAGTACAGAGCATATGGGACAACAACCCACTCTGCATCTACCGACCGGTGTTTTACAGAAAATTTCTGAATTTTATTCTATCTTGAATGGTTTCTTCTTGAATGCCAATTTCATTTAGGTCTTCACTGATTTCTTTTAGCCAATTATTATGATTTTTTATTGATAACCCAAGTTTAAAATTTTCTTCTTGAGTCTGTTAATACCCATTCTATATCAGTGTCCATAAAATTGTAATCGTTGTTTCCTCATTGTATCTGTTATTTTTTCAGCAACTTGACAGATTTTGTGCGATTTCTTTTTCATCCAAATTCCATTCCATTTCCAATTACAATAGTGGATCAGTGGCTCTGTGGATCAGTGGTAGAGTGTCGGCCTCCAGAATCCAACATAGCGGGTTCAAACCCGGCAGAGGTAGTCGGATTTTTGAAGCGCGGATAAAAGTCCATTCGACACTCCATGTCGTACGATGTCGGCATGTAAAAGATCTCTGGTGGCACATTTGGTGTTTACCCCGCAAAATTCATTAAATCTCAGCCATAGACGCCCAAGAGAGATCCGGTTTACTCGGCCTGCCATCTAGCGGGCCTAGAGTAAAACGGAACGCCGAAATTGACGAGCAGACAGCCAGATTGCGTCAAATAGAAATGTCTGCATACGGTAGCTGAGGCCATACGATTATTATTATTATTATTATTATTATTATTATTATTATTATTATTATTATTATTATTATTATTATTATTATTATTATTATTATTATTATTATTATTATTATTATTATTATTATTATTATTATTATTATTATAGTTTCAAATACGTGAAGTGCTTCTGTTTTAACTACAGTGTTATAATGTCGTAATTTTGCTTTTTTGATATAGTTCTTGTATCTGTTCCAAGTAATTTGGTATGCTCTTTGAATTTTTGCGTTTGTTTCTTTCTCCTGCTGGTTCAATGATTTCACCTAGATACTTAAATTTGTCTACTTGAGCGATATTTCCATATTTGGCGATTAACGGTTGACTGTTGAAACCTGATCTAGTCCCTTACATATACATTGTCTTTTCATACGAAATTTGGAGTCCAGTTTTGGCTGCTATTTCATGGAGCTTTTCTATATACTGGATTGCTTCCTGCAATGTCAAGAGCAAATGCTAGGCAGTTAATGTGAATTTTGTTCTCGATACATCTACAAACATTTATATCTTTAGTCTCATTTTGCCATATCATAATCACTTTTTCCAGAACTAAAATACATAGGAAGGGAGGTAATCCATCCTCTTGTCTGACTCCTGTTTTGATATCAAATGGTTCAGAAATTTCTCCTAAAAATTTTACTTTCAATGTTGTGTCGGTCAATGTTTGCTTGACCAATTCTCTTGTTTTCTTTTCAACTTGGAATTAAACGCTGTATGTCAGTCTACGGAGTCGTATGCCTTTTTGAAGTCAATAAATATGACTACAGTTTGTCTGCTTTCTCGAATTTGAAGAATCGTTTTCAGGTTAAAAATTTTCTTTATACACGATCTTCCTTTTCGAAATCCTTCAACTGATTATTACTAACAGTGATATACAGATTCAACAATGTGCAAGCAGAATTAAGATAAAATGGAACTCTACTGGGCGGCCTACTACTGATTTTCAATTAATTTTCTTGGGTAAAGAGATATTTTACATACGGGCATCCTATGGCATGGAGTGTCAAACAACTCTTTCCCAGCCTTCAAAAATTGGACTACATCTGATGTGTTTAAACCCTGCTTTCTTACGAACCATTACTCTACAACTGATTCACAAATAGGAAGAACTGCTTGATGAGTGACTGGAATAGTTCCAAATCGAATGCTAATCTTAGGAAACAAGTTGAAGTCACAAGGAGCATATAACGGGAGAGTGGCGTGGATGATAGAGCATTCACAGGTTGTGTAACATAGCCTCGAGTGTGGTGATAAAAAGTAAAAGTTGGATTCTGTATAAATCTGCTGATGGGAAATTTTGATAAAGAAAGTGTTATACATAATCATCAATTTTACGACAATGTCCGGGTGCATTAGCTCTAGTTGTAGTTGAGTTGTTCAAGAGAGGTTCTGAAAAATGCAATTCTTCTCATTATACCACTGAAATTAAACCCTAGTCACCTCGTATTTAACCCGAATTGGAAGGACCTACTTCGCATCATCTGATACAAAACTATTTCAGACATTCTTTAGGCAGTAAACTGCTCCACCTGAATGATGGCACATCCAAACTGTCTACGTCGCTGACAACAGAGGAGTAGAGCAGAACTTTGAAATAGCACAAGCAGTGCTTGAGATGTTCAAGTACTGAATGAGTTGGCCGTGTGGTTAGGGGCGCGCAGCTGTGAGCTTGTATTTGGGAAATAGTGGGTACGAACTCCACTGTCGGCAGACCCAAAGATGGTGTTCAGTGGTTTCCCATTTCCACACCAGGCAATTAATAAATTAATTAATTAATTAAGGACATGGCCGATTTCTTCCAACTTTTAGCCCTTTTCTATCCCGTCGTTACCGTAAGACCTATCTGTGTCGGTGCTACGTAAACCCAATCCACAGTTCTACCCATTCAGCCAAGCAACTCAATGTTGAAAACATCCTAGGGATATGAGCTACAAATTTTAGGTAAATAAAATATAATAAAGTATGAGAATATTGTTTTATTCCTAAAAATTATAATATTTTCTTAATCTTCGTTATCCGGTTGACTAGATTAGCAGTTTGCCTTTTATACCACTACGAGCGTTAATGTGAGTCAATGCATTGTTTCATTTAAGCACCACTACGAGCGCTAATGTGAGTCAATGCATTGTTTCATTTAAGCACCACTACGAGCGTTAATGTGAGTCACTTTTTTTTTTTAGAATAGAACATCTCTTTATTGCCCACCCTAGTATACACCATCGGCTTACAACCAATAAAGACAACGAAACACACAGAAACAAAACAAAAATTTAAACACAATATCTACTCTATGTCTCTTAAAACTACTTAACTACACACTCTAACTAATTTGGTGGCGCTGCACAGGCGGAGTTCCAGACCATGAGCTGCGCCACCCTTCACTAAAACTAATATTCTATTAATTACAACTAACAAAAGGAAAAAAAGAGACAACTGGTTGTTCGCGGTATCCCCTGGTAATGAGGGAACCCCTTCCACCCATGATACCACTATCTGCCACACCCGTGGGTCAGATGCCATAATGTGAGTCACTTAAGGCCTTATAACTACATTCGGTATGGCTATTTTTCACTAATTAAGAAACGCTTGAAGGTACTGAACCAAGGAACACATTACAGAAAGAATTATGTAAATAAGTTAATTTAACTAGGATTTGAATAAAAATGAACGAGCAAAGAAACAAGCGATTTTAGAACTGCATTTAGGCCGGAAGTGATTTTTGAATTTTTTTTTTTAAAAATATAGAACGATCCAAGACTCACAATTTGTTTTTTCCCCGTCCCTTTAGCTCTTCAACTTTCGGCACAATTTTTAAATTTTTCGTAGCATGGTGACCTCTACATTGTCTACTAAGAAATGTTTTCATCATTTAAAAAAAAGAATATTCAAGCGATGGGACAGGAAAATATTTCACTATCCTCCTTACTTATTTAAACCCTTGTCAGCTTGATTGGATACCGAAAGAGCCCTATTCTTCAGGCAGTAGATTGTCACATCCGAGTGATCAACCAACGGAGCAGACACACGTCCAATGGAATACCACATTTTCCACACTACAGAAAACGGGTATTACGTGATGCTCATGACAACATGGAAGTAGGATAAAGTATTGGAACACAATTTTTGTATCTCTAGTAATAATGCAAATGCCTCAGATATCGTCACTACTGTCACATTTTATTTCACCGTCTGAAGGCTACCACCAATTTATTTATTGTCTATTCGGATTCTATGCTCTTCATTAAAAATATTATTAGAGAGTATACTCACACCTAATGGCTACTGCTAATGAGAGGCAGGAGTACAAATTACATTTGAAATTAAAATTGGTATACGCTGTACTGTCATTTCCCTAAAAGAACGCGAGTATCCATGCAATTCTGACCCTTGCACTAATGCACGAGATAATGGTAAACAAGATACAAAAACCCTAAAAGAATCGGCAACATCAACTCATAACATGGTATAATTAAAGACCTCCTGGAATAAGGATATAACCAAGAAATTAAAAAAAAAGAAAAAGAAATTCAGTGGAACTAGGGTATGGTGTTATCTTATGTCTTTCACTTGAACTTCAAGCTGGTTGACAACCAGCAGAACTTTGCCCTCCGTGGTGTGAGGATGGAACATCAGTCAAGATGGTAAACAGTGCGTGTGTTGGTTCATCACCTGGTGTAATAGATCATTTAAATGAACGCCATAGACGATGTCTGTCTCTTAGGTCATCAGCTAGAGGCTGGTTGGATCCTCAAATAGCATCACCAAAGGCTATGCAGTTATAGGGAAACCACAAAAACCAATGGCAGTACCAAAATGAGGCGTACTAGGCAAGATGAGGAGTGAGGTAGTTTGCCATTGCTTTCCTCACTGGGCCAGACAGTGCTGTTATAGCACAACTAACCCTATGAGCAACACCTTTCATGACACTCAGACACACTGGTTGTGCTCTGAATGTCATTAATCAGCACCACCCATACCCCAGCAGCTTCCATATTGTCACAGTCATGGATGAGACTGGAACTTCAGTGGAAGCTACACTTTGCTCTGGCCTGTGCCAAGAGATGGATGCAAAAGTACTGTATCCATCAAGAAATGACAGCAGGCATCCATAGACGATATCACATCTATTTTTTTAATTCTTTGGCATATGTATTATTATTATATTATTATTACTCTAATATTACTTGCTATAGTTCGTGTTCCAAGTGCATGTGCAGGATTTCTCTCCTGTTACATACAAATGGGGCAGAAGACCTAGCTGATGTTGTAACCACAAAGACGCACCCACAAGATGCTGTCAACTGTGTACATTGTCTTATTTACAAATTATATACACATTATATATAGACACACAGTAGTAAACTGCCGTCTTAGACCAAACACTCCTACGAAGAAGAAGACTGCTCCATTAGCAAGTCAACCGATTACCAACACAGCAGAATCACAACATGGGTTCACACACTCGACTAACGACTTCCACTACAAGTCTCGCTAAACAACTCAACTCCCAAGACCGCCTCTTTATATACATTGCCTGGCCAGGCTTCTAGAATAATATGACACAACATGTTTTCTCGTAATTTCTAGAGTCTCCAATAGCCTACTTAAAATGAAAGGAATTTTCTATACAATTCAAGTGACAAGATGCGTTGTTCTGGACTATTACCGTGTGTTTCACAATATTACGCTGAATTTATACATCATATTTACAGACAATAATAAATGATATACTATTAATCACGTGTTCTTACATTAAATAAACTTTTGTTAATATACATACAGCATATGTATCATGACATAACCTCACATGTTTTGTTACACTATACAGATCATACAACACATCACGATTTATACCAAATAAAGTCCATACATAAGTACGTAAATAATAATAATAATAATAATAATAATAATAATAATAATAATAATAATAATAATAATAATAATAATAATAATACCTACTAATCGAGCTCGATATTTCCATTATTTACCCATGGGTTAGAGAATTGATTCCAAGTTATACTAGTCCATTACACTTGCATCACTGATAGGTCCCTTTAAACAACAAACATCATTATCATCACCGTTACATACAAATGTGAGGTATAAGCAATAATTTTCATTTTTTTGCCCATATTGATGAATGTAATTCACTTTTAACAATCTTAGTTTGTAACTTGATGTTTTATTCCTCTTAATCAATACATACCTTTTATACAAGTAGGGCCAGTTTTGACCATTTGAATCGATCTTCAGCTATTCATTTAAACAAGTTAATCTAAAATAAGGACATATTTATCAAATAAACCGGATTTGTAAACCCTGAGCTAAAAGTATGAAGATATTGTACAACACTTTAATCCACATTAAGATTCTTGGATTTAACTTGACGATAATCTTCTGAAATATTGAGAATTGACTAGATAATTTAAAAAATTTGATAGGAATGTTCCAACTCTGTACAGGTTGCGTCAAACAAAATAAAAATGTTTTAAAAATAATCAAAAGATTATGTTCAAATTACAGGACATTTATGTTCTCATATATATATATATAAATGATATGAGTAAAGAAGTGGAATCAGAGCTAAGGCTTTTTGCAGATGGTGTTATTCTGTACAGAGTAATAAATAAGTTACAAGATTGTGAGCAACTGCAAAATGACCTCGATAATGTTGTGAGATGGACAGTACGCAATGGTATGATGATAAATGGGTTAAAAGTCGGGTTGTGAGCTTCACAAATAGGAGAAGGCCTCTCACTTTGATTGGGTGACAGTTCCTGATTAGAATCATTATAAGTACCTAAGTGTTAACATTAGGAAAGATCTTCATTGGGGTAATCACATAAATGGGATTGTAAATAAAGGGTAGCCTACAGATCTCTGCACATGGTTATGAGGGAGTTAGGGGGTTGTAGTAGGGATGTAAAAGAGAGAGCATGTAATTCTCTGGAAAGACCCCAACTGGAGTATGGTTCTAATGTATGGGACCCTCACCAGGATTACTGGAATCATGAACTGGAAAAAATCCAAAGAAAGGTAGCTCGATTCGTTCTGGGTGATTTCCGACAAAAGAGTAGCGTTACAAAAATGTTGCTAAGTTTGGGCTGGGAAGACTTGGGAGAAAGAAGACGAGCTGTTCGACGAGGTGGTATGTTCCGATCTGTCAGTGGAAAGACGGCGTGGAACGTCATTAGTAGACGAATTAGTTTGGTTTTTTAAGATCGCAATATGAAGATGAATTTGGAATTCAAGAGGAAAAATTGGGCCAAATATTCGTTTATAAGAAGGGGAGTTAGGAAGTGGAATAACTTACCAAGGGAGATGTTCAATAAATTTCCAATTTCTTTGATCATTTAAGAAAAGGCTAGGAAAACAACAGATAGAGAATCTGCCACCCGCGGAATGCCCTAAATGCAGATCAGTAGTGGTTGATTAATTGATGTGACTGGGCGGTGCAGAAATTATTTTGCCTGGAACACATGAAGTCTTATGAGAGTAACATGTATATCACTGCCTGTTGATGATCCATAGTATGAATGTGATGTACACTGAAGAAAATGGAAATTGCAACACCCAGAAAGAGTGGTGCTACATTACTGCAATTGAACATGCAGAACGAGTGTTCGGTTGTGATTCGATGATTACACTTTCAGGTCCCCCTGACCGCAAGTTTGGACAACAATCAATACAGGATGTGCCCACCACGAGCTGCAATACATTGGCCAGCCTTACACGTCGTCGATGTTGTGGGGTCAATGGAACACCTTCTGCAGGGACACGGGCTCGTAAGCCAGCTGCACGCAGGCGATTACCAATTGTTTGTTGTGTAACGTGGGTTTGCCACAGTTGTTCGAATTTGCACTGCTGTTGCATGGGGTTCCATCCGGGCCATCCGAATGATGCGGCGATCCTCTCTCACAGTTGTCCGTCGCGCTGGGCCTGTGCCAGGTCTACGAGTGTGGGTACCTTCATTTGACCACTGCTGCCATACACGTTGTGCCGTAGATGCCTGTCGGCCAACACGTGCAGCGACAGTCCTTAGCGATAATCCAGCCTCACACAGCCCAATAATCCGAGCCCTCTCAAACGGCGATAGTTGTTGATAGCGTGCTCTTCTCTTTCGTCGAGGCATGTTTGACGGGGAACACTTCACTGCACAGACTGCAAGTCAACTACGCTACACCAGAGTCCGTATACTGGAGTTGATTCCTCCGCGACCAATCACGTGGGGAGATCTGTAGCAACAATCCAATGGATCTGAAACTTTGATCGTTTACATACGTACATGGCATCGTTCCATATCTTGAAAATCGACACAAACGACAAATGCCTTCATGGTGTTGCAAAGTGTATGTAGTTCTTAAAACAGCTAAATTTTCAAAAGTGACCAATCATCAGAGATGGAATATTTGAAGGATATCCCGAAGTCCTTAAACTGAGTTTGCATCCGTCCTTACGGGCGTTAAATGGGGATATCCTTCGAGGTCACTGTGTGATGCATGGCCAAGCTGTATTGATTAGGTGGAATAAAATAAAGTTACAAACCAAAATTGTAAAAAGTGAAATACAAATGTGAGACATACTTATACATTATTTACCATCGTATCACTTCCAATCATATATATTATTTCAGTAGTATAGATCCGTTTTCGGGCGCTCACAAGTAACCGATCGTGACAAATGAGCATTCACAAGAAAGAGAATAGGCATTAGCAGTGACGATGAGCTCCCATTTCATAAATATTGATTATTTCTTTCTTAAAAATGAGTTCAAATTTTTTTACGAAATGTGCGATTTGCAAATACTCTTGCTGTGGGAAAATACGCGCCATCATTGCTGTCCACTTCACATTTTGGCCGCTGGGACGCCTGTTTTATGTCGTTATAACATGCTGTAATTATCAGTTAAGAAAAGAATGATAGTAAAACCAAAAATTACTTCCGGAACATTCGTCAGTATAATAATGCACTTGCATTTGCTTCCGTTCAAGTGGATACCATAAATGTTAAAAAATTAAAGATTGCATTAAGTGGTATGTAAGACGGTCTAATATTTTACCGATATGTGTATTCCTTAGGTCACCAGTAGTTCACCAAGGGGCTACTCCACCACATATTTTATGAACATGCGAGATTTCTCTCAAGGGTCCTCTAGTTCATACATTATTTCATTATTTTTAAACCTTAAGCTGTAACAATAATTGTTTTTACTCGATGAACTAATTTGTACATTAGCATATGTAATTGGTTCAAGTGTGTATATCATGAAATAAACACCAAAAATGATTTTCCTCTCTCATGAAAAATTACTGATTAGTTGGCTATATCATTATTCTGGGGAAGTCTTCCATTACTCTGGTCTGGCTACAAGACTAAATGATTAGTGTGCTGGCCTTTGGTCCAAGGGTTCCCGGGTTCGATTCCCGCCAGGGTCGGGATTTTAACCTTCATTTGTTAATTCGTATAGCTAGGTAGGGCCCCATCCTTACAGACGCGCAGGTCGCCTATACCGCGTCAACTAGGAAAACCTTCACCAGACCTCTTCGGAGACCACACACAATTGATTAATTATTTAATTAATTTCTCCGGTTGTTAACTCATGGAAGGAGGTTTCATTTATGTCCTTCCAGGCAGTATTCAATGATTTCACTGGTTGCAGGTAATGACATCTTCCAGCAGACCTATTACACAATACCTTAGTATCGACATTCGTGTGGATTTGTCCAAGTTTCACGGTCGGACGCCTTTCTGACACCAACCCCATTTCAGGAATGTATTTACTATTTCGTATTTCTGCCGTTTTTGATAGTGTGGTACGTTGTTTTCTGGTGAAGAGTTGTTTATCCAAACAAACACAAATATCCAGTTCCCGAAATAGAGGAATTAATCAGCACAGGGATCGTTCGGGAATCGAACCCGGGACCTTCTGAAACGAATTCCCCTACCCTAACCATTAATTGCCGAACAATGACCAATAACACTTAAATTTCTAAGATGAACCAATCAATACCATCAAGTGAGAGCATCGTACATTATTTATTTTGTTCAATCATGACGGCAGGTTTCATTTCTGCTCTTGTAGTCAGTGACCAAATCATCTCATTGGGAACGCGAAATAACGACAAGTTTTTCAATAAACGTACGGGGGGATGAGAAAAGGGTGGAGTTTTTTTTCTCATGATGTCGCCTCACCGGACTGGCAGTAAAGGAAGGATGTATCGGCTCTGATGACTGATCAGAGTTCATAAAGGGGAAGAAAGCCATTAACTTCCGACGGGAAATCATAAAGTGTCAAGCTGCAGGCCTTGAAGTAACTGGAACTTGTGTTTCCTCGTAACAGTATTACAACATTGTTCTCCTTCACCCAGTGTGACCTAGAGAATTATATGGCCGATTAAAGTTCTGCTTGAGACCCGAGCTCCCTCTTCTGACATTACTACGGCCATTAATATAATATATAATAATAATAATAATAATAATAATAATAATAATAATAATAATAATAATAATAATAATCATAATAATAATAATAATAATACGGTAATAATAATAATAATAATAATAATAATAATAATAATAATAATAATAATAATAATAATAATAATAATAATAATAATAATAATACGGTAATAATAATAATAATAATAATAATAATAATAATAATAATAATTTAGGTAGATAAGTCAATAAGTATCTGCAATTTTGCTGTAATTGTCTTTAGGTTGGTTCTATGGCGTTGTGTCCTCACCAGCCGCTAGATGGCACCGTTGTCGACGTCTGTGGGTTTTTTTTTGTGGTCTGAGGGTGTACCAGGAACGGAAATTCATAGAAGTCTTTCAGCACAATACCGGGACAACGTTTTGCCACAGCGAAGTGTTTACCAGTGGATTGAACAGTTCAAAACGGGTCGCACGAACGTGGAGGATTAGAAAAAATACGGGCTCAACTGTAACAGATGCCAATATTGAATAAGTGCGTGATACGATCCTGAACAACAGACGAGTGACTGTTCTATGAATTTCCGCTCCTAGTACACCTTCAGACCACAAAAAACGGATTACAGAACGGCGTTCTTCCTTGGTGAAAACAGAGAATGGCAAGGCCATCTTTATGTCGCAACAGCGCAAGCTGTACTGATCTGATAACACTGAAACCTACCACAGACGTAGACAATGGTGCTATCTAGCGGCTGGTGAGCATACAACGCCATAGAGCCAACCTAAAGACAATTAGAGCAAAATTTCATATTCTTGTTGACTTGCCCTCGTATTTATTTATTTATTTATTTATTTATTTATTTATTTATTTATTTATTTATTTATTTATTTATAACTTATCTAAAATACATTTGCATACGTGTATTGCAGTAGCAAATTATACATTATCTTTGCAATTATTCACACTTGCAAAGCACTTAATGTGCTTATTTGCCGGTGAAGTTGTTTCAACATGAATAGAGTCTGTACACATTGGCATAATTAACATGGTCATTTTGTCCTGTGGTGTGGATGTTTTCAATCACTGGAGGTATCATTCAAAATAGATAATTCTGTGGTACATTTTTCATTCATGAACAAATATTTAATGTGTAATTTTATTTTCGATGATCCATAGTTTCACATGTTGTTTTAGTTGACAGTTTGTTTTCAAGTGTGTCTATTCTGTGGGCAACTTGTTCAAAAATTTAGGAACTACAACTCGAAGTGTTCTGGATCCACATTTGTTGTAGTACCTGATGATCTGAAAATAACTTCTACGCCTCAGTCTTGTTCCATATGCACGTTCATTTACAATTATATATCGTGTCTTCCAGTAATTTCCTTTAATTATGTTGTACATATAAAGCTCTCAACAACCTTTCCTTTGGTACATCCTTGTTAATATATCCTCACTAAGTATTCCTGTTTCCTTACCAGAAGAGTGCCTTGACAATACGATTTTGTAACATTTGTACCATGTTTATGTCTGTAACAGAAGCCGATCCCCATACACTTACACAATTCAATAGCTTCATAGTAAACGTCCTTCTGAAATAGACCCATCTCTCAGACTAACATAGAAAGATGCGCATAGACAACTTTCACAGAGTCCTCTGTCGGGCTGACATAGAATGATCAGCGTAGGAAACTCTCATAGAGCCATCTACCGGCGGATAAAGTTAACTGCGGCGAACTAAGCATTATTTTAATCGAATAAATGACTGTTTCATGCAAATAAATGACTGAAATAAATAGATCATGTGTGTCTAATAATCGCGAGATGGAGACCATTCTTTTGATGTATAACACATTCAAATTACACTGACTGACAGAGCAAATGCAACACCAAGAAGGAGTGGTCAGAACGTTATGCCAATTGCAGGGTAGACTGACGTCACTGAGGTATGCTCATGATGTGAAATGCGCCGCTGTGCTGCGCACGTAGCGAACGATAAATGGGACACGGCGTTGGCGAATGGCCCACTTCGTACCGTGATTTCTCAGCCGACAGTCATTGTAGAACGTGTTGTCGTGTGCCACAGGACACGTGTATAGCTAAGAATGCCAGGCCGCCGTCAACGGAGGCATTTCCAGCAGACAGACGACCTTACGAGGGGTATGGTGATCGAGCTGAGAAGGGCAGGTTGGTCGCTTCGTCAAATCGCAGCCGATACGCATAGGGATGTGTCCACGGTGCAGCGCCTGTGGCGAAGATGGTTGGCGCAGGGACATGTGGCACGTGCGAGGGGTCCAGGCGCAGCCCGAGTGACGTCAGCACGCGAGGATCGGCGCATCCGCCGCCAAGCGGTGGCAGCCCCGCACGCCACGTCAACCGCCATTCTTCAGCATGTGCAAGACACCCTGGCTGTTCCAATATCGACCAGAACAATTTCCCGTCGATTGGTTGAAGGAGGCCTGCACTCCCGGCGTCCGCTCAGAAGACTACCATTGACTCCACAGCATAGACGTGCACGCCTGGCATGGTGCCGGGCTAGAGCGACTTGGATGAGGGAATGGCGGAACGTCGTGTTCTCCGATGAGTCACCCTTCTGTTCTGTCAGTGATAGTCACCGCAGACGAGTGTGGCGTCGGCGTGGAGAAAGGTCAAATCCGGCAGTAACTGCGGAGCGCCCTACCGCTAGACAACGCGGCATCATGGTTTGGAGCGCTATTGCTTATGATTCCACGTCACCTCTAGTGCGTATTCAAGGCACGTTAAATGCCCACCGCTACGTGCAGCATGTGCTGCGGCCGGTGGCACTCCCGTACCTTCAGGGGCTGCCCAATGCTCTGTTTCAGCAGGATAATGCCCGCCCACACACTGCTCGCATCTCCCAACAGGCTCTACGAGGTGTACAGATGCTTCCGTGGCCAGCGTACTCTCCGGATCTCTCACCAATCGAACACGTGTGGGATCTCATTGGACGCCGTTTGCAAACTCTGCCCCAGCCTCGTACGGACGACCAACTGTGGCAAATGGTTGACAGAGAATGGAGAACCATCCCTCAGGACACCATCCGTACTCTTATTGACTCTGTACCTCGACGAGTTTCTGCGTGCATCGCCGCTCGCGGTGGTCCTACATCCTACTGAGTCGATGCCGTGCACATTGTGTAACCTGCATATCGGTTTGAAATAAACATCAATTATTCGTCCGTACCGTCTCTGTTTTTTCCCCAACTTTCATCCCTTTCGAACCACTCCTCCTTGGTGTTGCATTGTCACTGTCAGTCAGTGTATATACCCCGATGTTATGGAAGGAATGATTCAAGGCAAGAGAGGAAGAGGAAGACCTAGACTGGAACACTCTGAGAGAAGATGTAGGTACAGGCTCATATGAGGAAACGAAAAGATTGGTCGGTAGATGTAGAATGGGTCTCGGCCCGCAAGAGGCCACGGCTGGTCCGTGGCCCAACAGCTCTGCACTCCGACCGACCAACCGAGCAGAGGAGGGGTGGCCACGGCTCTACTGTGGCTCTACACCTCTGTATTCCAGAGACGGGACGGGGATGGACGTCACGGCTGGCCCCAACCGTCGGCTATCCTGAAAATGGTTTCCCGCGGTTTTCCATTCTCCTGCACTAAAGTGAAGGCCGGGACAGTTCCTAGTATAGGCCACGGCCGCCAACCCCCTCACCTTTTCTGTAAATCTTAATGACCGTAACAAATCTCCCGGCCTTAGAACGGCCTTAACGTCTGAGAAGCCCGCCTTCCCCTTCAGGGGAGGAATGAAAACGCGTTAGTAATAGTAGCGAATAGACTATCAGATTACACAGAGGAATGGAGGAGAAGCATTGACGCCAACGAATATTCGGGTTGAGAATTGAGAAGAAGAGTAACTGGCCGGAATTTGAACAAGGACCATTGGGTGAGAATCCTGTAGTGATGCCACGTAGCTATCACACTCCAAAGCTTGGTATAATTGTGTGATAAATGCGCCTGTTGTCTCTCAGTGTGTTACCAGATCATCTCCTGTCGTTTACTAACGAGTGTGGGCGTGGGAGACGTGTTCGTGATAATTTCTCATTGTCCTTCTCCGCCACCAGACTGAAATATAAATAGCAAGAGAATTAATAGATCAGAACAGAGCTGCAAGTCGCCCGGTGATCACGTTCGATCTGGTTTACGTTCGTACCAGATCTCCTTAAAACATATTTCTCATCTCAAAAATATTTTAACTACGCTGTTCCCTTCCTTATTGTCATGTCGATGGTCTAGATACATACTGTTCTAAGGCCATATTTATTAAAATATTAGTTATGTATCTCAGCGAACGTTGCATGTCCAGAGCTATGCTGTGAATGACAGGGAGGGAGGAGATCCATTTAAAACACCCGATATCAACAGAACCGTTTTGTTCTATGTCCATATTGCCCTTTAATTTTCGAACCATACTGTTCCATGTCCAAGAATCACAGTAGCTATGTAACGTCAGACGCAATATGTCCATTTAATTATATTTTTGCAAAGCGCAATCATAACATAAACATTATAGAACATACATACCAAGAACCTGGTCATAGTGTTCTTCAAGAGGTTGATTCTACCGGTACAGTTATAAAAGCGCACATTAGAAATATGGAACTCCACAGTCCAAAGTTTGTGTTGAGGGTTATTCTGAACTCTAGGTCAAATGAGAAATTTAAAGTTAGCCAAATGGTGCCAAAAGATGCTTTTGATTTTGATTTTAAATCATTTCCATCATAATGTAGGAACAGGCTCATATGGGGAAATTAAGATATTATCAGATTACAGAGAGAAATGGAGGAGGAGAATTGCTGCCAACCAATCTTCGGGTGGAGAATTGAGAAGAACAATAAAATTTCATACGTATAGTCACAACGGAAGTGTAAGTTTAAAGGCACATAATGGTCTTCCGGAGTAAAGTATATTTTCTGTTACTTTTCTCACGTGTAATGTACAGTAAATTGTCAAAACATTTAAAATTCAGTAGACACAAAACAGTAAGGATCTAATCGTGGTTCTATGAAAGTTGTCTCCGCTGATCTTTCTATGCCAGCCCGACAGAGGGCTCTGAAGAAATTGAATGGCTTATGGCTTTTAGTACCGGGAGGGTCCGAGGACATGTTCGGCTCGCCAGGTGCAGGTCTTTCAATTTGGCGCCCGTAGGCGACCTACTCGTCATGGTGAGGATGAAATTATGATGAAAACAACACATACGACTACGCTCATGCCCCGTGCCAGTGAAATTAACCGACCCTGCCTAGAATCGAACCCGGGACCCCTGTAATCAAAGGCCAGCACGCTAAGCATTTAGCCATGGAGCCGGACAGAGGGCTCTGTGAATGTTGTCTCTGCACATCTTTCTATGTTAGTCCGATAGATGGCTGTATGTCAAAAAAAGTCGTTTATAATGAAACTATTGAATTATTCATTGTAGGGTTATTAAATGAAATCTGTATGCACTACATTTGTATGCACTACATGCATCCTCTTTGTTTTCACATTTAGATTTCTTTCCCCACATTCCTCTTCATCATCATCATCATCATCTGTTTACCCTCCAGGTTCGGTTTTTCCCTCGGACTTAGCGAGGGATCCCACCTCTACCGCCTCAAGGGCAGTGTCCTGGAGCTTCAGACTCTTGGTCGGGGATACAACTGGGGAGTATGACCAGTACCTCGCCCAGGCGGCCTCACCTGCTATGCTGAACAGGGGCCTTGTGGAGGGATGGGAAAATTGGAAGGGATAGGCAAGGAAGAGGGAAGGAAGCGGCCGTGGCCTTAAGTTAGGTACCATCCCGGCATTCGCCTGGAGGAGAAGTGGGAAACCACGGAAAACCACTTCGAGGATGGCTGAGGTGGGAATCGAACCCACCTCTACTCAGTTGACCTCCCGAGGCTGAGTGGACCCCGTTCCAGCCCTCGTACCACTTTTCAAATTTCGTGGCAGAGCCGGGAATCGAACCCGGGCCTCCGGGGGTGGCAGCTAATGTCTTTCTTGTTGCTTTACAATATTTTAATATGTGTGTCACTTCCATATCTTTATCGCATAACACTCATCGATTTTCCTCATGTTCTTTCTCTTCTGGCTTTATTCTTATATACTGCCATCAGCCACTAAATTATCCGTCTCATTTTCATTTTTATGAAGATTTCAGTCCTTTCAGTACTTTCATTAATTTTACAAAATTCTAGAAGTGTTCTCTTGCTTTTACAGTCTGCCCTTATTGTTTCTTTCCAATTATTTCTCCTTTGGACCACTTTCTTTCACAATCCTACATCCTCCCTTTATAAACGTATCTGCCAACAGTACCTCATTCGTAAGTCATTTAATAGTTTTTTCCCATCTACCCGGTAACCCTCGTTTTTATTTTTCATTTGGTGCTGGTAGCTATCCTTAGAATTTCACCTCATGCCCCCGTTTTTAGCAATATTTAACTATTCCTTTGACCATATTTAACAGACATGGTGCTGTTGTCCATCCATATATCCGACGTAGCACATAATAAGTAATTTTTAATATGCAAATTTATATCGTGGCATTTAGCCCAGGATACCTCAGTATGACGGCTTACACTGGCAACCATGTCCCTTATAATAATACCGTTACAGGTATTACCTCCGGCTAACTACTGTACTTCCATGGAGTTGGAGAGACAGAAGAGCGCCAAATTTGTCCCGGAGGAATTTTTTTAACGTGACGATAAAGGCACCGACACGACACTGCTGAATTGGAGTGTCTTCAAAAAACCGCGGCCTGAGCTGGGATGGAACCCAAAACCCAGTGATCTACCGCCTGAGCCTTCTGACATTGCTTCGAATCACTCGAGCCCAGCTTCTCACTTTCCTTCTACCTAGCCAGTCTCCTTTGATCTTGTTCTCTTTCGACTCCAACCATGTTAAGTTTGTAAGAGGTCAATGAGGTCATGAGGTCAATGAGGATATGAAAGGCAAAGAACCCGGTCGAGAAAGCCAAGAAATATGATGCTTGATATAATTGCATTGGCATCATGACACTCCAAGTCCGACTCATTGGCTGAATGGTCAGCGTACTGGGCTTCGGTTCAGAGGGTCCCGGGTTCGATTCCTGGCTGGATCGGGGATATTTTTAGCCTTAATTGGTTAATTCCAATGGCTCGGAGGCTGGCTGTGCGTGGCGTATTCAACATTAGAAATCATCCTAGGTAGGGCCCTCATCTTCACAGACATGCAGGTCACCTAATAGGCCGTCTACTAGAAATAGACCTGCCCTCTCCGGAGGCCATACGCCATTATTATTATTATTATTATTATTATTATTATTATTATTATTATTATTATTATTATGACACTCCAAATACTGAAGGAAGTTTAACTGGGCAATATTCTCCCAGGCAAGCCCAACGCCCATTATTATTATTATTATTATTATTATTATTATTATTATTATTATTATTATTATTATTATTATTATTATTATTATTATTATTATTACTATTATTATTATTATTATTATTATTAACAATTACATCGCAATTGGAAAATATCGCGGTGGCAATGGTCACTTACAGTAGTGTGATAATAAAGTAAAATTAGAACATAATTACCCAAAAGCAACATCATCAACAACAACAACAAAACAACAACAACTACTACAACAAAAGTACTATAAGTAATTCCATGGAAGGAAAATATTACAAGGAATACTGCTAGTTTAATATACTAATTCCAGCATGATCATGTACAAATTCACGTATAACTTAAGGATTTCCCGTGCTTAACACAACGGCTTATAATACTATAGGTTGAGCGTACTGTTACAGGTAGAGCCCTCGCGGATACACAAAAAATTATCCACATCCACAGTTCATTCATCCGAACCCGCACCAACATCAGCATCAAGAATGTGTATTTGTTGATGCTGAATTTAGAATGTTAAACTAGTGGTATTTTTTGTAATACTTTCTTTGCATGGAATTACTTGTTGTACTCTTATTGTAGTTGTGTTGTTGTTGATGTTGTAAATGTGAATGGTTATCCTCCGATGTTGTAAATATTTAACTATATTACAGCCAAAACGGCCATAAACGGATAGATCTGTTAACACAATACAACGGATTAGCAACGAGGAAAATCGTCGTTGCCGGGACAAAACCTCCTATGTGATAATATTTTTGGAGATATACTGACCCACAGCACATACATTATGAAGAGCGAGAATGCCTTGAAAATGTTCACACAATATTGCACCTTAGATGACAGAACCTTACCGGCCAAAGTTTTGAGCTAAAATATTTCACATTGGAGGTTTTGTCCCGACAGCGACGAAATAATTTAAAACCTAAAAACCCTGCCGTATTATAAGATAACAAAAAACATTGTTGCAGAACATAAGGACAACTTTCTAAGGTATCGTTCATGCACATGGACGCTTACAAAAATTCTCCAGATATTTTTAAACTAAAATATTTGTGAATTCAAGTGGAATGATTGGCTCCAGGTCGACTCAGCCTATGGTTTAAATGAATAATGGGGGTATTTACTCCATTGGAGACCTCTCTGAGAAGAAATACGGGTAATGAACCAATGCTCATCACATTGTGTTCACCTGCCACACAGGAGGTCAAGAACACTTCAAACCGTGTGGTTAGGATCGCGCAGCTGTAAGTTTGCATCCGGGAGATAGTAGTTCGAACCCCAATCTCGGCAGCCCTGGAGATGATTATCCGTGGTTTCCCATTTTCACACCAGGCAAATGCTGGAGCTGTACCTTAATTAAGGCCATGGCTGCTTCCTTCACACTCTTAGCTCCTTCCTGTCCCTTCGTCGCCGTAAGACTTATCTGCGTCGGTGCGACGTAAAGCAAATAACAAAATTTAAAAAAAATTCGTAATGAATCCTCCACTGAACACTTGGCCAGAAGGAGTACTTCACATTTATAGGCATTACACCAGGTACGCGTGAACGGCCAGTGCACGAAAATTTCATATCAATGCCTTACTTCTAAAACTCCATATGTCACAATGCTCATCATATCCATTATTTTCCTTAAGACTGGCCACGCCTTCCTGCCACATGTGGATATGCAGTCCTTTAGAACAATGTTCGTTACGTTAATTTTTCTATGCTAAAGTGTAAAAGGAAAATTAACCTTAAATACATTAATTAAGTAATTAATTAATTTCGTGTGGCTATTTCTAGCCGGGTGCAGCCCTTTTAAGACAGACCCTCCGATGAGGATGAGTGGCATCTCCCATGTGTAGATAACTGCGTGTTATTGTGGTGGAGGATAGTGTTATGTGTGGTGTGTGAGATTCAGGGATGCTGGGGACATCACAAACACACAGCCCCCGAGCCAATGGAATTAACCAATGAAGGTTAAAATCCCCGACCCAGCCGGGAATCAAACCCGCGATCCTCTGAACCGAAGACCAGTACGCTAACCATTCAGGCAACGAGTCGGACACCTTAAATACATTAAACTGCAAGAGTGCGTAAATTCGTCATCCAAACAACATCTCTACAATATGGTATGGTTAGATCTATTTTCCTTTACACATAATCATAGGAAAATGAACACAGCGAAAATTATTCTAATGGACTGCATATAAATATGTGGCCGGAAGGCGAGATCAGTCTTATGTAATATAATGGGTACGAAGAGCATTGTGACGTAAGAGGATTTAGAAATAAGCCATCGATATATTAATCTCTTTTGAGGCTGTGTATAGAATGCTAAAAGGGCGAAGACCATCATTATTCCGTAAAAATATTGAGGGTCGCTTCACTACAATCAAACATAACTGACTTTTTGCGATTTCTATGGTATACCTAAGTTATATATATTTCATGTGGCTATTTCTAGCCGAGTGCAGCCCTTGTAAGGCAGACCCCCCGATGAGGGTGGGCGGCATCTGCCATGTGTAGGTAACTGCGTGTTATTGTGGTGGCGGATAGTGTTATGTGTGGTGTGTGAGTTGCAGCTATATTGGGGACAGCACAAACACCCAGTCCCCGGGCCATTGGAATTAACCAAGGAAGGTTAAAATCCCCGACCCGGCCGGGAATCGAACCCGGGACCCTCTGAACCGAAGGCCAGTACTCTGACCATTCAGCCAACGAGTCGGACATACCTAAGTGAAAATGCACGGATATGCGCATCAGTGTAGTGCTCTAATTGTAGGGTGGGCTATGCAGTCAAATGTTCTGTTTGATAAAAACCCAAACCAAGCCCCATGGCGCAACAGCTCCGAAGGGTCATGGCCTACCAAGTGACCGCTGCTCATCCCGAAGACCTGCAGATGACGAGATGTCGTGTGGTCAGCACGACGGTTCCTCTCCGCCGTTATTCTTGGCTTTCTAGATCGGTGTTCTGTTTTATAGTAAATGAAATTCCCGAATCCCTCGTCTGAATCTCCCTATTTTAGTAATGAATGAATACAATAATAGCAGTCATAGTTTACTAAGTACAAAGGCTTAAATTTTTACTATCCGATGTCTTCTGCTGATATACGCCCCTGAAATCTTTGCAATCCGCAGCACGACTGCGCCAACAAAGTTGCATTAGTCCGGCGCGTGGCACAGAGATGTGATTGGCTACTTAGGGCCCAACGACATGCCAGCCCCCACAGCGAGAAAATCAATTTATCTCGATCTCCAACAGTACGCCATAGTGATTTCTCCCACGCATGTGGTCAAACAGACTACATAGTGCTCCACTTTAACGGCCCAGCAATAGCAAACAAGTACTCGCCTTACTTTCTGCTTGTACTCGGGGTTCAAGTTACAGTCTTGTACATTCGCTGTGGCCAATTTAAACGTACATAAAATACATTTCTAGTAATGTCTATCTCGGCTGGTGATGTAAACAGAGGAGATATATTGCAATAAAACGTACGTACGATAGCTAAATATACCAGAAACTTAACAATATACATAACTAACTAAAATACCCGTTCTTTCTGCGGATTTATGACCATGGATTAAAGTGGTTACGACATGAAATGAATGTGAATTATAAACTCACTAAATGAAAATCCACAGCTTGTTCCCAGTTTCAGCCGGATAGTATAGAACTTTCTTCAAGTTGCTTTACATCGCACCGATGACGATCGGATAGGAAAGGGCTAGGAGTGGGAAGGATGCGGCCATGGAATTAATTAAGGTGCAGCACCAGCATTTGCTCGGTGTGAAAATGGCAAATTGGCACGTAAAAGAATACCTGCTGAACAAAATTGCGGCACCTCGGCGTCTCCAAAACCGTTAAAAATGTATTTAGTGGGACGTAAAAGGAATAACATTATCAACGTCGTAAACCACGGAAAACTATCTTCAAGTCTGCCGACAGTGGGGGTTCGAACCCACTATCTCCCGAATGAAGAGCTCACAGCTGCTCACCCCTAACCACACGGCCAAATTGCAAGAATGAAAGATGACAGCGAAAACCGGAGGGCCTAGAGAAAAACATGTCCCGACTACACATTGTCCAGCTCAAATCTCACATGGAGTGATCGGGACTCGGACCACGGAACCCAGCGATGAGATGCTGGCGCGCTTCCGCCTGAGCCACGGAGGCACCTATAAACTCACTAGATATGAATCCTAAACATATGTCTACAATATTAAAAAGAAACACGAAATCTAAATAGAATATCATGACTGTGGTGTAGTGGTTAGTGTGATTAGCTGCCACTACGGGAGGCCCGGATTCGATTTCCCGCTCTGCCAAGAAATTTGAAAAGTGGTACGAGAACTATAACTATAGCCTCGGGAGGTTACCTGAAGAGTAGGGGAGGATTCCATTCCCACCTCAGCCATCCTCGAAGTAGTTTTTCGTGGTATCCCACTTCTTCTTCAGGCAAATGCCGGAATGGTACCTAACTTAAGGCCTCGGCCGCTTCCTTCCCTCCTCCTTGCCTATCCATTCCTACCTTCCCAACCCCCCACAAGCCCCTGTTCAGCATAGCAGGTTAGACCGCCTGGCGTGGTACTGGTCCTCCTCCCCTGTAGTATCCCCGACCAATTGTGTTTGGAATCATTCCATTCTTAAAGATTTCTTTTTTAAATCTCTCTATAGTTACTTCTTATTTTATTTATTTCTAAATTGGTTTGACCACTCAGTTTGTTTAAGTTATTTCTGGTATTTCCTGAATCCTCTCCGGTTCATTTTCGGTTTTGGCTGGGGGTTTAATGAAGCATTCACTTTCAGATCACATGTGATGCCTCGGAAGAATATTCGATCCTGGGATCCACTGGGATTTGTTTTCGGCCTCTTGGTTGGAAAGCCAGCAAACGACTGGCTGTGCTAATTACGCCGTTGGCACAAACCAAACAAAACGACCAGAACAACTTGGAGAAAAGAGAGAAAAGAAGCCCACAGCATAAGAAGAAAAGAAAGGTGGTACAAAGGGAGGCAAACAAACGCCTTTAAGCACTTTGCGTAGTATTACATGGACTTGTTTGTAATATTTGTAATTTGCAATTCAGTAAAAACCAAAAGTAATAATAATAATAATAATAATAATAATAATAATAATAATAATAATAATAATAAAACTGAGACACTATAACACAGTAATCAAATGTGACACATTATTCGCACAGCACAACTTGGTCATTGAAAGCATATCACTGATGTTCTCGGACATTCCTGGCACTAAAAGCGGTACGATAAACAAAATTAAACCATAGAGAAGCAAGAAAGGAAAATTTCGGCCTATTTTCGTAGAGGGAACCTGAATGAAAAAGATGCCACATGAGTTACACCGGCATTCTGAACAAATCTCAGATACTTTAATAAGAAGGCGATTGAAATCCTACGGTTACATTATCAGAATGATAACGATAGACCTACCTAAAGAATTCCCAACTTTGCACTCAAATGGGATATTTGAAATCGAAAAAATCTCCAGGTAAAAGACATCACATGTGAAATCGTGCAGTATAGATCTAGTTTTCGTATTATTATTATTTTTATTGTTATTATTCCCGAGCGAGTTGGGTGCGGTTAGGGGCGCTCAGCTGTGAGCTTGCCCCCGGAAGATAGTGGGTTCGAACCCCACTATCGGCGCCCCTGAAGATGGTTTTCCGTAGTTTCCCATTTTCACACCAGGGTGTATGTTAATTAAGGCCACGGACGCTTCCTTCCCACTCCTAGGCATTTCCTATCCAATCGTCGCCATAGACCTATTTGTGTCGGTGCGACGTAAAGCAAATATTATTATTATTATTATTATTATTATTATTATTATTATTATTATTATTATTATTATTATTCGGGTGCCATCTCTGTTAGTGAATATTGGCCACAATCATGGCGAAGCTGGTTCGATCATCTGCTGTTCACATTAAGGTCTTAGAATCCAGTCCTGACCAGATCTCTAGGTTCCTCAACCACGACTGTCTTCTTCGACCTCGACCTCGTTGATCATTAATGATACTTTTCTATCCTGATGATATTTCCTAAGAAGGCTATATTTATTTTCCTTATTATCTGATTAGTTTTCGATTTATATTTACGAGCTTCAGTACCTCGGCATTGGAGACATGTTCAGTCCACTAAATCCGAAGCATTCTCCGGAAGATCCACGTTTTTAAGGCTTCTAGTCTCTTTATGGTGTTGTTTCTGGGTGTCTCTGTCTCAGCGCTTTACAATACCGGAAACACTTAACATCTAACAAAGTTGTATTTTACCTCACACAATAGGTTTTTCAGCTTCTCCGAGCCATTTCTATTCGTTCGCGGATCTCTATATCCAGATCTAGATTTTCAGTGACCCAGCTTCCTAAGTACTTAAATGTGTGCACCCCGTTCAATTTATCTGCCATAGACGCTCAAGTGGACCTGTATGCCTCGAATTCTACTAATGACCTTTTGGTGTTTCGGTGTCCAACTGCGTCACCTTCGGTCGCTAAATTGTCTATCAGGCATTGGCAGCAAGTATTACAGTGTCATCTACGTACCTTGAGTTATTCATCATCCTACCATTAACCTAAATTCCATCTTCTGTCCCTTGCTGGATACTTAGAAAGATATACTTAGAATGCAAGTTTAACAATAGAGCGGATAATGCACAACCCTATCTCACTCCCTGTTTATTCGGATTATCAATGTCTCACCATGTTTAGTCCTTACCGAAACCTCTTGGTGCTGCTGATGAACGTCAGGTTTTCATTGTCTATCCAGTTACTGTATGCAATGTACATCAGATCGGAATGTTTGACCAAACCCAATATGGCAAAAGTACCGAAGGGCCTGCTCATCCCGAACGCCTATAACATACGAGTTTCTCGGCCGTTATTCTCGTCTTTCTAGCCCGGGGCTGTTATCTCACCATAAGATAGCTCCTTAGCTGTAATCACATAGGGCGAGTGGACCTCGAACCACCCCTCAGATTCAAGTACCATATAAATCCCTGATCGGGCCGGGAATCGAACACAGAGTCTTCAGCTCAAGGGCAGGCACGCTACCCCTACACCATGGAGACGGTTAGTGTAATCAAAAGCACGAATATAATCTTTAAAGGACCAGGCGAGTGACTGCGCAGTTTGGGTCATGTAGCTTGCGTTCGGAAGATAGTGGGATCGAACCCCACTGTCGGCAGATCTGAGGATGGTTTTCCGTGATATCTCATTTTCATGAACACTTCCTTCTTACTCCTATCACTTCCATATACAGTAAGACCTATCGGTTTCGGTGATACGTAAAGGAAAATATATAAAAAACAAACCCCCATGGCACTACAGCCCTTGAAGGCCTTGGCCTACCAAGCGACCGCTGCTCAGCCAGAAGGCCTGCAGATTACATGGCGCCGTGTGGTCAGCACGGCGAATCCTCTCGGCCGTTATTCTTGGCTTTTTAGACCAAGGTCGCTATCTCACCGCCAGATAGCTCCTCAATTCTAATCACGTAGGCTGAGTGGACCTCGAACCAGCCCTCAGGACCAGGTAAAAATTCCACATCTTCCCGGGAATCGAACCCGGGGCCTCCGGTTAAGAGGTAAGCACGCTACCCCTACACTTCGGGGCCGGCAAAGGAAAATATATACCGTTATATATATAATTAGAAAGAGGATGTAGACATCTTTTGATTACATTCAGAACACTAGTCGATGACCATCACATTGCAGACAAACCCGAAATTGGAACCAACAAAAGCTGAACAGAAGAACGCAAGAGCAATTTCAGCAAGAAAATAGAGAGATTTTGGGAAAAGAAGAAATCAAACAAATCCTCTTACTGGGCACTTTAGAAGACCTATATCTTCAGTGACCCGGCTTTCTAGGTATCTAAACTGCGTTTCTATTGCGTTAAACATTGCGATCTGATGCATATTTTATTCACTAAATGGATAGACAATAAAGATCTCTGCTGGGCATAATGATGCAAAGAAAACATTCAACACCATCACGGTTCTAAGTGGCGTCTGAGTCATAGAAAAGTTCACAATTAAGTATTTATTTTCCACCTAGTCGATACAATGATTGCTTAAGGCAATTTTTAATGGTCAAAAGTGGTACATGTTTCGTATATTATCAACATCTTCAGCCACATAACACTGTTTAGATGAAAAATGTATAAAATTGACAAAGTAATGCTTTAGAGGAAGTGTCCTTAAAATTAACATACTGTAAGATTGACAAGATTAAAACAAACAAATAACTCAAGAGAAAATATATAAATTATTTCTACAATAGAAAGCAGTCGTCAAGGAAACACTTGTACAATATTCCATAGAGAAATTGTCCTAATAAATATTCTTTTCTTAATAATTCATGAAAAAAGATCAATTTATAAATTAAAAAATTATACAATTTATAAGTAATTATCGAAATGAAGAAATCCTGATATCACAGTGCGGCTCTTATTATTAATGTAGATGAAGATATAACTAATTCCTAGTTGTCAAATACTATTAAGCCTGCTTTCCTTTGGAACAGTAACTCCTGTCATTCTTTCACAGTTTTGCGCCGGGTGTAATATTGATGATGCGTTCGTCCTTGCTCTTTATTTATTTATTTATTTATTTATTTATTTATTACAACCTCCACTAGGAGACCGCCATAAGGACAAAATACGAGGGCAGTAAATAAAGTAATGGGAACGTAGTCCACACAGTCGCAGGAGATCGGGCATGCGCAAACAGGATATGGGAGAGGTCAGGTGGCGCTGTTGTCGATGTGTAGTGCATTTTATGGGCATCCAGTTGGGAGTGTCGTTGCTGTGTGGAGTTGAAGTGAAGAGTGTCGATTTCACCACTCTAAAGCGTGTTTTCAAGAGATGAGCAGCGTTCGTGGATTAAAATCGTTCTATTGCCGATTTCTGGAGCATCGCAAATGTCCACGTTTATTACGAGACGATCGCCCTGCCGTGCTGCATGACAACGCACGTTGTCATGTCGCAAAAAATGTCAAGCTCTTATTGCAATGGTGGCAGTGGGAGGTGTTGAAATACCCTCCGTACTCACCAGTCATGAGTCCTTGTGCTTTCGACCTGTTTCCGAAGTTGAAGGAACCCCGCCGATTTCCTGACATGGCATCTGTACTCCGCACAGTAGGGCGCTCCGTCACTGTCATGATTTCAGGTAAATATAATATAATATTCCTAAAAATTACAATCCTTTTCTTAATCATCGTTATCCGATCGATTAGATCAGCAGTTTGCCTTTTTCTACAACTACGAGCGCTAATATGAGATAATGCAGAGTTTCACTTAAGCCCTTCTAACTACATTCTGTGTCCGGCTTCATGGCTAAATGGTTAGCGTGCTGGCCCTTGCTTACAAAGTTCCCGGGCTCGATTCCCGGCATGGTCGGGAATTTTAGCCATCATTGGTTAATTTCGCTGCCACGGGGGCTGGGTGTATGTGTCGTCTTCACCATTTCAACCTCATCACGACGCGCAGGTCACCTACGAGCGTCGAATCAAAAGACCTGCATCTGGAGAGTCGAATATGTCCTCGGACACTCTCGGCACTGAAAGCCATACGCCATTTCATTTTACTACATTCGGTATGGGCTTTTAAAAATCAAAAACCGTCTGAACAGAGGAACACATTACAGAAAAAATAATAAAAATAAGTTGATTTGGCTAGGATTTAAATGAAAAGGAAAACGAGTAACGAAACAAGCGATTTTAGGCTGTTTATCAGAACTGCATTTAGGCCGGAAGTTATTTTCGAAATGTGTTTTATTTTGTTTGATAGAGCTATCCAAGACTCAGAATTTTAAACATTTCTGGGCTCTTTAACCTTCAAATTTCGGCACAATTGAGGAAATTGCTTAATTTAATGTTTTTCGTAGTATAGGGACCCCTGCTTTGTCTCCTAAATGTTTAGAACATTAAAAACAGCATAATAATAATAATAATAATAATAATAATAATAATAATAATAATAATAATAATAATAATAATAATAATTTTGTGTGGCAATTTCTAGCCGAGTGCAGCGCTTGTAAGGCAGACCCTCCGATGAGGGTGGGCGGCATCTGCCATGTGTAGGTAACTGTGTGTTATTGTGGTGGAGGATAGTGTTATGTGTGGTGTGTGAGTTGCAGGGATGTTGGACACAGCACAAACACCCAGCCCCGAGCAACTGGAATTAACCAATGAAGGTTGCAATCCCCGACCCGGCCGGGAATCGAACCCGGCGCCCTCTGAACCGAAGGCCAGTACGCTGACCATTCAGCCAACGAGTCGGACATTAAAAACGGAAAATTGTATTCATGAAGAAGTAGTTAAAGAAGAGTAAGAAGAAGACGATGATTACGATAGAGATGAGACGGGTATGAGATTGACATCACTTCAACTACCTTAATTATTTCAGTGTGATGTTGATAAACTGTCGATAGCGTGCTGTTAACACGTGCAAGAGACCTGTCGCTACGTCAGCCCCTATCAAAAGTGGGGACTGTGCAAAGCTAAACCACGTCTAATATTACAGATTATCGCCTCAAGAACGATTGTTCTTCTCGCGGAAAAACGCTGATTACAGGCTCTTATTTCTATTGTTTACCTTAGCAGTTCTATCCGCAAAGTAGTTACCTGGCAAAAGGTGGGGAAATGTTTGTTATTTCATCGAACGTCAAGTCGTGTTGCACTTCACAGCGACAGTGACACTTGGTTTGGTTGTGCCACACAACAAATGAGCCGTACAAATGTTTCTCGTGGTGTTCCTTTTGTTGTTGCTGTTATTATTAGTATCACATTGGTTTTATTGGCTTTTCCGTCAGTCACTGCTAGAATAGCGGGCTCCGGATCATCAATAACCACTGATCTGCATTTACGGCAGTCATCCATGTGGCAGATTCCCCATCTGTTGTTTACCTAGCCTTTTCTGAAGTAACTGCAAAGAATTTGGAAATTTATTGAACATCTCCCTTGGTAAATCATTCCAATCTCTAACTCCTTTTCCTATAAATGAATAACTGCCCCAGTTTGTCCCCTTGAATTCCTCCTTTATCTTCAAATTGTGATCTTTCCTATTTCTAAAATCACCACCCAAACGTATTCGTCTACTCATGTCATACCACGCCATTTCTTCACTGACATCTCGGAACATTCCACTTAGTCGAACTTCTCCTCTCCTTTCTCCCAAGTCTTCCCAGCTCTAACTTTACAACATTTTACGCTACTTTTTTGTTGAAAATCACCCAGAAGAAATCCAGCTGCTTTTCTTCGGATCATTTCCAGTTCTTGAATCAAGTAATCCTGGCGGGGGTCCCATACACTGGAACCAAACTCTCGCTGGAATCTTACCAGAGACTTATATGCGCTGTACCTTACATCATTACAACAACAATTATTATAATAACAATGTTATTTGCTTTACATCCCACTAACTACTTTTACCGTTTTCGGAGTTGCCGAGGTGCCAGAATTTAGTACCCCAGGAGTTCCTTTACGTGCCAGTAAATCTACTGGCACGAGGCTGACGTATTTGAGCACCTTCAAATACCATCGCCTGAGCCAGGATCGAACCTTCCAAGTTGGACTTAGAAGGACAGCGCCTCAACCGTCTGAGCCACTCGGCCTGGAGCAATTATTATTATTATTATTATTATTATTATTATTATTATTATTATTATTATTATTATTATTATTATTATTATTATTATTATTATTACGGAGTTATCCGTGGTAGTTAGAGGTGAAAGAAGGTGCTGGTAAGAATAGGTCTCAACTTACGAAATTAAAGTTAATTTAAAACTTTAACAAAGGTTATATTTTCTTTTCGAGATCAAGAAATAACAAGTATAACAGGAACTCAGTTGTATATCAACAAGTTAAGAATGCACAATTACAGTTTATTAATGGATTTTGGGTTTCGGGCCCCAGATTCACAATCCCTGAGCAATGAGCCCAACTTTACTTATACACAAGGTTTGACAAAGGGGCAGAAAACCTCAATCATGCCCAGGAGCACTTGCTCCCAATTACCCAGTAAAGCCTCCTCGAGGCACACAGAAAATCTACTTTTAAGAAAGAGCAGACCCGCTCTCAAAGTTCAAGCCCATCAAAGGTCACACCAAACTCCACTTTCAAGCTGCCCTCCAGGCACATAAGAATAGGGGTAAAATACCCAACCTACTTAGGCCTATTCAGTAAAGAAACAGGACAATTACATGACCCCAAAATACCAACTTGAGTGGAGGCGTAACTTGCACTCCTAATACACCTTTTTAAAAACCTATTTGGCTCTTAGGCCGCTTATGCAAGGGCTAATCCCATACTACGGAGGTGACACGATAGGAAAATTTATTACATTATGAAGCGAAGAAAAACGGTTATGAAAACGCAGTCACCTCAAAAACAATATGAGAGGGAGCTCGAGAGGGTTAGGCACTCTCTATCCCAAATCGTAGTTAAAGAGACAGAATTTTATACCAAGAGTCTTTTACATTTTAAAGGAAGGTTACACGATAAAAGTTTCGAACCTGCCCCGAGGGTTAAACTGCTGAGCTAGCGAGCAAAGAAGTTATTAAAAGGTCATTACCTTATGGATGAACTGCTGCCCGAAGAAAGAGGCGCTTCCAGCCCCCTGCTACATAATCACACAAGGAAAGATGTTACTGAAGTGGCCCGGAGACCAGAAAATCAGCAGTTTAAATACCCTCGTGGAACATTCGAGACCTTTCAAGAATGAGAACCCACACACCCCTCAATTTTGTTGGCTAGGATCAAGCAACATATCCATATCGGAGAAGACATACGTAATTGGTCAAAAATTAATTAGAGAAATTCGGGATTGGCTAAATTCAAAACAAGCGGAAGGAGAAGGGTTATACTGCCAACCCAAAAAATGACTGAAAGAAATTTAACAAAGAACAAACTTATGAACACAAAATTTCTCAAAAAACAGTTCCTTCACTTCGCACCAGGGTGCACAATTGTAGTTCTTCAGTAGTGCCATCTAGAAGAGAATGTTCACACTTCTCACTACAGAGAAAACAAATATAAATCGAAAAAGACACAGTTCAGAACTCTTCAAAATTTACAATAGCGACATCTTCTGAGAAACGTTAGAATTAACATGGTTCTTAAAGTTCAGGCTTCCTCCAGTAGAGGAGTTTCAACTGGCGCAATTTTTGAATTAGCGGCGTGGAGGTGTACCGCCCGGTACAATTATTATTATGATTCTTCTTCTTCTTCTTCTTCTTCTTCTTCTTCTTCTTCTTCTTCTTCTTATTATTATTGTGCCGTGAATAAGGCCACCCGGTGAACTTTAGACTGTGTATTCTATGACTATACATCCATCTCTAGGAAAAACTATGAACTTGATGAAATCATAGTAGCTTTTCCATTTAAGGACTAGATGTCTCTGACATCAAAATGTTACCTAATCTATAGTTCAGATGTCATTGCTTGTCAGAGAGAATGTTTGTATTTAGATGTTATTCATACTATTGATGTTCTATTGTATATTTTAATTCTCCGAAGTTACCTAAACTGCAGTTTATTTAATCCTCCCCTCTAGAGGTGTGATATCAAGCTAATTCACGTATCAGAATATCTGATATGAATTTCATTTAACCCAATCAAATGCGTTTCCACTAAAACGTCTAGATGGTTCTGCCATAACCTCTAAGACGCGAGCATTAAGGAGAGTCTGACAGATCTTGCGGCAGCTTTAGGAGAGAGGAAATCTCCTTCGGGAAATAAAGAGGCAAGGTATGGCAGTCTAATTTATTCAGTGAACCACTGCGTGTGGAGCTAGGATAGATTTCTACGTCCCCCTTAATATCTAGGTAACTGCCAGGTCGTCGACTACGTCCTCAAATTAAATCTAGGGCTTTCTCTTTCAAGGACAAATGTAACTTTTCGACTTTATATGTTAATTTCCCCTGCCTAAATAGTTTAAATGTAAGGAAGCAAGAGTGTTTACCCTCGTTAACCTTCCTCTAAATTTTTGTAGGGTGACTGAACTTCCAATCATATAAATTTTCTTTCGGTTTTACGGCTTTAGACCTTGTAATACTTACACCCGGTTGTACGGTATTAGCCTCTGTATCATAGGGCTAGACGCCTTCTTTGGGATCTTGCTGTTAAAATGAAATCGGAGCGCTTGGATTTCTGCCTCCATTTCACTACGTATTTTCGGCCTTGTAACTTTAAGGGTATTTCTTTTTTCTTTTTTTTCTGCGCAGTAGTGTGGGCCATATGCCTCTGTAAATTATTTCTATTTTTCGAGGGTAACATTTATACTCGTTGTGTACAGGTACTTGTAAGGCAGCAAGCGAGTTAGGAGCGCGCAGCTGTTTGTTTGCATTCGAGAGATACTGAGATCGAACGCCACTGTCAGCAGCCCTGAAGATGGTTTTCCGTGTTTTCCCATTTTTACACCAGGGAAATCCTGGAGCTCTACCTGCATTAAGGCCACGGTCGCTTCCTTCACTCTGCTAGCCTTTTCATCTCCCATCCTCATCATAAGACATATCTGTGTTGGTGCAACATTAAATAAATGTAATCAATTGTGTTATGGGCTTCATGTAGCATCTAAACATTATTTTCCTTTTAGTGCTGGGCTGAGTGGCTCAGACGGCAAATCGCTGGCTCTCTGAGCCCAAGTTGGCGGGCTCTATCCCAGTCCAGTCCAGTGGTACCGGTATTTGAACCGTTAAAATGAGGCTACGACAACAACAACAACAGGAACAACATCATTTATTATTATTATTACCCTATAAGTTATTAGTAGATTTATTGCCACGTAAAAAACTGTGTGACAAAGCTTCCAGCACAACAAAGTCTCCAAAAACCGCAAAAGTAGTTGATGGGATGTGAAACTATTATTATTATTATTATTATTATTATTATTATTATTATTATTATTATTATCCGACTCATTGGCTGAATGGTCAGCGTTGCGGCCTTAGGTTCAGATGGTCTCGTGTTCGATTCCGATCGGGTCGGGAATTTTAATCGCGTCTGAATAATTCTTCTGGCTCGGGGACTGGCTATTCGTCTTTGTCCCAATACTCTCCTCTTAATATTCAGACAACATACTTCACTACCGACCATTACAGAAACACGCAGTAGTGATTACATCCCTCCATATACGGTTGGCGTCAGGAAGGGTATCCGGCCATAAAACATGCCCAAATCAATATGTGCTACTCAGTTACATGTGTGGGAAAAGCGGTAGATTGTTATTGTTATTATTATTATTATTATTATTATTATTATTATTATTATTATTATTATTATTATTATTACTTGTGAAAAAGGCCATTATACTACGCAAAGTACTTAACGACGTGCATTTGCCTTCGTTTGTGCCCATATTTCTTTCATTCTTTTATTGTCTTCAGACCTGGTTGTTCCAGTCTTCTTCTTTGGTCTTTCCTCATGATGAACTTGCCATTTGTGAATTTTGAATCTGAAGATTACCCTGTTTTGGACATCTGCCGGTGTAATTCCTGCCTTTTTCAAATCGGTTTTGATTTCCCCAATCTATTTCATTGCGCCTGTTTCAGCTCTACTCCTCTTTTCATAGAATTAGACTATTTGTTTGGTAAGACTGTCTGGATACATTCTTTTGATATGTCCATCGACTCTTAGCCTGCGTTTTCTAATTTCACTGTGAATATTTGATTTCCTGTCTGCCTCTGAGTCGGTGAGTTTTAGGCCTAGAATTTTTCTTATGATTTTACATTCTTTCTTCTCAATGTTTTCAAAGTCTGCTTTCCTCTTCATTTTTTTAATTTTTTTTTTTTTTTTTTTTTTTTTTTTACATTTTGTGTCACGTCGCACCGACACAGATAGGTTTTACGGCGACGATGGGATAGGACAGGCTTAGCAGTGGGAAGTGGCCGTGGCCTTACTTAAAGTCCACCCCCAGCATTTGACTGGTGTGAAAATGGGATAGCACGGAAAACCATCTTCAGGGCTGCCGACAGTGGGGTTCGAACCCACAATCTCCCGGATGAAAGCTCACAGCTGCGTGCCCCTAACCGCACGGCCAACTCCCCAGTCTCTTCAAAATTGCCGTATCTGATCCATAAAGACATTCTGGGTCTGTATTGTAATGTCTTAATTTTGTGTGCTTGGAGATACATATTTTGGTTTAGTCGATAGGGCCTATGTAGTTTCCATATTTTGGCATCTAATTATTATTATTATTATTATTATTATTATTATTATTATTATTATTATTATTATTATTATTATTATTATTATTAAATGATGTTACTGCTTTCACATCCCGCTAAGTACTTTTATGTTTAACAGAGAGACCGAGGTACCACAATTTTGCTCCGAAGGAGTTCCTTTACGTATCGACACGAGACTGGCGTTCTTAAGAACGTTCTGATATTATCGGACTGAGCTGGAATTGAGCCTGCCAACTTGAGTTCAGCCGTCCTGGTATTAAGAGTCCAAAGTGCAGTACATGGAAGCGATCAAAACTCGACATGTTCGTAAAATATTAGGAGCGCTCGTCATGGCAAGAAGCAGAGATCGATCGAAATTGAAAGGGTGGTTGGGATGTTAATATCGACGAAAGTGGAGGGCGATTGCCCGTGAAGACTTAGTGACCTCAACTGGGAGAAATAAAGCGTTGAACTGCTCACCTGTCATACGTCGTTTAGCGCTTGGAATGCCATAACCATCCTCGTTCCTAGAACCGCAATGCCATGCCTAACTGAAATACAGTAGATGAGGCCTTCCAGCGGCATCCATGGCTATTACGAATGTTATAATATGTTTAGTGTATGTTGGTAGGTTGGTCATGCTCGCTGTCAGTGTGCGTTAAGTAATTACCAAGCAAAACAACCGTATACTCTTATCTATTTATCGCCAAGTAATAGTTACTAAAGATTATGTTACACAACTTGAAAGTACATTTTATTGAAAATGAAAATCCGCAGCCTATTTCCAGTCATTCGACAGAGTCAGGAAAGGTTTGAATGAAGCCCTCATCTAGCGGCGAGGATAGGAACTGTGCCGGCTGCCGAAGCCTGTCACACTCCCCTGGGGCAATGATTAATGACTGACAGATGAAATGAAATGGTAGTGGAGAGTATTACTGGAATGAAAGATTGCGGGGAGAGCAGGAGTACCCGGAGGAAAATCTCTCCCGCCTTCGCTTTGTCCAGCACAAATCTCACATGGAGTGACCGGGATTTGAGCCACGGAACCCAGTGGTGAGAGGCCGGTGCGCTGTCGCCTGAGCTTTTTATTCTTATTCTTCTTCTTCTTAATCCGTTTACCCTCCAGGATCGGTTTCTCTCTCGGACTCATCGAGGGATCCCACCTCTACCACCTCAAGGGCAGTGTCCTGGAGCGTGAGACATTCGGTCGGGGATTACAACTGGCGAGAATGACCAGTACCTCTCGCAGCCGGCCTCACCTGCTATGCTTAACAGGAAAGGATAGACAAGGAAGAGGGGAGGAAGCAGCCGTGACCTTAAGTAGGGTACCATCCAGGCATTTGCCTGGAGGAGAAGTGTAAAACCACGAAAAACCACTTTCAGGGTGGCTGAGGTGGGAAATGAGCGACCCCCTCTCTACTCATTTTACCTTCTGAGGCTGAGTGGATCTCGTTCCAGCCCTCATGCTACTTTTAAAATTTCGTGGCAGAGCCGGGAATCGAACCCGGTCCGCTGGGGGTGGCAACTAATCACACTAATCATTACACCATAGAGGCGGTTAACAAAATATGAAAAGTACAATTGTGGTCGAACTTTTAATGATAGGTATGTTGTGCCTGGGAGTATTTTGTACGGCATTTTATGCTCTACAATTCGTATGCGTATACTGTAGTTTGTAGATAACTTTAATGGTTTGGTTAGCGTACGTCGATATAATTTTTCACACCTGGCGCCAGTTTTCTTCGATTTGATTCTCAAAAATCGTTACTGCTTGGCTTCCTATGATCACAGTTCAACAGTCTAATTTATAAACGGAAATCCTCCACGGGAGAAACAGAAAAAACCGTATAAAAACCTCCCCTGCCATTCTCGAGCTATAGAATTCCATTCCCGTATCTATCGCAGGATTTGTACTGTAGTTATCATCGAAATATTTTGCTCTACAATTCTTACTCATGCAATTTGTCGATATGTTGTACAGTTTAGGCAGTGTAAGCCTATATATTTTACATGTGCCGCCACGTTCTCCGATTTCTTTTACACAAACCGTTGCTACTCAGTTTCCTCCCAGTATAGTTCAACATCCAATACATAAGAACCTTCGTCAAGAGTACGCCTACGCAACAGTGTAAACCGCATTAAAATCTGCTCTGCGGTTCTCGAGTTATGATAGTTAAGGCAGTGCTAAGTCGAGACGCACGAATGCTCTTTCCCTAGACAAAAACATTCAGATCGTTCTTGTGAGCGACATGTTAAAGATAGGTATGTGATCTGGAGGATTTTCTGCAAAACATTATATGCTTTCATTTCTAATGCATATAGTTTGTGGATATCTTCAACGATTTAGGCAGCGTAAGCCGAGAAATTTAAAGCGGGTAGCGTTATTTTCTTCAAGCTGTTCCGCATAAACCACTAATGCTCGGTTCTCTTTCATCACAGTACAACATTTAGTAAAAGGAATCTTTCCGTGGGGGAGGGGGAATATCCAGCCTAAAACCTTGGGTTAAATCCTAAATTGGGCATGAGCGTCAACGCCTCATACATGCGGGAAATTGGCGTTGAAAAGAAGTGGCAAGTGGAGCGACATAATTAATTATCTCGCCTAGCCCATTGTAACTGTATAGTTCTTATCACAGAATGTCTTGCAGTGGTATCACAACGATACACTAGCCCATATCGTCAACTCGGAGCGAAACCTCTTTGGAGCCAGCCTGTTCAACACTTTGGTAGGGCGGGGATTCTAAGTGAGCAACGGTGTGTCAGTGGTGATCCATGCTATTCTTGTTATACATCGCACTCAAAACCAGTTGGTACTTGAGATTTAATTCAGCATGAAATATAGTTCAGCACAGCACAGGCTATCGACCTCAAGTTTCAACCCTTCGTGGGAGAAAAAGTACTTATTGATACAAATGTCTAATTTGCAATAAAATATTTAACGTATTGCGAATAAAGAACCTAGTTTATGACTTTCAAAATCAGTTCCTTTCATAATCATCAATATAACAAATATATTGAAATGTATGTCCCTCTAAGAAGATGTAAACAAATGACATAAATTGTATTTTCATGAAATAAATATAAATCTTTCGACAGCTTGATTTGTAAATGTAATAAAATACACTTATTAAAATATTGCACAATGTAGTATTTTTATTTTAGTCCGACTCCTTGGGCAGCTTACTTCCCCTAGGTCCAGACGATCCCGGGTTCGATTCCCGGCCGGGTCTGGGATTTTAATCGCTTCTGACTCAGGGACTTGGACTTTGTGTTTGTCTCAATATTCGCGTGTGCATATTCAGACAACATACCACACTAACAACCACCACAGAAACACGTAATAGTGATTGCATCCCTCCATATAGATTTGGCGTCAGGAAGGGCATTCGGTCGTAAAACAGGGCCAAATCCAATCCACATATTTTTATACGCAGCTCGCATCCGTGACCCCATAGGTGCGGGAAAAGTTGTAGAAGTAGTATTTTACTTTGTCTGTGAATAACTGCCTTGTTCTATTATACTCTATAATCTGTATATTTTTCGTTCCGCATGATCCATGCTGGGCAGAAGGGGGTTCGATTACCACGTCAGCCATCCTCAAAGTGATTTCCCGTGGTTTCCAACTTCATCTCCAGGCAAATGCCGGGATGGTACATAACGCCTTGGCAGCTTCCTTCCCTCTTCATTGTCTATCCCTTCCAATCTCCTCATCCCCCACATGACCCCTGTTCAGCATAACTGGTAAGGCAGTCTGGGCGAGGTACTGGTCTTCCCCCCTTCCCCCAGTTGTATCCTGTAAGTTCATCCCATGTTAGGAAAACAGTATTGCTCTTATGAGAACAGAGTTGCCATATCGAACGCCTCTGCTCAAGACCATCACGGGAAAATGGCGGCAAATAAATTTGTGAAATTCAGTATTTAAGTTCAAGATACAAAGCTGAAGAAACTAAGCTTTAAATTATTTTTATGAACTAAAGGGGACGGGGGTTGTCTACAGGGGCTATTTTTGTTTTTTACAGAATCAGAGGCAAACTACGGAAAAATAAAATCCTCAGCACTGAAGTGTAAGGCAAATTGGGAGAGAAAATAGAAAAATGATATTTTTTATAGGCTCGAGGGCTGAGGGATGCATTTAATTGCATTTAATAAATTTCCCTATCCAATGCGGGGTACTAACGTGCTGTTGTATTGCTCACAAAAAGAATAGTAAGAATTAAATAATGTCGTGAAATAAAGTGGTAAAATTAAAATGCGCTTAATAAAGAAGAGCTAAATAACAAAACCAACTACAAATAAAACACACGGCAACTTTTGTCAGTACAAGTAATGCCATGACGATCGCTGCACACCACAACACCAAAACCTTCAGAAACAACTTCTGTACAGTACGAAAGTAATAGAACACACACAAATACTATGCAATATACAACCAACTCTCACTCAGTACAAGACAAGTACGCAGTGATTTAAAGCCTAGAAAACACACACGCAACAAATAAATACTGTAGATGACTTCACTACAGAAGTGAGCTGCCGGCGGTTCACAGAGTAAGGGACTACATGATGCTTGTACCAGAAGAAGGAAAAAAAAGGAAGGCAACGAAGCGTTGGCTGTTCCTGCCATTGCGCTTCCTCCCTACGAATATATTTATGAAAAATAAAATGTTATGTAGTTATTTTAATAACTAAAGGCAAAAATGTATCATCCTTGTTATGTGACTTTCATAATACATTACAAAGTACACTACAGTATAACATTCCTTAATCACGAGGAATTATGGATGTCGCAGAAGGGGTGTGTTCACTCCTTGTAGGTCCATAAGAGCAATACTCTTTTCTTAACGTGAAATGAGCTATAGACCAAAATATGTCGCGCTCCAGGACACAGCCCTTGAGGCGGTAGGGGTGGAATCCCTCACTGAGTTGGGGGGGGGGGGGAACCTACCTTGGAGAGTAAACAGATTGAATAAATAAATAAATAAATGCTCCATGCTCCAAGTAAGAAGAATGAGAATACGGAGAAACGAATTCGTTTGGTAACATTATCTCAGTGTGCTTACTGGAAGAATGCATGAAGCCTGTCTGCTTATCCGTTCTCTTATGGTACCAGCCGTCACGAGCGTTGCAAGTATCCAGTACCTAGTATCTAGTATGTACTATTCCACCAGTGTATTAGAGAGGTTTGATATTCAAACTGGCGAGCCCAAATGCCACACAATGGCGAAACTCGGTTTCTTTATGATTGAGTAACCTGACTTTTTTATTTAAATAACAGCTATGATTTGAATTATGAATTATTGTAGTGCCATGCACCAAGCTGTAATTTACCCCTTTGCGTGACGGTGCTGTTTTATGCTCCACAGTGTCAGCCTACACACACTCCCCGGAGACCGGCCCGCCTCCACCGCTCACACCCATCAAGACAGAAGCGAACCACAGCCTGGCACGAATACATCAGACTCTCGCCACTATGTCCCTTGGGAGCGCTAGTGTCACTGTGGATTCGGAAGATGAGAAGATTGCCGTCACTTCTGCCACCAGGTAAGTCTTGTAGTTTCCAAGGTGATTTCCATCCATTGCAGTACTTGTAGTACATGAATGAGCAAACCGCACACCATTTGTTAAGCAACCTGTTAAACAGAGCGAGTTGGCCGTGCGGTTAGGATCGCGCATTTGTGAACTTGATTCGGGAGATAGTGGGTTCGAACCACACTGTCGGTAACCCTGAAGATGGTTTTCTGTGGTTTCCGATTTTCATACAAGGCGAATTCTGGGGCTGTACCTTCACTAATTCACTAAGACCACGGCTTCTATCTTTCCACTCCTAGCTACTTCCTATCTCATCGTCGCGATAAGTCCTATATGGGGGCAACGTAAAGAAAATAGTTAAAAAAGAATATCCTGTAAAGGCAGAAAATATCAAATAGTTCGGAATGAACCGGTAGATGGAGACCCAGATCAATAATGGTTGTTGATTCTTAGACAAATACTGATTACAGTTTATGTGAACCCTAATTTAGACTGCAGTAAAAAAATAATAAATTACAAGATTTTATATTGAATTACATTACTTTTTTATTATTTCACTAAAATCTCGATTTATTTCAGCTGTATTTTGACTTGGCAAAGTTCAGTTGTTTACACAAACAAGTAGGCCTGAACAGGGCCTCTCAGGGTGCATGCAATGTGCACGGTGCAAAAGACGACTTCTCTTGGTTGACCAGAGTGCAGACCCCTACTCCTCGATTTGGAGCAATAGCGCCGTCTCTCTCTTTCCCCACGCTTGTCTCGCTCGCTCCCCCTGTCTCCCTCTTCCTCACTTGCTCCATGGCGCTCCAAATCCAAGCCGAATTAAGCCGAGTTGAGCCGATTTAACCGAGTAGCCCAGAGACGAAGTGTTGATCCGAGCCGAGCCGAGTGAGACCGATGCACTGTGCACAGGAACCTTGCGCCGCTGTTTGCACGCGTGAGATTTTGAGCGTTGAGAGGATCTGACCTAGAGGGACAAACTTGGCCGCTGCGCGCCATTGACAGTAATTCAGGTTTATTATATGAAAGAGTGATGAGCACACGAACATGAACCTCCTACAGTGACACCTAATGTTGTGCGAAAGTCAAGAACCACTTGAGTTAGCGAACCAGTAATTATCTATGCACTTACCAGTCGTCCGCAAAGTGGGGGACGCGTCAAGTTCGGAATTTCATATGGTAATACAAACTTCATTTCGTGTTTGAACAATTACTGCTATCCTCAGATTCTCAGTTCAATAAGTCATGCAGAAGCTCTTCCACTCCTGTTGGAAACACACTACTTAGAATTTCACAAGTGCTGACCAGAAAGGCTAGCAGTTAGACTCTGTCAGCACGAGTTCGGAGATTAGGTGCTGTCTCACGTGTTTGACGACAGCAATTACTCCAGCATCTAGTCCGGCTCCATGGTTAAATGGTTAGCGTGCTGGCCTTTGGTCAGAAGGGTCCCGGGTTCGATTCAAGGCAGGGTCGGGAATTTCAACCACCATTCGTTAATTTCGCTAGCGCGGGGGCTTGGTGTATGTGTCGTCTTCATCATCATTTCATCCTCATCACGACGCGCAAGTCGCCTACAGGTTTCAAATCAAAAACACCAACACCTGGCGAGCAGAACATGTCCTTGGACACTCCCGGCACTAGAAGCCATACGCCATTTCATTTCATTTACTCCAGCACCCTTTTATATCTGAACCGACCACCCGTGGTGCCAGCTTCAACCCATTGTAGCTTCATGTCAGTCAGCCACTTGACAATGTTGGCGCCACTACCTCGCTACGCTACGATAATAGATTCTACTTTCTCAGTCTGAAACCCATTCTCATTGTCAGTCAGCTGCTCGGACGCTTTCATTCCCCCACCCTGAGGGGGTGGGGCGGGCCACCTACAGGGTGTCGCCCTCTCCCTGGCCAGGTGTCAGTCATAGCATAGATAATGAGTGTTTTACACTGTGCGGCGTTCAGAGTATGGGCATTTAACATTTTTTATGGTAACTGTAACTCATCGTCAGGGGCATCTCGTCTTAAGGATCACACGAGCACGTTAACACCTTGGTAATCGCAAAACTCTTGAAATTTACAAGATATTGTTTGGTGAGAACAGTATTTCTGTACGTTGAAAATGAAATGCCCAGTGGCTTTGAGTACCGGGATATCCCAGGACGGGTTCGGCTCGCCAGATGCAGGTCTTTCTATTTGACTCCCGTAGGCGACCTGCGCGTCGTGATGAGGATGAAATGATGATGAAGACAGCACTTATACCCAGCCCCGGTGCCATTGGAATTAACCAATTAAGGTTAAAATCCCCTGCCCGGCCGGGAATCGAACCCGGGACCCTCCGAACCGAAGGCCAGTACACTGACCGTTCAGCCAACGAGTCGGACTTTCTGTACGTTAAGAACGTATTTACGAAGTTGTAAGTGCCGATTCACTTTTCGTTTCCATTTGAATCACGCGCCACGCCAGCCGATCACTACCCCGTTTTGAGCTACAAACTTTGGGGTATTGCATAGCTGCTTTATACCGAGCAGACCGGCTTTCAGTGCCTTCTCTAAAAGTTCTTTTCAAATCCCAAATATGGCAGGACGTATCGTGTAGTCCGTGGCAGTGGTTAATGTACAGAGCTGTTACCCCGGAGTGGTTAATTGACTAACCGCACTGCGCTGTTGGGAGTCGCACGTTGAAGCAAAGAGACGACGCTAAGCTCCTGTTAACGTAATGACCTACTGAGGCGGTGCGGAGCAACTTAGGCCTATATACAGGGTGAAGCGTAATTCGCGCACTCGGGCGTCGCAGCGCCGCGACTCCTCACATCCCAGCAATAAAAAAATGTCTCTTACAAAATTTCGTCTTGCGAGTATATTCGGCAGAAAAACGACGTTGAAGAATAGCAATCTGGCAACACTGTAACCACATGTAGGGTAACTACCTCTGTCAGAAGATGTTGGCCGTACTGTACAGTTGGTGCAGTGGATACAGTTTTGGGTTAGCATGCAGGAGGTCGAGTGGTCGAACCTGGGTTAAGGCGTATTGTGCCCTACTGGACTCTGAAGTTCCGGCCAGGCGAAAGCCGGTCTCGAACCCAGAGTACGGTAGTGAAAGAACTCACAAACGTGAGCTAGTGCACATAGTCTTACCTGAACATAATCCTCTTCACTCAGCCGGATAAGCAATCTTCTCAGGGATAACATGGGTATAACGGGGCAACAAAAGATAAACAAGAGGATATGTGACTAATCAGGTAAGAAGCGGCTAAATTAGAATAAAATAAATTATCTAACAGAAAACATCGCTGCATTCGAAGTTTAACAAACAGGGATTTATTATATAAAATTGAATTATTTACAAAGGATAGAGCTTTTCATTATGACAGGGTAAAATAACGCTGAGCCGATGACAACCAGTTCACCGCCTTCACGAAAACAGCTGTGCTGCAACAAGCATGTTCCAATAGTGTAAGTAACGAAGTTTAGAAAGATGGATATCTGCTTAAATACTCATAAACAGTGATTCCCATAAAATTTACAATGCCTCGCGCCGTCGAACCCCGGTGCTAACAAATATCACGACAAAATGTACAATGACCTGACTCGGTCACGAACCCAAGTCCCATGACGAGTAAGGCGTATAAGATACATATGCAAACAATATAAAAAGGACACACCCAACATATACACGGGTGTCAATATCAAACGGGCCAGTGTTAAAAATTAACGTAGAACAAATAGGACATAAAAAGATCTCTCCCTGCTTTCAAAACATGAAGGTCGTTTCTTCCCCCTGGCACACTTGACAAACTGCAGACGACAATAACCAATTCTCAAGCCTGTGACGTCAAGCTCAACGACCTCCACCCTCACCACTTCACTCGCGGCAGTCCCCCTAATTTATGAGCTCATCTGGGGCGGCAGGCTAAAGTCTCGCCTTTCAAAAGAAACACCTCACGTAATCTGCTGCTAAAGCCCTCTTTTAAATACACCTGGGCTATCTGCCCTCGTCTCAAAATCACCAGCAGTATCGCAAATCTTACTTACGCCTCTCATGGGCTAAATCTTGGTGCTACAAAAACACTAATCATTAAGCGATAGTCACATGGCCATACTAGGCATCTCCAAATATATCCAATAAACTCTCAATTGTGCTGGGCTCTCTCATATCAATCGCAAATCTTAATTCTGCCTATCATGGGCTCATATCTCTTAAATATTCGGACTCGCTCGCTCTATCAGTGAAGCTGGGTGGATTTACGGGTTCATTCTGGTCTCAACTAAACGAATCTACGTCTGCAGAAACAAATGCCTAAGCGATCTAAAAAAAGTACCTACCTGTTAGACTAACCTCCTATGACCAAAGGAGTTCGATCAGACCCTTGAAAATCACACGTACGTTAAAAAAAATACAATTGAAATGAAAGACACACGCTAACAAGGAATCTACAAATATCATCTACCTTAATGTACGGGGTTCGAGCTTGAGGCCTAGCTCTAATTACAAGGAAAATTCCTACCATAACTAATGTGTTGACTGACGGCCCCCATATTCCTATCTAAATTTAAATGGCATGCTTGAAACAGAATTGGAAAGCTCTGACCTTATGTTATCGCTGACATAACGGAGCGGCCTTCCCTGTGGACCACTGAATCTACCACATCATGATAGACTGCGGCGCTGGCATCAGATACTGTTGACCACTTGGAGGCATTCTTTCTTGTGTGGCGCCTTCGTACAGCTCCCTCTGTAGTTGGAAGGTGTCCCCTTCGATGTCGCGCTGATCAGGTGCTCCCAACGTTCCTGGATCGATGCCCGTTATCGTGTTGGCTTCAGCTCCTGGTTGTGGCTTCCTTGCAATGATGATGTCAAACACTCGTTCTGACTTGATGCTGGGGTAACTGAAAATAAATTCATATATTACAGACTGTCCAAACTCGATGCCTGTTTCCACTACTATCGCGTCTCACACGTCACATTAACCAAGTCTCGTTCAGAGTTTTAAACCTGGTACACAGTTTCTTCCCTATATTAGGTCCCTGTTATGTCGTTCCTTCACTCGGACAACATGTCGTTTCTGAATTCCTCTCCTGAGCCAATCTTAATTCTAGCAGTTCGTCAGTCATAACTTGACCTCACAGAAATATGAAGCTACTAGTTCATTAGTCTCCTATAAGCAGTACCTCATCTCCCCATAGCATATTCTCACAGGTAAAATCTTAAATTCAGCTGAATATTCAAGTTGATTACTTACTTCCTCGCAGATCTAGCTGTACTCGTCGTCTGTGCAGCTCGAAGACAAAGCGTTGTTCTCAGTACCAACACGCAGTATGACGACTCGTTCAAGCGGTCTTCTTGTCCAAGAATGAGCCTGATATGCCAGGAGACCTTATTTTATAATCCCGTATAGCGTCATCAAGCCGCTTGGTCGCGTGCAATCCGCGCGCGCCCGCGAAATTTTTCCCGCACTAAGTATATCATGAGCTCTAATTAACGAATGCATTAATGAATGCAGCCCTAATGCATATCAAAATCAAGCAGAAATTATACAGGTTGCAATTCTTGTCTCAAATCCAATGCAACTCCTCCGTAACCAAAGATATTAATTTAATTCTTTCTTCCCTCCTAATATAAGTTTTGCCGAGATCTGGGAAGCGTCCCCAATCTTCATCAAGAGGCTTGGCTTGGGACATAACTCCTTTTAATGGCTTTCTGGAGATTTCTCATAATGACGCTCGCGCTCACTTCACACACGAACGCTTCTTCTGGACTCCTTTATGACATTTACTGTAAGACACTGGCTTCGTGGGTGGCCTCGTGTGATTCCAATATCCAATACTCAAATTAATACAATTGTCCCAATGAACAGTATGGTTCAGTATGTTTTTTTATTTCGTAAATGTAGTCCAACCGCCTCTGTGGTGTAGTGGTTAGCGTGATTAGCTGCCACCCCCGGAGGTCCGGGTTCGATTGCCGGCTCTGCCACGAAATTTGAAAAGTGGTATGAGGGCTGGAACGGGGTCCACTCAGCCTCGGGAGGTCAACTGAGTAGAGGTGGGTTCGATTCCCACCTCAGCCATCCTCGAAGTGGTTTTCCGTGGTTTCACACTTCTCCTCCAGGCGAATGCCGGGATGGTACCTAACTTAAGGCCACGGCCGCTTCCTTCCCTCTTCCTTGCCTATCCCATCCGATTTCCCCATCCCTCCACAAGGCCCCTGTTCAGCATAGCAGGTGAGGCCGCCGGGGCGTGGTACTGGTCATTCTCCCCAGTTGTATCCCCCGACCAAGAGTCTGAAGCTCCAGGACACTGCCCTTGAGGCGGTAGAGGTGGAATCCCTCGCTGAGTCCGAGGGAAAAACCGAACCTGGAGGGTAAACAGATGATGATGATGATGAAATGTAGTCCAGGTGGTATGGTATCTGGCATCTTAATCGTCAACAGCGATTGCAGTGGGCCCTCTAGAAACCATTTGCACTTACATACCACGATCCTAGAAATGGACGAACAATCGTTTTCATTGGTCAGCTTGAAAGGCGCCCTTTCCACGTCGTGGGCGTGAATTTATTCCCACCACTTTATCTACTAGATGTGAAACCTGTTTTTTTCAGCTATCTATTTCTTATTAGTCTAACCAGGTACGGTATTTGTTGTTTCAGCGTTACAAAATGTTGTAAATGTAGGATACATGTGACCTCAGAAACGGTGTCTTACTGTAATACAGTATGTAATGTCAGATGGAAATTAGCAAATAAAAAATGCGCCACAACCCAGGATCGAACCATCGACCTCCTGCATGCCAACCAAAAGCTCTACCCAGTGCACCAACTGTACAGCACGACGAGAACGTGCTGACAGCTGTAGTTACCCTACATATGGTTACAGTGTTGCCAGATTGCTACTCTTCAAAGTCCGTTTTCTACCGGTTATACTCGCAAGACGAAAATTTGTAAGAGACATTTTTTTATTGCTGGCATGTGAGGAGTCGCGCTGCGACGCCCGAGTGCGCGAATTACGCTTCACCCTGTATAGGATTGTTTTATCCACTGTCAGCTCTGTGTGAACACGCGACGCCACTGCTTATCATCATAATCATGAACAAGTGGCTGGTTCACGCTGGTAAAAGGCGGCCCGTGAAAGTATTTCGTCGAGTGCATGTTCTCCTAGGAATTCCGGCTCCATGGCTAAATGGTTAGCGTGCTGACCTTTGGTCACAGGGGTCCCGGGTTCGATTCCCGGCAGGGTCGGGAATTTTAACCATATTTGGTTAATTTCGCTGGTACGGGGGCTGGATGTATGTGCTGTCTTCATCATCATTTCATCCTCATCACGATGCGCAGGTCGCCTACGGGAGTCAAATCAAAAGATCTGCATCTGGCAAGCCGAACATGTCCTTGGACACCCCCGGCACTAAAAGCCATACGCCATTTCATTTCATTTCTCCTAGGGAAGGACAGGTTGCGAATGTAGTTCTATGTTCACTTTCCACATGTGCTTCAGTTATCGTGAGTAAGGTTAATTGTTCAACAACAACAAAAAAGTGTGCAAATATCAACATGATTATCTAAAACTAGGTTTCAGTAACTTTGTTGTGAATAACCAGCAACGGCCACAATGTGCTCTTTGCTTGGATACTTTAGCCAACGAGAGTTTGAAACTTACAAGGCAATTGCAGACAAAATATCCAGTGCATGTGAGCAAACCTATCGATGTTTTAAACGCCATCAGCAACAATTGAAAGTCTTCCTCTTATAATTCTTATTCTTTTTCCACTGATTTTCCCACACTGTGAGGTCGCGGGTGCGATGAAATGAAATGGCGCATGGCTTTTAGTGCCGGGAGTGTCCGAGGACAAGTTCGGCTCGCCAGGTGCCGGTCTTCTGATTTGACGACCGTAGCCGACCTGCGCGTCTTGATGAGGATGAAATGATGATGACGACACATACACCCAGCCCCTGTGCAAGCGAAATTAACCAATGATGGTTAAAATTCCCGACCCTGCCTGGAATCGAACCCGGGACCGTTGTGACCAAAGGCCAGCACGCTAACCATTCAGCCACGGAGCCGGACCTCCTCACCCAATTTCATTCACATCATCTTCATGAGCTCCTCGACTGAGGTTGGCGTCAGGAAGGACATCCAGCCGTAAAAACACGCCGTGTAACTTCATCTCTCTCATGCGCGACCCCTGAGAGGAAACGGGAATGAGGGTTAAACAAACGAACATACTTTAACAGTTTTAACATTACCAAAACCAAACCCCATGGCGCAACAGCCCCGAAGGGCCATAGCCAACCAAGCGAGCGCTGCTCAGCCTAAAGGCCTGCAGATTATGAGGTGTCGTGTGGTCAGCACGACGAATTCTCTCGACAGTTATTCTTGGCTTTCTAGTCCGGGGCCGCCATCTTACAACCAGATAGCTACTCATATAGTAATCACATAGGCAGAGTGGACCTCGAACCGCCCCTCAGATTCAGGTAAAAATCCCTGACTTGGCCGGGAATTGAACCCGGGGCGTCCGAGTAAGAGGCAAGCACGCTACCCCTACACCGCGGGGCCGGCGGTTTTAACATACCGGTATGTGAAAAAGTAAATTTCAATTCCCCACACAGACAAGTGATTATCAGTTGCTATTCTGTTATTATGGAAACCTCAAAATTGTAGTTACCAGCTTCATAATGTGATTGCGGATGCTAAAGATGCTTGTAGAGTTGTAACTCTATTAATATCTACTGTGTAAAGGGCTAAAGTTAGGGTGCACACAGGAGTTGTGAGAATGTATTTATACCTACGCTCGCCTAGAACAGGAGTCTTCAACAAATCTTCATGGATCACTAGCCATTTTGAAGAAAATACCTGCTTAAATTACAACACGACTATTGAGCCGTGTGACGGTTATTATTTCAGACTAATGACAGAAGTCTATCAATGGCTATGGCTGACACGGTGAAATAATGTGCCTTTATATGTGAATAGGCTACACGCTGTCCAGGGCAGAATTGCACAAGAGATCCTTTCGTACTTAGGCCTGCATGAAAATAACAAAGAATCCAGAATATCCGAGATGAAAATGGAAGGCTCTATTTATTTATTTATTTATTTATTTATTTATTTATTTATTTATTTATTTATTTCGTTCCTAACCTGCTTACCCTCCAGGGTTAGTTTTCCTCTCGCACTCAGCGAGGGATCCCACCTCTACCGCCTCAAGGGCAGTGTCCTGGAGCTTCAGACTCTGGGTCGGGGATACAACTGGGGAGGATGACCAGTGCCTCGCCCAGGCGGCCTCACCTGCTATGCTGAACAGTGGCCTTGGTGGGGGATGGGAAGTTTGGAAGGGATAGACAAGGAAGAGGAAAGGAATCGGCCGTGGCCTTAAGTTGGGTACCATCCCGGCATTTGCCTGGAGGAGAAGTGGGAAACCACGGAAAACCACTTCCAGGATGGCTGAGGAGGGAATCGAACCCCCCTCTACTCAGTTGCCCACCCGAGGCTGAATGGAGCCCGTTGCAGCCCTCGTACCACTTTTCAAATTTTGTGGCAGAGCCGGGAATCGAACCCGGGCCTCCGGGGGTGGCAGCTAATCACACTAACCACTACACCACAGAGACGGGCCCTATTTATTTATTTATTTATTTATTTATTTATTTATTTATTTATTTATTTATTTATTTATTTATTTATTGTTTTATATGGCGGGACTCAGGCTATGAAGCCTGCTATTCTGTCCGACGATACATACACCTACATGAAGAGTTAAATATACACTAAATAAATTATCTACAATTTAATATATTAAGGTATCAATTAAATGTTTTAATTAACCTAATAACTTAGCTATGATCTAAACCTACTATGTTATGAATAATTATTATTATTTATTAACTAGGTTTGACTGAGTTTCTTAAAGCGGATTTGGTTTGACACGCTCCTAATTTCAGCAGGTAGCGAATTCCAAATTCGGCTGGCGGCAACTACAAATGATCTACTGTAGCCAGTTGAACAGTGAATGGGAATGCTTAGTACTGAGTTGGATGATGATCTGGTAGGAATACTAGAAGGTGATGCTAAACAATGGAATTGTGTGGCAATGTATTTAGGAGTGTTAAGGTTCAGTATACGATGAAGACGGTTTCGGCTCGCCAGGTGCAGGTCTTTCAATTTGACTTCCGTAGGCGACCTGCGCGTCGTGATGAGGATGAAATTATGATGAAGACAACACATACACCCAGCCTACGTGCCATTAGAATTAACCAATTAAGGTTAAAATCCCCGACCCGGCCGGGAATCGAACCCGGGACCCTCTGAACCGACGGCCAGTACGCTGACCGTTCAGCCAACTCAGTATACGATGTAACAGTGTGTAAATGTCGTCGCTCTCTTAAGCGTAGCCATGAAAGTCTATCGAGCTTTTGGAGCTTGATGGAAAATTTAATATTGGCATTACCATACTTTGGATAAGCAGTTTTCTTACATTTTGCAGGGGTAAATCTCTGAGTTCCTTAAAAGAATGTAAGGAATAAAACACTCGCTGACATATACCTATTACATTATCGTTCCAGCTAAGGTTTTTATCCATTATCATCCTTAAGTTTTAACTGTGTCTTTGAATTGTGACTGAGTGCCTCTTAATGTTATTGAGTGCATATGCAAATCTGTGAGACGTGCGTGGGTTTTTTAGGTAGTTAAAAGAATACACTGCGATTTTTTGCTTTAGATAGCGAACTCGGAAGAACTGCTGTTTCAGCCATCTACCTGTGTCATTATGCTAACAACTTGTACCCATAATGTTAAAAGAAGCGTTTTGACAGATAGGCCACTGCATGGTGTTGCCACATTCCTACATTTCTTTCTACTTCCCTTCGCTTCCGAATCACTTGTTCGTTCATATCGCTGTATTTTGTTGTGCGTAACTCAGAAGTGAGAGGTTTGGCAACTTCAAGCAACACGAGCCGGCCAGCAAGCTAATCTCCATGGCAACCGCAGTGCGTCCGCCCTCGTTTCCATGGCAACCATACACCCTACTTCCTTGTCACCACCCAGTCAGCCAGAAAACGTATCTCACTCGAAGAACTGTCCGAACACATCTTTCAGTATTACGACTACAGTTAAGCACCGCTTGTCGCTGACAGATGGCTGAAGAAGCATATACAGTATATTCTCATCGTATTACCTGCACAGAGTTTCTTGTGAGGAGATCAACTTACAATTCTAAACACCGGTTTGTGGCCTAAGAGTGACGCCGTGTCAAAATTATTTGTAATGAAATGTTTAATTTAAATAAGTACATTCGCCATAGAGTGTCGGCCCCGTGGTGTACGTGTAGCGTGCCTGCCTCTTACCCGAAGGCTCCGAGTTCGATTTCCGGCCAGGTCAGGGATTTTTACCTGGATCTGAGGGCTGGTTCGAAGTCCACTCAGCCTATGTGATTACAATTGAGGAGTTATCTGGCGGTGAGATAGTGGCCCCGGTGTAGAAAGCCAAGAATAACGGCCGAGAGGATTCGTCGTGCAGACCACGCGAAACCTCATAATCTGCAGGCCGTCGGGCTGAGCAACGGTCGTTTGGAAGGCCATGGTCCTTCGGGTCTCTCGTGCAAAATATACAAAATATAAGAGAGTTCTTCAAAATAAATTTAACAATGCTACAAAAAATAAGAAATGAAATACAAATGAGAATAAACAAATTAAACGTAAAAACCGTCAGAATAATACTGTCTGAAAAGGGGGAAGATAAATTCCAAAAAAAAAATAATAATAATAAAAGCAAATGTTTATAAAACACAAACAAAAATATTTTAAACAATTAGTTACGTAGCAATTCCGCCTCTGCGGTGTAGTGATTAGTGTAATTAGCTACCAACCCCGGAGGCCCGGGTTCGATTCCCTGCTCTGCCACGAAATTTGAAAAGTGGTACGAGGGCTGTAACGGTGTTCACTCAGCCTCGGGAGGTCAAATGAGTAGAGGTGGGTTCGATTCCCACCCCAGCGATCCTGGAAGTGGTTTTCCGTGTGGTTTCCCACTTCTCCTCCAGGCAAATGCCGAGATGGTAGCTAACTTAAGACCACGGCCGTTTCCTTCCTTATTCCCGGTCTATCCCTTCCAATCTTCCCATCCCCCGCAAGGCCGCTGTTCATCATAGCAGGTGAGGCCGCCTGGGCGAGGTACTGGCCATCCTCCCCAGTTGTAACCCCCGACCAAAGTCTGAAGCTCTAGGACACTGCCCTTGAGGCGGTAGAGGTGGGATCCCTCGCTGAGTCCGAGGGAAAAGCCAACCCTGGAGGGTGAACGTATTAAGAAAGAAAGAAAGAAAGAAAGACAGAAAGAAAGTTACGCAGCAAAACAAAAGATAAACCATAATTAAAGAGAGTCTTCGTGCGTGCGTGCGTGCGTGCGAGAACGTTTTCACCTGAAGGGTTACGCCCTCCCTCTGGCCGTGAGCTTGGGTGGGGTTGAGGAGATTTGATAGACGAAGGAGAGGGGAAAGGAGATGTGTAATGAAGGAGTGGGGCAAATAGGGGCCTCTTGGTTAAGTTGTTTTTTTTTTTTTTTTTTTTTTTTTTTTTTTTTTTTTTTTTTTTTTTTTTTTTTTTTTTTTTTTACAAAAGAGATTAGTCTTTATTGAGCAGAGATATAATACAAAAATTTATGGCGCTGTTACAATTTACAGGTTCGGTGGGAAGGTATAGTAGGGACTGTTAATGTAGGGTTGGGAAAAGATGAAATGAAGGGAAGCTGTGATGTGAGCGATGGAGGTTGTTAGAAGACGGAATAGGTCTACTATCGGCTGATGGGGTGGGAGGAGGGGTGTTTGGGGAGCAGGTAGGTAGACGGTTTGCGGGGGTGGGGTGGGTGGCCGGGGGCGGCGTTGCGAGTTAGTAGGAGGGGGGCGCATGGAATGGGGTGGGGAGCGAGAGTGTTCCACTCGATGGTGCTGGTTGCGAATTAGGACTCCGGTGGATATCAGCTGACATACTACTTCTTCTGAGGGAAGTTGTAGCCGCACCATGAATGTTGGTCCTTTGACGTTGTGTATGCGATATGCGCGGCAGGCTGGTATTCCTGCTGTTTGAAGTTCTCGGAGTATTTCTGCTTCTGTGATGGCTGGATCTACGCCTCGAAGAACACAGCTTGGTGGTGGTAGTTGCTGAGGTGTCGGAGTTGCGGTGGTGGCTGCGTTTCCTCGTGTGGCTGGTTGTGTTGCGCTGGTTGCATCGGTAAGGGTGGTAGGGGGTTGCTGGGTACTGGGTGGTGTGGAACTGAAGGAAGTGATGTAGGATGATATTAGAGGAGAAGGGTGGCTGGACGTGGTACTAATGGTGGTCGTATAAGAAGGAGTAAAGGCCGAAGTGGTGATGGTGGTAGTAGTGGTGGTTGTGGGGAGGATGGCTTTGGGAGGTGGCGGGGGCTGGTGTTCATTGACATAGGGAGCGATGCTAGGGTCATGGAAGAGCTGCTGCACTATGTACTCCAGATTGGGCTCCACTTTGTGGCGTTTGTTCTGGATGATTACGCCGTTGTTTACCTCATCTTATTGGCTGTGAACTGATGCCAGAACGTGCGTGGACGGTGAGTAGGTGGAATGTTGTAGGAGCCTGATGACATCGTGGACTGGGGCGCCGGTGATACGGAGTTCGTTGAGAATGTCCTTTTCAATAAGAGCGGTGTCCACGCCTGAGATAATGCAGGAGAACATGTTGTAGGGGAGGCGACTGCCAACGAGGCGTCTGCCTATTTATTGTTTATTGGGCCGACTGAGTCGCGAATACAGGTGAGGGCCACCCAGCCGAAAAAATGTCGAGGCGTGTTGGTTTATTCCCACTTCTGAGAGGTCGATGAAAGACCGAGAGAGTCTTCTAACTTCTGAGCTACTCAGCCTGTTTGTTTTGCTTAGCGCGTTAATGAGATAAACGTTGAAATATTATTTTTGTACTATTTTCTTTACGTTGCACCGACACAGATTGATCTTACGGGAACGATGGCAAAGGGAACGGCCAGGATTGGGAAGGAAGCGACCGTGGCCTTAATTACGGTGCAGCCCCAGGATTTGCCTGGTGTGAAAACGGGGAAAATGCAAACAACCATCTTCAGGGCTACCGGCAGTGGGGTTTGAACTGACTAGCTTCCGAATTAAAGCTGATATCTACGTGACCCTAACAGCCCAGTCACTTGCTCGATTATAATAATAATAATAATAATAATAATAATAATAATAATAATTAGAAGTAGTAGTAGTATAAACGGGAAGCAACAGGCATCACAATAGTTATAAATATTGCCAGTAGAGCTGTAATGAAATAGGAACAACGGAAGGAGTGTACTCAGCAAGGGCAGATAAAGACTTAGAAATGAACTCCACAGATGGAGCTATATGTGCGCAACCGGCTTCGGAGATTAGGTCAATGGGGCGGTGAAAGAGGAAAGTTTTTTTTTTTTTTTTTTTGCTAGGGGCTTTACGTCGCACCGACACAGATAGGTCTTATGGCGACGATGGGATAGAAAGGCCTAGGAGTTGGAAGGAAGCGGCCGTGGCCTTAATTAAGGTACAGCCCCAGCATTTGCCTGGTGTGAAAATGGGAAACCACGGAAAACCATCTTCAGGGCTGCCGACAGTGGGATTCGAACCCACTCTCTCCCGGATACAAGCTCACAGCCGCGCGCCTCTACGCGCACGGCCAACTCGCCCGGTAAGAGGAAAGGTTACCGTGGACGCTAAGAAAGTGAGAGAGACGTCAAGTCTGCGACCGTTAGACTCAGTTTTCAATGATATTAGAATAAAGAGGTGTGAAACTAAACGAATGGACACAGCTAGTTGCAAATAGAGGATTTTGGAGGCGCTTAGCTGATTCACAGAGACTAGCACCTTGAATGGTTAAATACATAACGTAAATAATATAAAACGAAGTACAGGCTAACCTCTAGAAACACCGTATGAATTTCGATGCAGTTTTCATCATTGTATAGATAATTTATAAAGGAAAGTTTAGGTATATGGAACCCATTACTTTCAGGAGGTTAAAACCGCGTGCCATTCTCTATATACTTGGTAACGTCACATTCAAACAATAAGAAGAAGATTCCCGTGGTGAATACTTTAGAAGCACTCGCACAAAAGAATATTTCAAGAGCAAGACCATCCGAAAACTACAGTGTCAGTCCTAAACAATCGGCCCCACTCGTAAACGAATGGGCTACATCAAAACATTTCAAAATTACATTTTAAAAATATATCACGTCCGCCTCTGTGGTGTAGTGGTTAGTGTGATTAGCTGCCACCCCCAGAGGCCCGGGTTCGATTCCCGGTTCTGCCACGAAATTTGAAAAGTTGTTCGAGTGCTGGAACGGGGTCCACTCAGCCTCGGGAGGTCAACTGAGTGGAGGGGGGTTCGATTCCCTCCTCAGCCATCCTCGAAGTGGTTTTCCGTGGTTTTCCACTTCTCCTCCAGGCAAATGCCGGGATGGTACCTAACTTAAGGCCACGGGCGCTTCCTTCCCTCTTCCTTGTCTATCCCTTCCAATCATCCCATCCCCCGCAAGGCCCCTGTTCAGCATAGCAGGTGAGGCCGCGTGGGCGAGGTACTGGTCATCCTCCCCAGTTGTATCCCACGACCCAGAGTCTGAAGCTCCAGGACACTGCCCTTGAGGTGGCAGAGGTGGGATCCCTCGCTGAGTCCGAGGGAAAAACCAACCCTGGGGGGTAAGCAGATGAAGAAGAAGAGGAAGATTAACATAAAATTTAATAAACCTCCCGAACAGGAAGAGCTGGGATGAGGCTACCTAACTCAATTATTGTTCGAAAGTGTTGCATATCACCAGCCTATCAGAACTTATAGAATGACCGTCTAATTCTACGAAAACTAGAAAAGTCACACCACATAAGTTTGGTCCCGGTAGGTACCTCAATAGATTTTCATTGAGTACATTGAGAATAGGTTAGAATTTTAAGAAAAGTCAGGTATCCTTGAGAGGAATTTTTCAAGAATTGAAGTGACCGAAGAATGAGATGTTAGCTGAACCGTACTCAACTGTCCCCATCCAGGCAAACTGCAAACACTTTCAGTATTCGTGCAAGATTTCAAATATCTGGTATATCCAAGGATAGGGCTCAGGACTTTGGCGATCTGAGTCTGAAAGTGTAACCCCAAAGCATGAAATTATTATTATTATTATTATTATTATTATTATTATTATTATTATTATTAATGATCAAGTGGCTTAGAATGGTAGGAATGTCTTATGTATTTGTAAAAATGTTTTTAATTGGTATAATACGATGTATTGTATTTGTCTGTAGTTCTGTCAGTACGACATCGAGCAACGCAACTCCCAGTTCGACAAGCACGACGTCGCCAGCATCAGATCCGAACACGAAGCCACCGTTCTCTTACGTGGCCCTGATCGCCATGGCCATCCAGAACAGCGCGCACAAGCGGGCCACACTCTCCGAGATCTATGCCTACATCACGTCCAAGTTTCCATATTTTGAACGGAACAAGAAGGGGTGGCAGAATTCCATTCGTCACAATCTGTCCCTCAACGAATGTTTCGTGAAAGTACCACGAGAGGGTGGTGGAGAGCGCAAGGGCAATTACTGGACGCTAGGTGAGTAAGATGTATTCCCATTAACCCATAACTAGGGCTCGGAATTTGAAGATTTACAAATTGCCTAAACAAGACCTATAAGAACTGGCCAAAAGAAAGTAAAAATTTGATGCAAATAAATTCCTCATTTTAGTTTTAATTATATTTTCAATTAAGGAATATTATGTTTAAAACTCCAAAATTCTGCTGGTATGCAAAATACAGTGCAAAATTACATGAGTGAAATACTGCTTTCATATATTATACAGCGTGATTCAGCCGCCCTTTCCAATGTAGTTTTATGTAACCCACAATGTTCATTCCGTCCTGAAAAAACCTGACCCGCCGGTACGCTCAGACAACACAAGCGGATATCTAGGTATTTACCGCCTCACCATGATAGGACGCAGTAAAGTTATACTCGTGTTAAACACCGGAAGATATGCGTGTGCCTTCTAAATCATATGAACCTGACACACCGGCGAAACACTAAATTGATATTGTGACCGCAGTACACCTAATACATGTTATAAGCTGTCCAGTGCGCTGTAGGGAAACGTAGTGTAGTTGGTCAAGTCGTGACGGAGCGGGATTGCATGAAAGGTAAAAGGTTCGAGTCCCGGGCAAAGATTACAAATTTCCGAAATATTTCTTCAATACGTACCGCACGCAATATAAGTTCAATACCCGCTTTCATGTAAATTGTGTGTGAATTAATGTGTTTGTGGCCCTAAGAAGTGCCGATTAGTTAGCAGGCCGGACATATACAGATAGGAAATAATAGGAACACAACTGCCCTGATGTTTTATCGCAGAAAATGTTCGATGTGATGACCGTTTTGGTTTATCCACATTCGGGCCCGGTGTCCAATAGATCGTCTTGCGCGCTGAAGCATTCCAGGTGTAATTACTCGACAGGCGTCCGCGATGAGTTGCCGTAGCTGGTCAGGGTTTTCCGGCGCTTGAGTGTAAACGGCGTTCTTCAAATGTTCCCACAAGGAGTCTAATGGCGTTAAATTCGGTGATCTTGTGGGCCAGGAAACAGGGCCTCCTCGTCCAATCAACTTACCTGGCAGTTCCTCGTTCAGGTGGTTACGAACGGGCAAAGTCGAAAGTGGTGGAGCTCCATCCTGTTGCACCCACATCGTCAAACGACGGTGCAAGGGCACATCCTCCAGCAGCAGTGGGAGTTCCTTACGCAGAAAGTGCAGGTAGCGTGGGCACGTCCAATGGCCCTCAAAGAAATATGGTCTAATCAGGCGATCCCCCAAGATTCCACACAAAACATTCACTCGCCTGTCGCACCCAGTGAGAACTGTCCGGACTCCAATAGTGCATATTGTGGCGATTGACGTTCCCATTATTGTGGAAGCGCGATTCCTCCGAGAACAAGATATGCGATAAGAATGCTGCTTCAATGTCCAGCCTGCCTAATAGCCACAGACAGAACTACATTCGAGCTTCGAAATCCTTGCCATGGAGATCTCGGTGTAGCTCAAAATGGTATGGGTGAAATGTATCTTCATGCAGTATTCGCCAGACGGACGGCTTGCTGGTATTCACCTGTCGTGTAGTCGCCCTTTTACTGATGTGTGGATTATTACGAGCTGCCTACATAATGGCCTCTTCTGTTTCACCCGATGTAACGGGCCTAGCTGGTTAGCAATCACGCCTGTTGTCCTTAGGCGTCTTTCAAGCAGCCGGGTGTCGCCTGTCGGGATACCGTTCCTGGTATAGTCGTAATGCCTTGCACTCCTTTTGTCTTGCTTCCCCATAAATGAGGAGCATGTAAAGGTATCCCTCTGTGGGTGGAAGACATGTCGAATGACAGCAAAGATTACAGTACATTCATGCCGTAACCAGCGGAGTATGCGCAATGCGCAAGATAATAATACTTTTGTTTGGCTATTTCTAGCCGAGTGCAGCCCTTGTAAGGCAGACCCTCCGATGAGAGTGGGCGGCATCTGCCATGAGTAGGTAACTGCGTGTTAATGTAGTGGAGGATAGTCTTATGTGTGGTGTGTGAGTTGCAGGTATGTTGGGGACAGCACAAACACCCAGGCCCCGGGCCAATGGAATTAACCAATGAAGGTTAAAATCCCCGACCTATCCAGTAATCGGGAGATAGTGGATTCGAACCCCACTGTCGGCAGCCCTGAAGATGGTTTTCCGTGATTTCCCATTTTCACACCAGGCAAATGCTGGGGCTTTACCTTAATTAAGGCCACGGCCGCTACCTTCCAATTCCTAGGCCTTTCCTATCCCATCGTCGCCATAAGACACATCTGTGTCGGTGCGACGTAAAACAAATAGCAAAAAATCCCCGACCCGGCCGGGAATCGAACCCGGAACCCTCTGAACTGAACACCAGTACGCTCACCATTCGGCTAACGAGTCGGTCAGTGCACAATATGAATAACAGCGTCATTCTACTGATTGAATGTGGCAAACGTGGGCCTGTGTTTACGTAGTCAAACATCATTCCGATGCAAAAATATTCGAACCATGCAGGATTCGAGCCGCCACTGGCACATTCCGTCGACTGCTAGGCGAACGCCTAACCACATATACTACGCTACACTGCTGGAAACACGCTGGCAGCACGACGAGAGCAGCGTACATACGCCATCCGGTTCGGTGGTGTTTAAGACATTTTACTGCACTGTTACCTGGTGTTATGCATTGATTCCCTTCTTCGTTACACCCAGCACGACACATCAACAGAGTTTCATGGTAAAAGGATGTTGCTGAATGATTTCAAGACGTCATGTTTTGCGAACGGATGATATAACACTTCGCCAGGGTTCAGAATCGTGTACAAAATGTGCTCACTGAACATCAGTACCAAACAGTACGTCTGCAGGGGAACAGCGCCCCTATAACCACGCGCACGTTAGTTGGGCTGCAGCAAACGATATGGGAAGGGGCTGCTGAATCACACTCTATATTTCTTACGAACATATTTTTTTAAATCCGTGTTTGTTAAAAAACTACTTGCAGAATTTCGATTGAAATATTTTTCCACCTAAAATGAAATCAACCGGGTGAGCTGACCGTGCGGTTTGGGGCGCGCGGCTGTGAGCTTGCATCCGGGAGACAGTGGGTTCGAATCTAACTGTCGGCAACCCTGAAGATGGTTTTCCGTGGTTTCCCATTTTCACACCATACAAATGCTGGAGATGTACCTTAATTAAGGCCACGGCCGCTTCCTTCCAACTCCTAGGCCTTTCCTGGCCCATCGTCGCCGTAAGACCAATCTGTGTCGGTGCGACGTAAAACCAGTAGCAAAGAAAATGAAATCAGCGAACCCGTGATGGACATCCTGGAGAAAGAAATTGAAATCCGTATAACTAGAATCATGTTTGTCTTAACCATGCACGGGTTACAGAAATTGAAATTCAGAAACCTTACCTCAGGTGGCTTTGCAGTATATCACAATAGCTAACTCCAGGTTCTCAGGTGTGGAGCATCGATGGTGTTCGGACAGTACGTCGCGAAACATCGAGAAACTACTGTCCATGTCAATGGATATTAAGGGTCTATACTTGAAGAAAGTGAAATTTTCCTCTTCGAAAATATCCACATCACAATTTTCTCCTTTCAATAATTCACTTCTCTTGCCATCATTGATTTGATAACCCTGATATTCTTCAAACACTAGTTCTTTCTTAATCTGTTTACCCTCCAGGGTCGGTTTTCCCCTCGGACCTCTACCACCTCATGGGCAGTGTCCTGGATTCTGAGACTTCGGGTCGGGAGATGAAACTGGGGAGGATGAGCAGTACTTCGCCCAGGCAGCCTCACCTGCTATGCTTAACAGGAGCCTTTTTGAGGGTTGGAAAGATTCGAAGGGATAGACAAGGAAGGGGGAAGGAAGCGGCCGTGGCCTTAAGTTAGGTAATGTGACCTATACTGGCATCCTAGTCCTAATTCTTATCAAGTTCCACGTTGGACCGATAAAAATATAGGTATAACCATCGCGCTGTACTTCCTCTCAATTTGCCTCATGTTGTAGTACTAATTTAATATGTTGTTGCCCGCGCTATATTTCCTCTTAAATGCTACTAATTAACTATACGAAATCGGGGACGGATATACAGATCAAGCGCAGTGGTTGCATGTCAATGTTTAGTCAGTATCTCAGGGTAAAAACATCTATATATATTCAATAATACTATCTACCTTCGCAAGTTCCGTTGAAGAGGGTGTATTTGTTCAATAAGTTACTCATTTTCTCCGAAATCCTATCGTAAAATCAATATGAGCCTCTAAATATACCATGACTCCGAAATACTAGTCTATACATTATCTTATAACTAATCTTCCTATCTCTACCTTGGAAAATAAACGCTTAAATAACCTTAAAACTAATTTATTAGCATGCCAATACTATAAATAATAAAATAATATCAATCTCTGGTAATAGAGGAAAATAAACTCAAATATAACACATTATCATTCTTGACAAATCAAATTCTTGAATTAATACAATTAAAATTGGGTAGGTTTCATTAATTCGTTTGGGCATTAATTATTATTTTGTTATACGACCACATTTCATGATTTTATTTCATCATGGGGACAAATAAGGTTAATTCTTTATTAAAGGAGGGAGTGGTCTTTCTTTCTTTCCTTTATGTCTATTTGGAGTCTTCTTTGGGATTGGTTTGGAAATACGTATTGACTTGTCTGTGGCATGAGATAAGTAACTCCTTTCCAACTATGGCTTCAAAATGCCATCCTAAGTAATTAAAAGAAATTAATCCTAACCATATTAATATCAATTCCAACATCCTTATATTTTAAAAAATGTGTGCCAAAATAAAATCAAAAATCTTCATTTACGAGTGCCATATCCATGTTCATCAATCGTCATAACCTGCCAAAATCGTACAGATCAATTAAATATTATGTGCATTTTCAATTAAAATGACTCCTACTGCCTACTAATTTTACCATTTTCAGGTTAAAGCGTGCTCCAATACCGTAGTGACAAATATATTACTAGGCGACTATATCCCTTTCCCATATGCACTTCAAACACATGTAAATTACGATCAACCTGTCTCCATATTTCATTTAAGTTCGAACAATCGACCATCTAACCTCACTGCTATGCTTAATATTCACGTATCTAGACCTTAATTCCATTGCTTGCCTCATTCTCAATCACAACATAACCGTAGCTATGCATAAATTCGCGCCTCTTTCATTCAATCGTTTTTTACACAATAACTATTCAACATTTCAAAACACCAACAACATATTATTATTCACGCTTCTAATTACTGCGATTCCTCCGCATACAATCAATATCTTTACTCAACTTCTCCATAATGACTACTACGTCGCAGTAAAACACTTCTTTTACCTCAATATCTATTCATAACACCGCAAGCTGCTACTATTTATTCCAATTCTTCGTAAATATGACCGATATTGGCCTAGTTAGTCGATCTGGTCATTGGGTAGCCTAGGTTTATTATTATACACTTCACTTTCTTATCTTAGCCTCGCCTAGTTTGATATACGACGTTCTCTTAAGCATATAGGTTCAAAAACATCATTATCCGCTTCCCGATACTGCTCACATTAACCTCAGATCAACTTATGAGCACGGCAGTATATTACTACACATAAATAATACGTATCTCTGGTTATTTTCTCCGGCATGTGCCTTAGAATTCACATATTGGCACAAACAGGTTATATTTTTGGCACTTCAGCATTTCTACAATTATACTACACTAAATGAAGTAATTTTATAGTTAAATTTCTTGAAAATGTTACTTATCTCAAGCCATTTTATGTCCGATGTTGGTTTCTTCTTCCTCCTCACGGCATCTCGGAACGTCTAGCCTTGTGCTGGATTACGTCATGCTGGATCTCTCCAAGTCGCCGGGCTTGAGCTTACGATGATCTGGTCAGCCTTCCTCCATCGCTTTACGCTAGCTCCATTTCGTGTCCAATTTCCATGTAACGAAAAGACATTGTCAATTTCACAGAATACATCTTAATTTTCCGTATACAAAGCTCTTCCAAGGACATTGACTAATTGTATTTATGCTTCTTATTCTCTATAGATAATGCTCAGAGTTAATTATATCTTTATAAATTGGTTCTTTCTTGGTGAAATATATTGCCTAAATAATGTTCTTTGAATCTTATAGATGGGTTATTCGTATTATTTGAGGAAATCTGGCCGCTTATTAAGTTAGTATAGGCCTTATTTACGAATGCCGTATTCCGACACCTCTTCTTCAGCACAGTACTTGAAATGTATTATACGTGCTTCCCTGCCGTTTTTACGTAGTTTTCAGTAGTTTGTTATTGGATTCTTCCCTCGTACGGATTCTAGTATGGTTGTATTGATTATAATAGCTGTTCTTCTGGTTAGGTAATCACAATTTACAGTTTGTTTCTGGTGTAATCTTTTCGCCAAAGTAGATAATAATAGAACGTTTTTCAATTTATTTTTACATACAATGGTTCATTTCTCATAGAGTTTTCTTTCCTTCTCGCCAGACAATGCCTCCTAATTGCGATCAACTTGTCATAAAAGGTTATTCCGTGCATTCTCAACGCTTGAAGCTGATCTGCGCCATTTTTCTTCCGATTTATCTTCATATCAACTGACGTCAATTGTAACGTAATGGAACAGTACCATCCCGGCATTTGCCTGGAGGAGAAGTGGTAAACCACGGAAAAACACTTCGAGGATGGCTGAGGTGGGAATCGAACCCACCTCTACTCAGTTGACCTTCCGAGGCTGAGTGAACCCCGTTCCAGCCCTCGTACTAATTTTCAAATTTCGTGGCAGAGCCGGGAATCGAACCCGGATCTCCGGAGGGGGGAAACACCTAATCACACTTACCATTACACTACAGAGGCATACAAAATATCTATTTTTTATTTTGATGTGGAAGTATGTATGCAATAAAGATGTTTAAAATTTCTCCGCAATCCGATTACGTCATCACCAGTTGGTTCATTCCAAGCTATGGGTTACGTCATATTGGTGCTGAATGTTGTCGTCAGCTCCCGCTTGGAGCGCTGTGCCAGCATACAGCGAGCCACCTGGTGACGAACGAGCGTACCACTACAATTCTCCAACAGTAAAATATTCTTAAATTCAAATCCTCATTATTGTAAAAGATTTCCTCGTGAACAGTCAAGATTTTCCTTCTGAAGATGCGGAGCAAAGTTCTCTGCGAAAGGTAAAGAGTTTCGCCTTGTTCTCTTGACACGCCATACAAGTACGGACCGATTACATGACAATCAACAAGCCACAAGGGCAAACGTTGAGCAAAGTTGTCATAGATTTAACTAAGGATTGCTTTACCCATGGGCAGCTATACGTCTCATGTTCACGAGGAAGGGATGCCACTGGCGTTGTTGTTTTAGCCCAAGGAAATCGTACACCAGACATTGAATATAAGGTATTTTCCAATGAGATTAATACGAATACGCAAAGCCAAAAAGTTGACAAGGAAGCTTGATAAGTCAAAAAGAGAACTCAACGCATTCGAAGTCGCGGCAACAGCCATTAAAAATAAAATTACTGTATTTCAACCAGTTTACCTATGTAAAAACGGTGTGTATTAATAAAATATGTTCTATTTTGCTTTTAAATACATATTTTAAAACTAACGGCTGAATTAATAAACGCGGGTGAAGCCGCGGGCACATGCTAGTCTGCTTAAATAAGAACAAGCATGTTTTCAGTATTGCGTGCTATATGAATTGTTAGCAGCAATTTAAATTTATAAGTATCACAAGATTGGTGTTGTGTTCATATTGTAGAGATATCTCTGTGCGTACAGTGTCCTGTCATGTCACCAGCAACCATTCTTCAAGACTGCTAAGCTGGCTGGTTTCAATAACGTTTGACCAGAAGGAATAGTCAGCGTATCAATTCATCCGTCTACAGACAAAGCATGGACCATCTCATGAACTGTACATTGTGCTTGAGGGCACTGGCAGTCATATCCCTTACTTCATGACGCGGCTATTTGTGAGATTATCACCGAAAGGACAGATATCTAAGACATGGCCACAGTGGCGGCTCGTGCTGAAAATCAGTTGTGTGCTGTAACCCATCCCCTCTCCAATAAATAAAAATATTTATAAACATATGCGGCTTTCAAGAGGCTCTCCACTGAGTTTTTATTATTGAACAAAGAAGCAAACACATATACACATTCCTCATAAACACATAATAACACCTGCAATGACAAAAAATTCACGAAATCAGAAGCACTTGGTGTGAGCGCGCAAAAACATAACTTCTCAATGTTATCAAAAGCATTGAAACAAAACCAGCAACGCCGTATTGCAAGATTACATGTTACATTACTACAGTGAAATTTATAAAGTGGACATTTTTAATTAAAGGAAATCACAATACCATGTCCTTATTTTAACAACATAAAAAGCACAATTTTTAAAATTCATCGATTTACAAATGTGGCTATGAAATAGGCAAGTTGTCAGTATTAAGGACCTGGCGGGAACGGCTGGTGGCTTCCTCTACAGTATTTTGTTTTCCCGTTTGCTTTGAGCGATCCCTTCTTAAATACTACCGCTGAGTCAAGAGGGTGCCACCTGCCACGTTCTCATTTCGGTCGAAATGCAAGTGTGAGCAGTGCTGCCCCTCTGTGGTCCAACGAATCTCTGTGAAGTGCTGTCTTGGCTGTTGTTTCCGTAGCACACCGGAAAAGTTGGGCACGCATGCGCAAAAGGCAGAGTTTCTGCTTTTTGGCAAAATGCTTAGAAATTCTCGCTGAGCTGTGATCTGTATAGCACCCGGCGTGGAGCGCATGGCTGGTTACCTAGTTGTGAGGGGAGTTGAATGATTTTCTATTCTTTGCCTGACGTCTTTTCCAAATATTCGTCATTTGCAGAGTAGTTTTCTCACAACAACGCAGGTTATCAGTTATTCTTCATCTCCACAAGTATACCGATAAATTAATAATGGCGCGTGGTATCCGAAGAGGCCTGGTGCAGGCGACCTGCGCACCTATGAGGATGGGCCCAACTTAGGATGAATTCTAATTCTGAAGACGTTACACATACACTGCCTCCGAGCCATAGGAGTTAACCAATGAAGGTTAAAATCCCCGACTCGGCCGGGTATCGAACCTGGGACCCTTTGGATCAAAGGCCATCACGCTAACCATTTAGCCATAGAGCCGGACAGTGTACCGATTAGTAGCCAGGGATTTTCTGAACCCATAATATGAATGACAAAACAAAATTTCAAGTGAAAATCTAAGGAAATCAAAGTACACTCAACTCCCGATTAAAAGGGGTAATGTAGGGTTAAGGCTTCCCGAATAAGTAAAATCGCGGTTAACTCGCAAAAAGTTAAAAATAGTACAGGCGTACTGAAAGTACAGTTAAAAGGATAATAAATGATACTATTGTATTGTTGTTTATTAACTTACCCGATACGTTTCAGTAAAACTAGCACTGACCAAAATTAATAATAAATGAAAAAAAACAGCACTTTTCATTGAAACTAATAAAGCAAAAAAATATTCAGGCTATTTAACTTTACTGTTCCTGAAAATAATCAGTCATGGTTTTCTGCTTTTGTACCGAGAAACACTTTATTTTGCGTCTCAAGTTTCTCAAAACAAGCTTTTCGGTGATGAGACCACCATCCTGGTAATATTATCCCGACCATTTGTAATTCTGTGTTAGTGTAACTAATAACACTCGTGCATTTTCAATGTTTTTGAAATCGCGGTTAAGCCGCAACGCAGTTGATCCGATCACGGTAAATCGGAAGGGAGTTGAGTGTACTGTATATTAGTAAATCGAGCTAGATTTTATTACCCTTCTTACTGAGCTTACAGCAGATTCAGATCTGATATTCAATTAGGGAGAATGTTGTATTTTTTGTGTTTTATATTTTGTTATTGATTTAACTTCGCACTAACACATCGACGCTTTTCGCCGACGGTGGAATTCGAACCCACCACCTCCCGAATGCAAGATCACAGCTACGCGACCGTAATCGTACGGCAAACTCGCTCAGTAGGGAGAGTTTCTAGACAATGCTGCTTGTTGCTTGTTGTTTAAAGGGGCCTAACATCTAGGTCATCGACCCATTTCAGACAATCATTGAGTGCAGTCATCACTTACAAAATCATGCTAAATCACGGCTAACCGGGCTGAGTGTCTCAGACGATTGAGGCGCTGGCCTTCTGATCCCAGCTTGGCAGGTTCGATCCTGGCTCAGTCCGGAGGAATTTGGAGGTGCTCAAATACGACAGCCTCGTGTCGGTAGATTTACTGGCAATTTAAAGAACTCGTAAAGCAAAGCAATGTCGTCTCCGTACACGCCATGAAGGCCCTTGGAGGGGTGTAAGGTAAAGGCTTCCCTTATCCGTAACCTCGGCACTTCATGGGGTAGAGTGGTTAGTCCTACGCCCGACAGCCTTTGCCCCCAGGAATTAACCTGGTACTCATTTTTTATATAGGCTGAGTGAATCTCAAGGCAGTTTGCACCTCCAGAAGTGGAAATCTCGTTTCTTAAATGTTTCAACTTCCTGACGGGGAATCGAACCCACGTCCTTCCGGGTGAACCGAGCACGGCTTTACCGCCTCGGGCAGGCATACCGTGTTAAAAAACTCCTGCGGCACAAAATTCCGGCACCTCGTCTCCGAAAACCGTAAAAGGGTAGTTAGTGAGACGTAAAGCCAATAACCGTATTATTAAATCATGGTTAGCCTGGCCCAACGGCTAACAAGAGTAGATTATTGGTCGCATGTTGCAAGAGTTGCACATTTAATCAAATTCCTTCTTTCTATCTTGGTTGTTGCATTTTGAACATTTCTTCTGTCAACTATTATAATTTTATTCTACTGTCTAACTGATCAAGTATGAAAAAACACTAGTCTTGATTATGGTCTGGAGAAAAAGACCAAGCTACAGGTAATGAATTTGCATAGTTTAATCCATTTTACGGAATGCTTGGAGAACCTGGAGGTCGTCGGAGATTTCGTATACCTGGAAGTCAGTCAACAGTGACGCGGGGAGCTGCGATCGGACTGCAATAACAAAAATAAGTAATAATAAATCACGTTTTAAAATTTATAATATCATTTAACATCAACGCCAAGGGTCGTTCACTGTTAGTTCCGTATCTACAAAACCTAACATTAAGATATATTTTCGAAATAGTGTTACTTGAACCAACCAGCCGTTAATAATGAAGAGTCCAGTGTGTAAAACTCTCTCCATTTCATTTCAGAAGAACCCCTGGTGTGCTTTGTTGTGTTTACAGATCCCCAGTACGATGACATGTTCGAAAATGGAAACTTCCGACGCCGAAGACGAATGAAGCGACCGTACCGCACGGCAGCGCCGTATACTAACGGTCTGTTCGCCGGAGCGCACCACGCCCATCACCATCAGCTGCCCCTGGGTACCCGCAACCTGTTTGGCAACCCGCCCAGTTACCCACCGCCATACTCACGTTACGACCACAGGTACCTCTCTGTCTTAATGATATTTATATGCTGGACATTTTAATACTTTTGCTTGACTTGTTGATCAGCTGACATTTCGGAAATAATCACCTTCCCCTATGAACCTTGACTTCTTTCGAAATGTCCTTTATTCTTCTCCTCCTTCTTCTCCCAGCGGGCTGAGTGGCTCAGACAGTTGAGGCACTGGCTTTCTGACGCCAACTTGGCAGGTTCGATCCTGGCTCAGTCCGGTGGTATTTAAAAGTGCTCAAATACGTCAGCCTCGTGTCGGTGTCGGTAGATACATTGGCACTTAAATGAAATCCTACAGGGCAAAATTCCGGCACCTCAGCGTTTCCGAAACCCGTAAAAGTATTTGATTATTTTTACAAGTTGTTTTACCTCGCATCGATACAGACAGGTCTTATGGCGACGATGGGACAGGAAGGGGCTAGGAGTGGGAAGAAAGCGGCCGTGGCCTAAATTAAGGTACAGCCCTACCATTTGCCTGGTGTGAAAATGGGGAAACCACGGAAAACCACCTTCAGGGCTGCCGACAGTGGGGCTCGAACCGAATACTGGATACTCGCCATACTTAAGCGACTGCAGCTATCGAGGTCGGTGTAAAATTATTTAGTGGGACGTAAATCAAATATTATTATTATTATTATTATTATTATTATTATTATTATTATTTGATTCGTTGTGCCCAGCTGTGGAGCGCGTTTGAACTTATTTTGCACAATGTTTCTTCTTCTTTTCTTCCCAATATTGCTTCATTTTTTCACTGTGTTCCTTTCTGCGTGTTTCTGTCCAGCCTGTATTTTTTCTTGTTGGTTTCTCTGCAAATTTATGTTTGTTTACTAAGCTTCTAAATTTCATTCTATCTTGAATGGTTTCGTCCTCAATACCCATTTCTTGTAGATCTTCATGAATTTCTGCTAACCAATTGTTGCGGATTTTCAGGGTTAGAGCTAGATTTAGAATTTTCTTTGTCAGCCTGTTGTTATCCATTCTGTGTAGGTGTCCGTAGAATTTTAGTCGTCTCTTTCTGATGGTATCTGTGATTTTTTCTGTGAATTGAAAAATTTCGTGTGGTTTCTTTTTCATCCAAATTCCATTTTCGAACTTTGGTCCTAGGATTTTTCTGAGAATTTTCCTCTCTTGTTTCTCAATGCTTTTCATTTGTGACCTGCCGCCAATGATCAGTGTTTCAGATGCATAAAGTGCCTCTGGTTTGATGACTGTATTGTAGTGTCGTAATTTTGCATTTTTTTATATACATCTTTTGTTGTATCTGTTCCATGTGATTTTGTAAGCCCTTTGCAGTTTAGCAGTTCTTTCTTTGTTAGCTTCCTGATTTAACCCTGCTGGCTGAATAATTTCACCTAGATATTTGAATTTGTCTACTTGGGAAATTATTCCACAGTTGGTGATTAATGGTTGATTATTATTATTATTATTATTATTATTATTATTATTATTATTATTAGGCCTATTATTCTGGTATTACAGTCCATGATGATTCTTGGCCTCTTTAAGAAAGCCCTTTTCAAAAGTCACATCTTGGGTCTTTCTTCTTCAGTTCTTTATACCCTTGAGTTTCCTACACTGACTCGAACCACCTTAATTTAGGTTCTCCAACTGGTCTTTACTGTATGTCTCCTGGGGTATCAGCTTCTACAGAGCTTTGATGGTTATTAATTTTTGTAATAATAATAATCGTATGGCCTCAGCTACCGTGTGCAGATATTTCAAATTGATGCCATCTGGCTGTCTGCTCGTCAATTTCGACGTTCCGTTTTACTCTAGGCCCACTAGATGCAGACCGAGTAAACGGAAACTCTCTTGGGCGTCTATGGCTGAGATTTTAATGAATTTTGTCTGGTAAACACCAAATGTGTCACCAGAGATCTTTTACATGCCGACATCGTACGACATGGAGTATCGAATGGACTTTTTCTTCCGCCCTTCAAAAATCCCACTACCTCTGCCGTGTTTGAACCCGCTATCTTGGGATCCGGAGGCCGACACTCTACCACTGATCCACAGAGGCAGCTATTAATTTTTGTAAAACGTTCGGCATGAGATAATCTTTGATTAATGAAGTGTCTGTACACAGTGAAAGATTCTCTAAGTATGAATATTGAATTTTGACGACCGCATTGTAATCGAAACAGACTTGTACGTGTTGAAGAGATGTTAAGTACAGAACAAAAATGGCCAGCCGGACACCAGTGGGATCCGAACCCACAACCTCCCGATTTCGCGTCGGTTGCTCTACCAATTGAGCTATGGTGGCCTAGGCCATCTTTGTTCTGTTTGAAAGGATCTGAGCTACAGGTCTGGCACTGCTGCTAGCACACTGTAGAGTGCGTTTAAGTCGCCCGTTGTGGGGCATGTCAATTTCGACGCGAAATCGGGAGGTTGTGAGTTCGGATCCCACTGGTGTCCGGCTGGCCATTTTTGTTCTGTACCTAACATCTCTTCAACACGTACTACATGTACGTAACACGACCTAATACGTTGAAAGTCTGTTTCGATCCTCTAAGTATCCTTAAGGAGTCTCGATGATGAGCATGCTGGGGATGCGGGATTTTGGAGCGTGGTTGTTTCTAATTTACACATAGTTTCATCCTAGATTTTTGATGTCGATTTGTGTATATTTGTTTCATTTGTTTTGTGTCAATTGTGTGCATGTGCGTTTGTTTGGTTGTTGAATGTTTTGCATTGGGGCTGAAGATGGCCGGCCCCGGCCAGGGCTGTTCCCTGGTTACTGTAGTTTGGAATACTGCATGTTGTAGAGTTGAAGGGTGGACCAGTGCGACATTAATTTGATAGTAATCTGTGATTACAATTCAATACGGATCATAAACATGAAGTTCATATCCTATGAGGTGTATGTTGTCCATAGGATTCATAACCAATAAGAAAATCCTTATATTGACGCCAATTCTTGATCACATTGGTAACACAATTTGAACAAATTTCATAATGTTCATTTTCATATAAACAATAAGAAACTGAACAAAATAAATAGTTACCATCACCAATAATTTTAATCACTTCAAAATATTTGTACAACGCCATACTGATGTTGATTTGAATAGATATGTACAGCAACTGATATGAATGATATAAACGATTGCTTTATATGATCAAAAATGATCAAGGGGCTGTGGAATGTGAGCCGGGTGTTATTTGCAGTAAGTAGTGAGATTCAATAAAACAAACCTCTTCCTGCATATTAAATTAATTTTTATCAACTTATACATCTTCGACATATTATATGTCACACTATAAGAAGCGTAAATGTATGAATTATTCTGAGTTCCAAGTCTGGAGCACGCTGCATAAAAATGACTAGGAGAGAAACCTGGAGTTTCCAAATAAATCCCTGCTACTTTCAGCAATTGTCCTTGAACCTTGTTTACAGTCATTGCGAAAGTTTCATTATGCTCATGTAGTACAATCTCATAAACCAGCGACAATATCTACTATTAAGCATGTAGTTATGATTTCCCCTAACGATGAAGTTCAGGTGAAAGATTCAGAACAGACTTTCCAATTGCTGCAATGTATGACTAAATCAAATTCTCTAGAGGTTGGAATAAAGAGAATCAGGACAATATGTAATAAAGGCATAGTTTTAGAATGAAGAAGCGAAGACGAATGCAAAATTGTGGTACATATGATTGAAGCAAGAAATCTGTACCTGAAAGGAATCATTCCATACTCATTCATGGAATTTGTGCTTCCTCTTAAAACCATAATCTCCACTGGGGTTAATTGTCCAAAGAATGAATTGGTAGATTGTATTATAGAGGAAAATACAGCCATAAAGTAAGCTATCACAGCAGGCCTAGAAGACATAAAGAAGCGGTTTTTTTGAGGACGTCGAATGATGGTATCGCAAAATGCCCAGTTGTTAAAGTTAGCCCTACTAATTTTTTGGGTACTGCCTCTTACAGAGCTAGAGAAGTTGAATAGGCCATCTTGAGCTGGCATTATAATGGTTAAGGCTGACCACTCCTTGATCAGTTTCCAAAAGCTGGGAGATTTTCGGAAATATCTCAGAAAATGTTGATTTCAAGGCTGTCAAATGTTGTTTGGCTTTTGGGGGTGGGGGCCTCCAGGACTTATCGAATATTGCTTCTCGCAGTGATAGGTGTAAAAAGAACCTTTTCCGATCCTTCTACGACAACTTCAATATTTTGTCATTTTAAAGGAGTTGTTGTTTTGTCTTGAGCCCCCTTGTGGCATGGAGTTAAAATTTTAAAGTGATAATATAATTACTTCTACAATACATCAGAGTGCCCCATGAGCCTTGGTGTAAATTTTGGTGTTGTTCAGTAGAGGCACGTAGATTTGTATTTTTAAAAAAGCAAACTTGCTTTTAATTTTATAGATTGTTATTAATTGCTTCCCAGGTACTTTTTTGAACGTTCAAGATTTCTATTACCTGTTAATTACTGTGAAGTGATTATCTGTAGAGTTTTTGTTGTGATGTTTTACGAAGTTTTATTGGTATTCTTATATGTTCAATTTTAAGAATTAGTTTTAGATTCTTTGGTTTTATGTGGCAGCTCTGATTGTCTGGGAAGTAGCTGATACTTTCAGGTAATAATACAAATAAGTGAGAACTGGGTGTATTTACGCATCCCACTTCTTCTTCTTCTTCTTCTTCTTCTTCTTCTTGTCGTTTGGGCCTACTGAGGACCACGGGGCTCGTTTAGACTCCTTGTATGGAAATTCTGTTTTTTCTTCGCCCAGAAAGCTTTCATCTTCTGGCTGTGTGCTTGTTTCCTTTCCTCGGTTCACTTCGGTCGGGTGCTGCCTGTACTCTGTCTGCTGGTGAGAAACTCTGGAAAGACACCTTGAAAGGTCAACTGCCGGAATAATACACGATCCTGTATGGTTTGTTCTGAAATCTCCAGCTGTTCTAAGTGGGACTTCACTGTGGTGATCTATTTATATTTGGACGCTTTCCCTCTGCCTGTAGTGGTAAAGATCTTGCTGATAAGTCTGTAAGTACTCATACGAGTCAAATGCCCATAGAAAGTCAATCGCCTCTTCCTCATGGATGTAACTATGTCTTCTTGATGGTCATAGATCTCATTGTTGTACCTTATCCTGTAAATACCATCCCCTTCTCTTATTGGTCCTAAAATCTTCCTTAGTATTTTTTGTTCCTTGAGCTCTAGCTTCCACAGTGGACCTTTTCTGTTCGTTAGAAGACAGTCAGAGGCGTACAGTACGGACGGTCTTACTACTGAATTGTAATGTTGCAGTTTAAGGTTCTTAGAGAGGCACTTGGATGTATAGATGCTCTTACAGGTATGGTAGATCCTTTCCAACTTGGTGCATCTGGTGTCTATTGCTAATTTCCCTTACGATTCCAGCTGTCATTGAAACTGCCGCCAATCAGTCTTGCAACCCTGAAAACTGTGGATTCAGGACTAATCTCGGTCATTTTGGACATTTTCTTTTTCACACCTTCTCACCTGCTATGCCGGTGAGGGTTGCACCTGGATTTAAACAGCATCTGGAGTGTCACTATCCGTTTCACTGACCCCGAAAACTATGGATTTGACTCTAATATTGGTCATTTTCAATTATTCTTACAGGTCACCCCTTCCCCAACCCCGCCGCTAGTGGTGTCTTACCCCCACAGTTAGCTTTTTTGTAGATATTAAGTGATATGTGTACCAAGTTTAGTTGAAATTCCTCCCTGCGTTCCAGAGCTACTTGGACATACAGTGGATACATACAATATTTGATTTTAGGATCACTCAAAGTTGACCTAACGTAGAGACCTATCAGTGCTTGATGGCTCATCTGCAGGTAAATATGGAGAGAATTTCCTTTGTAAAAGAAGTAAATTGGACCAGTGGAATGGCTGGACGGACTGGACAAAGTCCTTTTTGGTCATTCTTTTATAAACGTATAGATTATAGTGTATCTATGTCACCTTTGAGGTTTACCACATGGTGTAAATCTGCATTCCTGGAGCCCTATGTCATGAGACTCTGCAATTCAATAAAAATGTGTCTGGCAATTCAACTGTTCTATAATTCATAAAACATGGGGAGTCAAATATCAAGACAATCCTGTTGGCTATCATGACATGCTATTGAAAATCTGTTATTATGTTTGAAAGGTAAGGATCTGACATAATTGTCATATTTATATCAAAGCCATCTCTTTATGAATCAACAACTATACACTTAGGTTTTGCTCATTTCAGCACTTTTTTATAATAGTTGCCAAAACCTTCACTGGTGACCCTGTTCATGTCTTGCATAATAACTAGGGTGGATTCTGGCATATTTGCATATTTCGTTTATTTCAATATATAATATGCTCATAAGAAATAAAGCCAATTTATAGTATTCAAAATTAATTGGCTAAGTTTTGTAGTGGATATACATGCATGATTGACATTATTATTATTATTATTATTATTATTATTATTATTATTATTATTATTATTATTATTATTATTATTATTATTATTATTATTGCGTTCCGGCCTTCTAAGGACCACGTTACAATTTCAATTGTTCCTCCTTAGTTGTTCTTTCCTTTTCTTCCAGTATTCTTTCATTGTTTCTATTATTATTATTATTATTATTATTATTATTATTATTATTATTATTATTATTATTTTGTGTAAAACAAGAGAGATACTTGATATACTGTATAGAGGTAATCAAATTCGTCAAACAATGCCAAAAAGTGTTAAAATCCATTCACTGTCAGAAGCCTTTACAATTCATTGTTGGCACCCGAGGACATTAACAAGAGCTTGACAATGTGCAAATTTATGTTGGTGGCACTTATGTATCCATGTTGGAATTGTAGAAAATAATGTTTTACACTACCTGAATTAGCAGTCGGCCCGAGATAATCTTTGATTAATTAAGTGTGTCTGTACACACTGAAAGTATCCTTAGGAATCTTTTATGTAACTAATGTAATCTATTGTAGAACTCATTATCATAATAGTTTAGAAGTGAAGTTTGAAGGAATTTATTGTAGCTTCAATATCGTTTCGATATTATATAAATTAGTGTTTTACGTTTGTATCTTTTTGGTTGTAAGTACTCCATTTCTAGTGATTTCTAAATGTAATTTCATACGTAAAAGTAGATGTATTGTAAGCTTTGTCAAGTTCAGCCGGCTCCATGGTGTGGGGGTAGCGTGTCTGCCTCTTAGCCGGAGGCCCCGGGTTCGATTCCCGGCCAGGTCAGGGATTTTTACCTGAACCTGAGGGCTGGTTCGAGGTCCACTCAGCCTAGGTGATTAGAATGGAGGAGCTATCTGACGGTGAGAAAGCAGCCCGGTCTAGAAAGCCAATAATAACGGCCGAGAGGATTCGTCGTGCTGACCACACGACACCTCGTAATCTGCAGGCCTGTGGGCTGAGCAGCGGTCGCTTGGTAGGCCAAGGCCCTTCAAGGGCTGTAGTGCCATAGGGTTTTGTCAAGTTTATTCAAAATAATATTCTAAAGATATGTCCTAGCCACTTTTGACTTTTCAATTTGATAATTTTTACGATATCTACTAATCAAGTGCCTGAGCGGTTTGTATCACGTATCTATCAGCTTTCATTCCTGAGATAATAGGTTCGAACCCCACTGTCGGCAGACCTGAAGATGGTTAAATCCCTTGACACGGGGACTGGGCGTTTGTGCTGTCCCCAAATGCGGACCACGGCTATGTAGTGAAGTAGCATTGAGAACAGTAGACACACAAAGAAAATCAACTTCCACCATCAGATTTCGGTAATATTTATCACAACAATCTAAGCAATCCCACGCTTAAGTTTTGATGAACGATTTTAAATTCATTCAATGTACACTGACTGACAGAGCAAATGCAACACCAAGAAGGAGTGGTCAGAACTTTATGCCAATTGCAGGGTAGACTGACGTCACTGAGGTATGCTCATGATGTGAAATGCGCCGCTGTGCTGCGCACGTAGCGAACGATAAATGGGACACGGCGTTGGCGAATGGCCCACTTCGTACCGTGATTTCTCAGCCGACAGTCATTGTAGAACGTGTTGTTGTGTGCCACAGGATACGTGTATAGCTAAGAATGCCAGGCCGCCGTCAACGGAGGCATTTCCAGCAGACAGACGACTTTACGAGGGGTATGGTGATCGGGCTGAGAAGGGCAGGTTGGTCGCTTCGTCAAATCGCAGCCGATACCAATAGGGATGTGTCCACGGTGCAGCGCCTGTGGCGAAGATGGTTGGCGCAGGGACATGTGGCACGTGCGAGGGGTCCAGGCGCAGCCCGAGTGACGTCAGCACGCGAGGATCGGCGCATCCGCCGCCAAGCGGTGGCAGCCCCGCACGCCACGTCAACCGCCATTCTTCAGCATGTGCAAGACACCCTGGCTGTTCCAATATCGACCAGAACAATTTCCTGTCGATTGGTTGAAGGAGGCCTGCACTCCCGGCGTCTGCTCAGAAGACTACCATTGACTCCACAGCATAGACGTGCACGCCTGGCATGGTGCCGGGCTAGAGCGACTTGGATGAGGGAATGGCGGAACGTCGTGTTCTCCGATGAGTCACGCTTCTGTTCTGTCAGTGATAGTCACCGCAGACGCGTGTGGCGTCGGCGTGGAGAAAGGTCAAATCCGGCAGTAACTGTGGAGCGCCCTACCGCTAGACAACGCGGCATCATGGTTTGGGGCGCTATTGCGTATGATTCCACGTCACCTCTAGTGCGTATTCAAGGCACGTTAAATGCCCACCGCTACGTGCAGCATGTGCTGCGGCCGGTGGCACTCCCGTACCTTCAGGGGCTGCCCAATGCTCTGTTTCAGCAGGATAATGCCCGCCCACACACTGCTCGCATCTCCCAACAGGCTCTACGAGGTGTACAGATGCTTCCGTGGCCAGCGTACTCTCCGGATCTCTCACCAATCGAACACGTGTGGGATCTCATTGGACGCCGTTTGCAAACTCTGCCCCAGCCTCGTACGGACGACCAACTGTGGCAAATGGTTGACAGAGAATGGGGAACCATCCCTCAGGACACCATCCGCACTCTTATTGACTCTGTACCTCGACGTGTTTCTGCGTGCATCGCCGCTCGCGGTGGTCCTACATCCTACTCAGTCGATGCCGTGCGCATTGTGTAACCTGCATATCGGTTTGAAATAACCATCAATTATTCTTCCGTGCCGACTCTGTTTTTTCCCCAACTTTCATCCCTTTCGAACCACTCCTCCTTGGTGTTGCATTGTCACTGTCAGTCAGTGTATTTTAACAGGAGAAAAGCAAGAACATTATCTTACAACAGAAGATTAGGCCTATAGTGATAAACTATAATTTTCTAAGGAGATTTTATCAACTATTTTAATGCTATTGCCTTATTAGTTAAGTACTGATGATGATCCAAAGGGTCGAAACATGTGTACTATTAAATAATATTTTGTATCAATCCTAAAGATTGAATAGTAGTGTATTAAACTAAATAAAACCCGCTTTTTAATCGTTCTGAAATTTGTCAGCTTCGTCTCGGTAGTTCACTGGCAAGTAAAAGAACTTTTTTTTTTTTTTTTTTTTTTTTGCTAGTTGTTTTACGTCGCACCGACACAGATAGGTCTTATGGCGACGATGGGACAGGGAAGGGCTAGGAGTGGGAAGGAAGCGGCCGTGGCCTTAATTAAGGTACAGCCCCAGCATTTGCCTGGTGTGAAAATGGGAAACCACGGAAAACCATTTTCAGGGCTGCCGACAGTGGGGTTTGAACCTACTATCTCCCGAATACTGGATACTGGCCGCACTTAAGCGACTTCAGCTATCGAGCTCGGTAGTAAAAGAACTTCTGCAGGACAAAATTATATAGTGGGGCGTAACAAACTAATAACATTATTATTACTGATGCTTCCTCTGTCCAGTTTAATAGACATGGTATCTTTTGAGATTTTTGCCGTGTGAATTGTGTTCTCAAGGGAGAAACTTTATCCCTTGCAATTTTTTTCTTCCAAACTTTTGTTTCTGTGTAAACTGGTCCATTCTTTTAAACTTGAGCTATTGACATGATGATCTTCTGAGCTTTTTCCGTGTGAACCTAAAGATCCCTTGCAGCTTGTCTCCTTCACACGGTAAAATCTTAGAAGATATTACGTCCATAATAATATTGTTAGTTTATTCAATATGTATTGTACCCATAAGATGTGATTTGTTTTTCAGCGGAGCCTGGACGCTACCACCGGTGCAAGGCCCCTACGCATCGTGTCAAGCTGTAAGCGCCGCGGCTGCCGTCGCTGCCGCCGCCAGGGCAACGGGGAATCCCGCTCATAACCCGTACTCGCAGGTGGGGCGCAAGACGGGAACTGCCTCATTTTATGGCTACCCTCATTCTTTACAGACAAACGTAAGAAAGTCCTCTGTCTCATCACCTGCCATCCTTGCCCTCTGGCGATCACTTCTCCTTGCCCTCTACTTGCACATAAACATGAACCTTGCAGCCGATTATGGATAAAGACCACGTGAAAAATTAAGTGAAAGGAAGAACGTTGTGTTTAGTATCAGAAATTGAAGAAAAGTGCGGCGGGAGACTTCCAAATATGATGGTGGAATCTGACTTCAAAATGTCCAGTCTAAGATTTTTTTTTCTTTTTTTTTTTTTTTTTTTTATGCTTTACGTCGCACTGACACAGATAGGTCTTATGGCGACGATGGGATAAGAAATGCCTAGGAGTTGGAAGGAAGCGGCCGTGGCCTTAATTATGGTACAGCCCCGGCATTTGCCTGGTGTGAAAATGGGAAACCACGGAAAACCATCTTCAAGGCTGTCGACAGTGGGGCTCGAACCCACGATCTCCCGATTACTGGATACTGGCCGCACTTAAGCGACTGCAGCTATCGAGCTCGGTTCTAAGATTTTTAGGAACCCGTCAGTGAGATTGTGAATTTTATCAATCGAAAACTTTTTGCTTCTACAGTAGGTTACTCTATGAAGAGATGTGTAACACTGAAACCTGATTCCCCAATGATAACCGAAGTACATTTAAGTAGAACATAACAATATCTAAATAATCACTTATTTTGCACGTTCCTGTTCGTTATTTCCGAAAACGACTTCCCAAGTGCTCTCATTAAGTAGAAGTTCCGAATTATTATTCTTCCAACACCCGTATTCCGGAGGACTTGTTTAGAAAACTTCCAAAGAGACCTTTTTTTTCGAATTAATTAATTTCGAAAACCATTATTTAACAAATAAAATACTTCGCAAATGAATGAATTAATTATGTTTATAACTTTTCAAGTGATTTCAATATTTTTTTGCTAGGGGCTTTACGTCGCACCGACACAGATAGGTCATATGGGGACGATGGTATAGGAAAGGCCTAGGAGTTGGAAGGAAGCGGCCGTGGCCTTAATTAAGGTATAGCCCCAGCATTTTCCTGGTGTGAAAATGGAAAACCACGGAAAACTATCTTCAGGGCTGCCGACAGCGGGATTCGAACCCACTATCTCCCGGATGCAAGCTCACAGCCGCGCGCTCCTGACCACATGGCTAACTCGCCCGATGATATCTAAATTAAGGCGGTAAATTGATGCAATAATAATAATAATAATAATAATAATAATAATAATAATAATAATAATAATAATAATAATAATGTTGTGTAGCCTCCGAAGAGGCCTGATTCAGGTGTTTCGAGCTGACGCCGTATAGGCGACCTGTGCATCTATGAGGATGGGACCTTACCTAGGATGAATTCTAATGCTCAATATAGCATACACATCCAGTCCCCGAGCCATCGGAATTAACCAGTGAAGGTTAAAATCCCCGACCCGGCCGGGAATTGAACCCGGAACCCCTGCGCTAAAGGCCAGCACGGCAAACAGCTATCCATGGAACCGGACAGTGACGCCTTAACCTTCGCAGATATTTCAAGCAGCGACCTTCTTCCGTGTACTGTACATGGGACATTGAAGGATGATATTCCAAATGGTGGCTTGCTGGTGAAGCCACTTCTTTTTTCAGTTGTATCTACACAGTCAGCCCCATTTGCAAATTCCTAAACCTAGTTTCCGTGTCTCCTTGCTCCCTCTGAAGTTCTTGTAGGCAGGAATTCAAACTGAGAAGTTCTTTACCAAGAACTCTTGTTGAGAGTTAGAGAAGCTGTTGATCCGATGTTGGTTATGCATCGTGGACTCTTACTGGTTCAGCAAATTAATCGGGTAACGTGGGGGCACTTTCGGTTCCGCCAGCATAGCAAGCTTTCAATTCAAAGTATTTAATTTGAAATTTCTAACAATTTATGTAACTAGCGTAACTTACTTACACGAGAACAATTGATTCAATAAACATATTTTATAGTTACAAGTTAAAGATTAAATTCGTGAAGTTTTTTTTTTAATTTTGCATTTCAGAAACCGATAATATTGGTTTTCGGGAAAACCTCTTCGGAAATAAGGCCCTCGTAAACAGCGCACTCAAAAATACGACTATTCATTTATGAGATCGTTAGGAAAACGGAATTCGGAATTACGTCCAAGAACGACTTTCGGAGGGAGAAGATACTTCCTCCATAAAATACTTAGAACGGGTACAAAATTGCCAGCTTATTGACGAAAATGGCCTCACATGAATGACAAACCTAGCGATTCTTTCAAACTTCCGTATCCACTCCTCACTACAGCTTGCTTGTTCGTTTCAGAGATTTAAGAATTAAGTATTTAGGAAACTTTTCTCTGTCTTAGAAGAGAAGCTTCCAAGATGTTTCCTGTACATTCCGTACAGTTAGCCGACATTTCGAATACATTGCAGTATTCTTTGTCAAGGTGACTGATATACCCCTACTCTCCCAGGCAACAATCACACTGGTGTGTATTCGAAACGTCGGTAGACTGTACGGAATGTAGAGAAAAGCAACACGGTTCAACCCGAAACAAGAACAAACAAAAAAATGTTTCTCTGATACATTTCGTCGTCAGCCTCGAGGTGTTGGGGTACAAAGTTTTTGGAGCGCTAACTTCGATTCCTGGCCAGGACATGCATTTTTATTCTGCACTCATAGTCTCATGAGAGCAATTGAGATGACTGATGAGAGATGTTATGGACTCGGTCGCGAAAGTCACTCCAGCATGTGCAAGTTATCTGGTTGGACAACTGTCGTCTTGGCAGGCCAGGGGCTAAATGGCCTATACGCACCATGAGATTGTTTGTCTTACGTACCAAGTAGACAATATTCTTGACTTTCCTTTAACTTCGGGAAACGAATTCGTTAATAATGATGAGTCCAGGCATTTTTAATATTTTAAAATACATCTTTCCAGCTAAACAACAAATCTGTAAACAAATATGCTTTACGTGCCGGCATCGTACTGCATGGAGTGCCGAATTAACGTTTTTCTTCCAAGAAAAAACATTTCGATTACCCATACTAGATTTGAACCCGGATCTGGGGGCTAACACTCTACCATTGTTCCACACAGGGATAAAGAGATCCAACATATCGTTGAATTGGATTAAAACGAGTGATAAAAATACCCGGTCCAAAGAGGCTTAATTTATCATAATAAATACATCGAAAACAACGAACAGAAATATTTAGTTCCTTAAGTTTGAATGTCAACAAAATCCGGCAACCATACATGCCAAGGTCCTGTTACCATCAAGAACAGTAAGGAAATATGTAGTATACATTCTGCGCTCATTTCGTAAACTGAGCATTATGCCATGCAGTAGGCAAGGGAAGAATCCTAATCACGAAACTGTAAAAAGTGAAATAAATACCTTGTAATAAATATTAAACGCAGGTCTGAGTTATGTGTATACAAAGAAACATATATTCTTAAACTATACAGGGAGGTCTGAAACAACGTGAACCAGGGCATATGAGCGTTAGAGGGTTGGTCATACTGATACACAGTTTGAAAGGAATAATTCCATATATTACATCGTTATCATTTCATCAGTTGCTGAAATTAGCCAATCAGATCGCTTCGCGGGTGAATTTAAATGGGCTTCGTGTGGCGGTGTTGCTAAATCTGTACTTGGTTTAAGACCGCCCTGAGAACACCAATAGAAGAGAAACAAAACTTCGCCAGGGGACGGATGTGAACATTGAGCTCCGAGTTGGCAGGATCGCGCCACAGCAAGTGTGCTGCGGTGACAATGGCTGAAACCCCCACCTCCCAATTGTCAGGATCGCGCCACAGCAAGTGTGCTCCGGTGACAATGAATGAAACCCGCAGCTCCGAGTTGACAGGATCGCGCCACAGCAAGTGTGCTCCGGTGACAATGAATGAAACCCGCAGCTCCGAGTTGACAGGATCGCGCCATAGCAAGTGCGCTGCGGTGACAATGGCTGAAACCTGCAGTTCCGAGTTGACAGGATCGCGCCACAGCAAGTGTGCTCCGGTGACAATGAATGAAACCCGCAGCTCCGAGTTGAAAGGATCGCGCCATAGCAAGTGCGCTCCGGTGACAATGAATGAAACCCGCAGCTTCAAGTTGTCAGGATCGCGCCACAGCAAGTGCGCTGTAGTGACAATGGCTGAGACCCGCGCTGTGTTTGATGCTGATTTCTCAGAATGGCTCTCAATTCAGTCAGAGACAACACCTCGCAAAGCCCATCTGAATTAACCCGCGGGGCGGTCTGATTGGCTAACTTCAGCGGCTGAAAAAATGACAATTGCGTGAGATAGCGAATTAATGTTTTCAAATTATTTATCATTATGACCTACACTCTAATGGCCACATTCTCGGGTCACGTTGTTTCCGTCCACACTGTATATAAAAAGGTTGATGTTAGAAAATATTGTAATTCACATAGGAGTCAGTTTGGAATCTTCAGTTCAATGGTTTCCATTCACCGATCTGAACAATTTATTAATGAGAGTAAATTAGATTTACAGACGAAAGGGTAAAGTCACCTCCGCACAAGCCATGAAGGCTCTTGGAGGTCTTTACCTCCTCATCCAGGAAGTACATAGATTTATAAAAGATTAACATAAATATTTACACATGGAAACTGAAAGTTCATAACAGTCCTCACAAGATCTTAGAGAACCTTCCTTTCAATAAATCAATGAATGTACCAATCAACCAATCATATACTTATGTGCATTTAGGGCTGTCGTCCACGTGGCAAATTTCCTGTCGTTTGTTTACCTATTCTTTACTTAAATGATGATTTGGACCAAACGGTCTGATACCGTTCGCTGTCTATAAGCCATAAGGCAATTATGGAAACTATTCATTTTAAATTTGTTAAATTGTGCGATAGAATCCATCATTAAGTAGAAAAAAATTAATACAGAAACTAAATACTCCATTTCATTTCAAAGTAACTTAATTATTATTCCTAAAGGAAATTCTTGGCTTGTTCTGAAAAGTTTAGATTTAGTACCTTTTAGAATCAAGTTCCAGAATATTATTCTATTGTTCTTCCTGCATTTTTTTTTTAGAAAACTCAGCCGTTTTGAAAGAGACACTTTATACGACCACCTCAGCATTGGCAAGGCCGTGTTGTATGTGCATGTTTATGGTGAGGGAAGATTTGCTACTCCCTCCACTTACCCCTGCACAATTGAATAACGACATTGCCTTTCGAGTCTACTCTTGTCTACCAGTGATCTGAAGGACTACATAACGATGCACATCTCCTTAATATCCCTACAACCCTTTAAAATATGCTTACGCTTTGTATGTAGCGTATAATGCACTGTGTTCTATACGAACAATGTTTCTATTGCGTTCTAGTTCTTGCTTTCTGTTGCAGCTACCTTCTGTTCAACCAATGCAGTTACAAGCTATGAATGGCTACAATCAACTGGGCACAAGCCTCAGTAAGTTTGAAACACTTTAACCTTTTAAATACTTGTAAGTTCTAAATACAGTACTTAATTGAGTAAATAGTGTCCTTCAGTCTTTCACCATTTGCAAAATCAAAAACGAAATGATTGCTTGTGGAGCAATCTGAAATCTAACAGAATATTCTGCCCATTGCATTTTAAAAATAATAGCTGTTAAATTAAATGATCACCTTTAAACACAGTTTAATTAGGTTTATTTTTCATGTCTCAGTAATTTAACACTTGAATTCTCTCCTAAAGGTAACTGGGGTGCAGAAATGGAGGAACGGGACAAGGCTAAATTAGGTGAGTAAGTCAAATCTAAAACCAATCCAAATTCAGGCTAAGATACTCTTGATATTAGAAACTCTGCTCAGAATTAAATAGCGAGCACAATGAAATAGTCTCTAAGTTCCTTACCTGTCATATCGCTTCTTCGTGCACAACAATGCTAAAAGGATGAAAAGGGTGAAAATATGGAATGTAGCGTTACTGATATATTAAACAATGAACTTCGGGTCTTATGGCGATGATGGAATACGAAAGGGCTAGGAGTCGTAAAGAAGGGACCGTGGCCTTAATGAAAGTACAACCCAGCATTTGCCTGGTGTGACAATTGGGAACCTCGGAAAACCATTTTTAGGGCTAACGACGGTGGGATTCTACCCACAATATCCTGAATGAAAGCTCACAACTACGCGACCCTAACCGCACGGCCAACTCGCTCGGTAGTCAGACATGTGGTACTGAAGAAAAGTAGTATTTAAAGTTGCACGTTTCCAGGGGTCGCTCCGTTAGAAGTTATCACACGTACGTCAAGAAGATAAGGGTAACATATGACTCGTGTTAATGTCACAGTCTCTGCGCATCACCCTCACCATGTCTTAAACAATCGAATTTTGGCGCCACATTTGAAAATTTGCACATTCCAATATTCATTTTTGCCAGTATGTCGTGTTGGTCAGCGAAACAAATTGCATTACTGAATGTGGCGGCATATGAACAACTATGTAAGCGACAGAAATATAGTTCCATTTAAAAAATAACAACTCAGTGTCGCTATCTCGGTATTTATTAATATTAATGTTATTGGTCTTTTACGTCCCATTAACTACATTTTTTACTGTTTTCGGAGACGCCAAGTTTCCAAATTCTGTCTCGCATGAGTTCTTTTGCGTGCCAGGAAATGTACCGACACGAGTCTAGAGTATTTGAGCACCTTCAAATACCACCGGACTGAGCCAGGATTGAACTTGCCAAGTAGCCATTCAGCCCGGCTCGGTTCTTATTAAAGCACGAGGCACATCCTGGAGGTCTTAAATGTGTTCCTTATTTTATTCTCAAAGTTGAAAACCACCCATCATTACGTCCAACAAGTCAGATAATATATCAGGCGAAAAAACGTAGGTGGGCCACACTGTATAAATAGGCTTAATCTCGGAATATCTCTACATGTTTGACGTATATACATCAGAAGTGGAAGACTATAAATACAAACAAATTCAATATCACGTATTTCATTTAATACACTGACTGACAGTGACAATGCAACACCAATGAGGAGTGGTTCGAAAGGGATGAAAGTTGGGGAAAAAACAGAGACGGCACGGACGAATAATTGATGTTTATTTCAAACCGATATGCAGGTTACACAATGCGCACGGCATCGACTCAGTAGGATGTAGGACCACCGCGAGCGGCGATGCACGCAGAAACACGTCGAGGTACAGAGTCAATAAGAGTGCGGATGGTGTCCTGAGGGATGGTTCTCCATTCTCTGTCAACCATTTGCCACAGTTGGTCGTCCGTACGAGGCTGGGGCAGAGTTTGCAAACGGCGTCCAATGAGACCCCACACGTGTTCGATTGGTGAGAGATCCGGAGAGTACGCTGGCCACGAAAGCATCTGTACACCTCGTAGAGCCTGTTGGGAGATGCGAGCAGTGTGTGGGCGGGCATTATCCTGCTGAAACAGAGCATTGGGCAGCCCCTGAAGGTACGGGAGTGCCACCGGCCGCAGCACATGCTGCACGTAGCGGTGGGCATTTAACGTGCCTTGAATACGCACTAGAGGTGACGTGGAATCATACGCAATAGCGCCCCAAACCATGATGCCGCGTTGTCTAGCGGTAGGGCGCTCCACAGTTACTGCCGGATTTGACCTTTCTCCACGCCGACGCCACACTCGTCTGCGGTGACTATCACTGACAGTACAGAAGCGTGACTCATCGGAGAACACGACGTTCCGCCTTTCCCTCATCCAAGTCGCTCCAGCCCGGCACCATGCCAGGCGTGCACGTCTATGCTGTGGAGTCAATGGTAGTTTTCTGAGCGGACGCCGGGAGTGCAGGCCTCCTTCAACCAATCGACGGGAAATTGTTCTGGTCGATATTGGAACAGCCAGGGTGTCTTGCACATGCTGAAGAATGGCGGTTGACGTGGCGTGCGGGGCTGCCACCGCTTGGCGGCGGATGCGCCGATCCCCGCGTGCTGACGTCACTCGGGCTGCGCCTGGACCCCTCGCACGTGCCACATGTCCCTGCGCCAACCATCTTCGCCACAGGCGCTGCACCGTGGACACATCCCTATGGGTATCGGCTGCGATTTGACGAAGCGACCAACCTGCCCTTCTCAGCCCGATCACCATACCCCTCGTAAAGTCGTCTGTCTGCTGGAAGTGCCTCCGTTGACGGCGGCCTGGCATTCTTAGCTATACACATGTCCTGTGGCACACGACAACACGTTTTACAATGACTGTCGGCTGAGAAATCACGGTACGAAGTGGGCCATTCGCCAACGCCGTGTCCCATTTATCGTTCGCTACGTGCGCAGCACAGCGGCGCATTTCACATCATGAGCATACCTCAGTGACGTCAGTCTACCCTGCAATTGGCATAAAGTTCTGACCACTCCTTCTTGGTGTTGCATTTGCTCTGTCAGTCAGTGTACATCTTTGCAGTTACGCCAAACATCTTCACCTAGTCAAGGTAATCGTATCTGTCTGTTAGGTCATCAGCACAGAGGTTGGTTGGATGCTCAAATAGCACCACCGTAGATTATGCAGTTCTAGCATGACGAATAGAGTACCAAGTGTGATCACTCCGCTCTCCTAACATTGTCGTTGGTGGTTTCGCCCGAGTGTGGCGCTGCAGTCGCAAAGAACCAGCTGCAACAACGCGTGCGCCAAATGGTCGACGAAAGTAATAGCGTGCGTTCGCGAAGTCATGGGAACAATTTTAACATGTATCGAGGGAATTTGTTTGTTATACTATTTTCCGTAATTCTGTATTAATATCTGTGCAGTGCTTTGTGGGTGAAATCAACTAGTTTTCTACTATTTCGAGAAAATATCGTACTGTTTCGTTCCTGGTTGTAAATCAGGTTACGGAAGGAAGCCTGATGGTAGACCGCCATAAAAACGTAATCTATTTGTGTAGTGGACGAGAGTTATTCCGCGGAAAGATAAGAAGTCAGCCAAATGCAGACTATGTGACCTGCATTTTTCGGCAGACTTAATTAAGTTATAAAGGCGGACTGATTCATTCTGAACGGTAAAAACGTTGGACTTCCTCGTGTGAGTTGAAAATTTAAACCAGGATCGGTGCCTCATATTTTTCCAAATTTTCCGAAATACCAATCCACTGAGGTAAAACCGTGAAAGGCACCCAGTAGGAAAAGGAATGAAGACTTTACCAAGAGGGTAAGGAACGACAAGTACAATATGAGTGAAGCAGTGATGGTAACAATAAGCGGTAAGGTCCGAGATCAGCCTAGGTGTAGTCAAATTCACGACCAATCGAGTTCTCTTACTGATGCCCATAAGCCAATGGTGTCTCTCAAAAGGCACAAAACAACGCAACTCGTAATTTAATGCCAGCTAAATGTATCTTTCCTCAGTCAAAGCTGGGATTAATTTCTTACAGGAGCAGATTAAGAACACTGGAATGTCTCATGTTTTGTGCGCTCCGTTTAAAAAGTATTTTAAGTATGTAAAGGACAATATTGTTTTCACTTTTCGTAAGTTTCCGTTTTATCGCGTGTGTTCTCTTATTAAAGTCCAAAGATATTTCTTCGTGGGGAGTGAGAATATATTTACAACTCTTTGGCAGTAATATTCCTGTCGAAAGTTTTGGATGTTGTATTAGGTTATTTACGTATCAGTGTAAAACAGCTGACCGTGTAGCATTGGTGATTGGCTCCACTAGCGCCGATCTACGACAGCACACTTGAACTCGGTGAGTGATCTCACTAGATACTCTATTCGTCACGGTTATAGGAAACCACAAAAAAACCGATGGCAGCAAAATGAGGCGTACTGGGCAAGATGAGGAGTTGGTAGTTTGCCGTTGCTTTCCTTAGGTAATCGTGTATGTAATGAAATTACACTGAGATTAAAAATTAACCAGAAACATACAACGAGATCTCAGAATAATATGCATGAGTATTAGAAACAATACGAAAGCAGATATCAGTGCCTGAACTATGTTACCGAGTGAATTGGCCGTGTGGTTAGGGCCGCGCAGTTGTGAGCCTGCATTCGAGAGATAGTGGGTTCAAACCACGCTGTCGCCAGCCGTGGTTTCCCATTTCCACACCAGGAAAATGCTGGAGTTGTATCTTAATTAAGGCCACGGCCGCTTCCTTCCCACTCCTAGGCCTTTCAGAATCCCATCGTCGCCATAAGACCTATCTGTGTCGGTGGGACGTGAAGCAAATTGTAAAACCAAAAAATATCCTCAGTTTTCACGCCTTAAAAAATACTTCTCTTAACAGATAAAACGATATCATAAATAAGTATTTTCGAACAGTGGTGGTGATTAGAGTTGGGAAGGGGGTGAGTGGGACAGTCCCTCCCCCCACTTTCTGAATAAAAATGTATGTTTTTATTCTATTTCAGCCTTCTGAAACTAGGAATTATAAAAAACAATTAGAAAAACCTGTTCCCTTTTCTGCTAATTCTATTTTTTAATTTTTTAATTAGTAAGAACAATACTTAGCGGAAATCTTCTCTTCTTCCTAATCCGTTTACCCTCCACGGTTGGTTTTTCCCTCGGACTCAGCGAGGGATCCCACCTCTACAGCCTCAAGTGCAGTGTCCTGCAGCGTGAGGCTTTGGGTCTGGGGATACAACTGGCAATGGGAACCAGTGCCTCGTCCAGGCAGCCTCACCTGCTATGCTGAAGAGAGGCCTTGTAGAAGGATGGGAAGATTGGGAAGGATGGACAAGGAAGAGAGAAGGAAGTGGCGGCCGTGGTCTTAAGTTAGGTACCATCCCGGCATTTTGCCTGGAGGAGAAGCGGGAAACCACGGAAAACCACTTCGAGGATGGCTGATGTGGTAATCGAATCCCCTCTACTCTGTTGACCTCCCGAGGCTGAGTGGATCCCGTTCCAGTCCTCGTACCACTTTTCAAATTTCGTGGCAGAGCCGGGAATCGAACCCGGGCCTCCGCGGGTGGCAGCTAATCACACTAACCACCACACCACATAGGCGAACCTTAGCGGAAATACGCACAAAATGTAATTCGTCGCTGCTAACTGATCTGTACAGCGCCACAACAAGTAGTGGAGACTCGCACAAAACATGTAGCATGTGCTATGAGGAAGGGTAGCAGGGGTATATTTTTGCCAATGTCATGAACACTGAGGTATGATTCCCCCACTTGCCGTCAGCCTGGCAGTCTCACTCAATAAACGTGTCTGTGTAGTTCTATCTAGTGTCTGTTACTTTGTTAGAAAAACTAAACTAGACCCCATGGCGCAACAGCCCCGAAGGGCCATGGCACCCCAAGCGACCGATGCTCACCCTGAAGGCCTGCAGATTATAAGGTGTAGTGTGGTCAACACGACTAATCCTCTCGGCCGTTATTCTTAGCTTTCTAGACCGGGGCCGCCATCTCACCGCCAGATAGCTCCTCGATTGTAGTCACGTAGGATGTGTGGACCTCAAAACAGCCTCAAATCCAGGTAAAAATTCCTGATCTGGCCGGGAATCGAACCCGGGGCCTCCGGGTTAGAAACAGGCACGCTGCTCCTACAACCGGCATTACTTTGTTAGTTTGCAGTCAAATACTAAAGTATGTTTTAATTGTGTAATCAGGCCTTACTTCTATTTAATTTTAATACATATGTAATTATTGTGTCCGCCTCTGTGGTGTAGTGGTTAGTGTGATTAGCTGCCGACCCCGGAGGCCCGGGTTCGATTCCCGGGCTCTGCCACGAAATTTGAAAAGTGGTAAGAGGGCTGGAACGGGGTCCACTCAGCCTCGGGAGATCAAATGAGTAGAGGTGGGTTCGATTCCCACCTCAGCCATCCTGGAAGTGGTTTTCCGTGGTTTCTCACTTCTCCTCCAGGTAAATGCCGGGATGGTACCTAACTTAAGGCCACGGCCGCTTCCTTCCATCTTCCTTGTCTATCCCTTCCAATCTAACCATACCTCCGCAAGGCCCCTGTTCAGCATAGCAGGCGAGGCCGCCTGGGCGAGGTACTGGTCATCCTCCCCAGTTGTATCTCCCGATCAAGAGTCTGAAGCTCCAGGACACTGCCCTTGAGGCGGTAGAGGTGGGATCCCTCGCTGAGTCCGAGGGAAAAACCGACCCTGGAGGGTAAACAGATTAAGAAAGAAAGATGTATTTATTGTTCCTTTGGTGAAATTTTTATTTTATACTACTGATTCAATATGTCAAAATCTATTATTATCGCACTCAAGTTTGTATATTGTCAAACATTACATCTTCATCTGAATCCATTCAGAGAGCATCAAAAACTTAGAATTTTGTAGCTATATTTTAAATGTCAATGTCCCCCCCACACACACACACACACTTCCCCGCCACTGTATCCCTCAAACCCTGATACTTTTCGTTGCCTATAATTTTTGTGCCCCTATCCCCACTTCTAATTCCCAAATTCGCATTTACCACTACACTGTCCACTGTGATTTTTTAAGAATCCTCCTTCTTAAACAGCTGTGTCAAAAATAAATCCACGTTATTAATATATTTTTCTCTGCTCAGCTTATATTCTGTGATGATTATAATGAAGTGCCTTGTTTTTTACAGCGGCGGCTAACGGAACGACCGCCTCGTTTGCCGGATCTTTCTCTCCATGTAGTCGCCGACACGACTCCCCGGCAGACAGCATGCGCTACCCATATTGGCCAGACGGAGAACTACCCTACTGCCTCTCTTCAGTATCCTTTAGTAATATATTCCAATTAAGGTACCTTCAATTTAAAGGTTGATCAAGAAATATGTCCCAAATTACTTTTAAAATTTTCCAGAAAAGTCACGATTAACACTAAATCAAAGATCCAAGAATTCTTCATAACAATGCAGAGTACAGATGTGTATTGACACACTTCATGGTGATATACAGCAGGGCCCCTCAGGGTGCATGCACCGGTGCATTGCACGGCGCAAGGTGCATAAGACGACTTTGCTAGATTGACCAGAGTGCAGATCATCCCACTTCTCGATTCTGAGCAATAACTCTATATCTGTCTACCTGTCTCTCTCTCTCGCTCCGCCCGTTTCCCCCTTCTTCACTCGCTCTGCAGCGCTCCACCATCCGAGCCGAGTTTAGCCGAGCTTAGCCGAGTTGCTCTGAGACGAAACGCTGGTCCGAACCGATGCACTGTGCACAGAACCTCTGCGCCCCATTTTGCACGCGTGACATTTTGGGTTTTGAGAGGTCCTGGTATACAGCAAGCGAGAGCGGAGGGGGGGGGGGGTGGCAGGAGGGGGAGATAATGTAAGCTTTGATTCAATGCTATATACTTTTAAAGAAGCAATAATGTCTCTATTCAATCATTCCTATATTCATTTATTTTGACTTTAGCAGTGACCCTCTCCTACACCTAACCATGTAAATTACAGGATAATACATATATGTAAAAGAAGTGTACTATTCTATTACAAAATCAAAGATAACTAAGCTAAGGTTCTTTAAAAGCTGAGGTTCTAGTGCGTAAGAACTGATTTCGACCTCGTAAATTTTACCAGTATTGTAATTTCAGTTAGTAAGGGGGCAAAATTATTACTCAATCTACTACAGTGGACAGTATTATGGATAGCACAGTGACAAGGAATTATGCAGCTTATTTCATTTTCCCAACCAGCACTTTATCTTCACTTGCCATAATTGGTGTTTCATCCGTTATTACAAAATGTTATATTTACAATGCTTACACTTTTTGAAGCAAGGAGTTTTTAAATCTCTCTAAATGTACTTTTCCAAGTGATTCTCCCATAAACTGGTATGAGTCCCAATATTTCTCTCCATCAAAATAAATCTAGCGAAAATTGACAGCTGAGTTTCATCTGAGATACCAGTTGACTAATTAGCATCCGCAGAAAAGCAAATATTTTGTCCAAGTTCAGATATCATCTGACAACTAATATTATTGGCAAGTTGTTTGCAGCGCCATTTGATAAAGCGTCGTTTGATAAAGGAGTTCTCTGGTATTTTGCTACAGTTTCTTTACTCTTCACAGCCTTAACAATATGTGAAACATACACTCATTCACAATCTCAGCATTAGCAAAAGGAATTATAGTTTTACATAAAATCCAGGACACTCTAAAAGAAGCTTCTGTACATTTATCTTGAACTGAGCCTCCCTCTCTTATCACTGAACTTCCTTGAATATATGATAATTGCATTTTTTTAAATAGCAATTTGTTCGGAGCCTCGACCTATAGAGATCATTTGCTCGTACTTGCACAATATTATATGAACCTGCGGGTAATTAGAATTGCGGAAGCGTAGAGTGTTGAATGTGAGGAAAGGAACGTTAAGGACGACACAAACACCCAGTCCCCAGGTCAAGGATATTAATCATTTACAATTAAAAACCCCTGACCCGGCCGGGAATCAAACCCGGGGCCGCTGGGTGACAGGCGGACGCGTTGCCCCCTACACCGCGGGGCCGAACTGATAATTGCATACTACTGAATTGTCTACGTCTTAAAGAAGAATCAGAAGGAAATCTACTGTGTAAATAATTGTGTTCACTCTCACAGAGTCCTTTTAAATCACATACCGTAACAACCAATACCACTTCATTGTAAGCGCGTTGGCTATTTAGATCCATCACGTTAAAACGGATTGGTCTGTCCACTCTCTCCTGAACTGGCAGCTCTATGTGTCTACTTTCTTCCACTTACTCCACAAAATGATCATTTTACTCTTCCAAAACATGAAACTAAATACTGTACACCAATGTCCTACCAGCGAAATAGCAGAATATTGTAAATTCAACACACGAATGAACTCCGTATACATTCCAAAACCAATGGAGCGAGAAAATATGACAGTGAGCCAGAGAGTAGTGATTTATAGCACTATCAACATCCAGCTCTATTTCTGAGTGTCAGTGTTTTAGATTCCGCTTTCGATTTCCGGCAAGATAGAAGGATTTTATTCGTATTCCCTTGGATCGGGAACTGATTGATTCTGCTGTCTCCAACAGCCCTGCAATCGTACACCACACACAGCACTATTCTCCACCACACTCACACGAATTTTTTCCATAAATGGCAGATGCTATCCACACTCACCGGAGGATCTGTCACAAGGGCTGCATTATTATTAGAAATAGTATCATCTTAGGAGCGCAACGAGAATCCAGTCGTCCATGATCGATCATTCAACATCAAAGCGCTTTCCGGTTATCACGAACTAACTGTCCAAAAGCGGCTAATTTGGAAACAAGTATAAACCTAATACACTGGAATTATTTATGTAATTTTATTTGAATTATTCAATTTCTTTATTTCTCTTGTTTTTAACAATTTCATGGCTGGCCAGCAGGAATCTCTCTGCAGATCATTGTGGCCCGCAGGCTGACTGCAGAGAAGACCTGCTATACATTTAAAAGGAAAGAAATAACGCGTATCTGTCAACGTATTTTGAATAATCGACTGACATATTTATGTTATAATTAATCGTATTACTGGTTGAACTCATACTCAGACTTGTTTTTCTATTATTTAGTATACATCTGACGGGAAGAGTGTTATTTCATGTTTTATGTATTTAATCTTTTAGCAAAATTGTAACTCTGTCTGTACATATCGAATTGATGGCTGGCATTTAGTTTTTATCGCGGACAAGGTGTATAATAATCAATTCCAATTTTGTTTCATTTCTGATTGTTAGTCTATTTGTGGAAGAATCACAGCAAACCTATTGGAATGGAACTTAGGATTTCACCAGTGGGAATCTGGAAAGAATTATAATATTCGCTAAAATGTTGACAACAGCTATTTTTCAAAAGAAGTGCATATATCTCAGATTGTAGAATATTTTAACTTTTTTTCAATAATTTTCTGGTAGAACGAACCATTATTTGGCACACCTGCAGAAAACAGTTCTTGGTAACTTTCATATTGGCATTTACAAATTAATAAAGGACTAATCTTTAATGATGTGGCTATACTGATTGATGTTTTCTCCCAAGATATTCCACACTTCTCATGAAAGTGCCGAATTAGTACCTTATTTCAAGACCCAGGGCACCTACCCTAATAATTATATCACAGAACGTACATAATATTAAATATAACCTTCCCAAAAACAGGGGTTATCGGACACTTCATGACACACTCAAGTTCACCCCAAGCCCCTAAAATTATTCAAGACCAAAATTTAACTGACTGAATATTGTTACCTTAAGTGTGCTCTGTCTCTCCTTCTGTCATTCATTTCCGCTAGATGGCATTGCTGCCGCAATTTTTCGAAAGGCAACCCGTCAAACCAAACCAAACCCCATGGCACTACAGCCCTTGAAGGGCCTTGGCCTACCAAGCGACGGCTGCTCAGCCCGAAGGCCTGCAGATTACGAGGTGTCGTGTGGTCAGCACAACGAATCCTCTCGGCCGATATTCTTGGCTTTCTAGACCGGAGTCGCTATCTCACCGTCAGATAGCTCCTCAATTCTAATCACGTAGGCTGAGTGGACTTCGAACCAGCCCTCAGGTCCAGGTAAAAATCCCTGACCTGGCCGGGAATCGAACCCGGGGCCTCCGGGTAAGAGGCAGGCACGCTACCCCTACACCACGCAACCCGTCAAGTAAAGGTATAATAGCTGGTTTAGTTATGTTATTAATTACAAGTCATCTTCCATCTCAGTTATTAGATATCGTTGCGCCTTGCGAAAACCGCTAGGTGTTAATGTTATGCAACAAATACTGACTCGCAGCACACAAATGACGATGTTTAAACAATGAATATTTTAGTTGTAATCTTTGTAATTATCTTATAAAATGTCATCTTATGCCTGCTGTTCACGATCGAATGTTTGTCAAATTCAAGACTTTGCAAGAATTTCCAGTACTTCACAAGTTTACTTGTCAAATAACTTGCAATATTTAAAATTCTTCAAAGTGAATTAGAACATTTTCTAACCGACCGAAGAAATGAAATTCGAATATTAACGGTACGCGGTACGCCGCTAGGTATGCTGGGATTGTCGGGAATCGTAACAACAGAAATGGCTTCGTCTTCATTACCGAGAGATGTTGTGTTTGTATTAATTTCTAAGTGCGAGGCACATCCCTGTCTATATTCACTGGAATTCGTAGTGTACCGCAACAAAATTAATAAAATGGCAGCGTACGAGGAGATTGCAAGGGAATTATCTCAAGGAAGTGGACGGCTTTTATGTTTATTACAGTACCTATAAGTGAACACTACCAGCAATGATCTATCTATGACTATCTTCACATAGTATCAATATTATTACTATTGTTATTATTGATTCGTTATGCCCAACTAAGAGGCGCGTTTGAACTTATTATCACATTTTTTTTCTTCTCTTCCCAATATCTCGTCCTCTCGCTGTGTTCCTTTTTACGTAGCTCAGTCCATGCTGTATTTAGTCTGGTGGGATTTACAGAAAATTTGTGTTTGTGAATTAAGATTCTGAATTTTATTCTATCTTGAATGGTTTTTTCATGAATGCCTATTTCATTTAGGTCTTCACTGATTTCTTTTAGCCAATTATTGTGATTTGTTATTGGTAACGCTAAGTTCAAAATGTTCTTTGTGAGTCTATTATTATTATTATTATTATTATTATTATTATTATTATTATTATTATTATTGTTACGAAGTTATCCGTGGAAGTCAGAGGTGAAAGAAGGTGCGGGCTGGAATGGGTCTAACTATAAGTTCGAAAAATGAAAATTTCAATAAAGGTTATATTTTCAAAACTTAACAATGGTAACATAGAATTTTGAGTGTACTAGGGGAAATAACAAAATCAGGTACCAGAGTAGATTTACAAGAAAAGCCCGAGTTTCGGGTTCTTACAAGTTCTGAGCTTCGTGCCCCAAGTTACAATCCCTGAGCCCTCAGCTCATAACCACAAATTACCAAAGGGCAGAAAGCCCCTAATTGCATGGAGCACTTGCTCCCAACTTTTGACCTCAAGCCTCCCAGAGGCACCTTTCACACACAAGAATGAGCTGACTCGCTCTCAATTTTTCAAGCCTATTTAAGAGGCCATAAACTGACTTTACACTAACTGCCCTCAAGGCACACAAAGAAACAGGGGTATTTAATACCCAACCTACAGGGCCTTCGCATGAAGAAAACAAAACATCAGGTTAAGTTAATGGCCCAAGGTACAGAAAGGACTGGAGGCGTGAACTTGCACTCCTAAATACATAATTTGAAACCTAAGTGGCTCTAGGGCGATACACAGGGGCTAATCCCAAGCTAGGGAGGTGACTCGTATGAGAAAACTTTAATACATTAAGGAAGAGAAGAAACGGTTATGCTAGTTGCTTTACGTCGCACCGACACAGATAGGTCTTATGGCGACGATGGGACAGGAAAGGGCTAGGAGTGGGAAGGAAGCGGCCGTGGCCTTAATTAAGGTACAGCCCCAGCATTTGCCTGGTGTGAAAATGGGAAACCACGGAAAACCATCTTCAGGGCTGCCGACAGTGGGGTTCGAACCTACTGTCTCCCGAATACTGGATACTGACCGCACTGAAACGGTTATGAAAACGTAGTCACCTCAATTTCAAAATGAAGGTGATCTCGAGAGGGTAAAGCACTCTCTATGCCCGCTTTACAGTAAAATAGATTTGTAGTTTTTACATAGACTGAAAAGGAATTTACATTTTAGAGAGATGGGTTACATATTAAAGGTTTCGAACCCTCCCCGAGAGTTAGACTGCTGAGCTAGCAAGAAATAAAGATATTAAAAGGCCATTACCTTGTTAAAGAACTGCTGTCTGAAGAACGAGGCGCTTCCCGCCCCCTCCTACATATTCACACACTGAGTTAGATGTTATACGAGTGGCCCGGAGACAAGAAAATCAGCAGTTTTTATGCCCTCGTGGAAAATTCGAGACCTTTGAAGAATGAGTAGACACATCCGCTCAATTTGTATTGGTAGACTATGAATTACACATGGAAATTGGAAGAAGAAAGCTATGATTGGAGGAAAATTAATTACAGAAATTACTGATTGGTTAAATTCAAAACAGGCGGAAAGAAAGGGTTAATATTGCCAACCCACAAACCACGGAACAAAATTTAGTAAAGACAAAACTTATGAATAGAAAATTTCTTCAAGAGAGTTCATTCCATTGCACCAGAGTGTATTACCATAGTTTTTGCTAGAGACATCTGTTAGAGAAATTCCACACTTCTTGATCAATGAGAAACAAAAGCAAATCAAAAACATACAGTGACATCTTCTGATAACCAGTAGAGTTAGTTCGGTGGTAAATTTCCGGGTTTCTCCAGTAGAGAAGTTTCAATTGGCGCAAGATCTGAACTTGCGTCGTAGAGGTGTACCGCCCGGTACAATTATTATTATTATTATTATTATTATTATTATTATTATTATTATTATTATTATTATTATTATTATTATTATTTTATTCCTAATACGTCTTCGTGTAACATGATATGAATTTCCGTTGAATTGCTATCATTTATATTCAATTAATGCTAGTAAATGCAATTTAAATAACCTCAGCGAATGATTTTATGGTATTAAATACATTGCAAAAATTATGTTGCAGATAATCACATTAATATTTTCGCTGTGCAAAGCTAGTCCAAGAACCACAAATGCTGTTTGCCGTTCCTCCATGTTAAAACAAAATGCTATCAAACTTCCCAGAACTTTTCAAAACTTATCAAATCTTCAGCAATGTTGAAAAATCTTTGACAAGATGTGACCATTTTTCTTGTGAAGTACTGAATTGAATTTGATGGTGAACATCAGGTATTAGAGGAGGTCACCATTACTTTACTTGCCAGAATAACTAAATCATTAAGTTGGCAGAGAATGAGGTGAGGAGTGATACTATGATCCTGTTGATGCAAAAATCTCCCTTAGTTTCTAGTTTGTATATATTTCAAAGAACAGAAATTTTCCTTAACAGTGTTGACGATGAAAGAGGATCCTAGTACAAATGGAACAAGTGGCGGAGGCTTCACGGGAATGGATTTCACCATCAGCAGCTCTTCGCGACCCAAGTGCTACATGTGAACCTGACACCACAACAACGCGGCAACTTAGTGGCATCCTGTTCGACGTAGCGAGTCTCCATGAATTTCTGAGGAACGTGTGACCCCTGTCCGAATTAAATGTCACTTTCGATTCTGCCAGACGCTTCTCCATCCCAAACTTTCGGTTTCTCCCCAGCACGTGAAGTTTTTAATTGATTGCTAAATAATATATGAGGCATCCAGATCTTGTTACATTCAGTGTTTGACTGCATGAACAGGTGTTTGCCCTGGAATAGGACGAGCTGTTTCCCCTGGCGGTACAATAATTGCATTGTGCCAACCAGAGAAGTCTTTCTACAAAGTGGGCATTGTAAATGAAGAATTGTTTACAGAAAGGAGGAACAGGGGAAGGCAGATAGCTGGAAAATTCTCAATATTGTATTTACATAACTTATTTAATAATTTATTTGATAAAATAAGGGGTTTACCATGTTTACTGTGTACGTTTATTAAGATATCCATGACTGAAACTGGTGGGAAATACTGATGATCCCGGATAAGAATTGGCGCTGCCAATTCCTACATCGAAAGTTACGCAAGGTCCAGTTGAAATTCGAACTACTGTAGGCCTTCCTCGGTGATTAGATTTAGACACTGATAGGTCCACAAACAACTCTCAGATACACGTATCTGTAAGAAAAAGGGTGAAGTATTTTGGACAAAATTGGAGAATTTGAAAAAAAAAAAAGACGAGTAGTCTTTTAACAAGTTCACAGATAAGGAAGGTGGTGAACAGAAAGATACATGTAATCAATGGCGTATGGCCTGCGGGGAAGCATGGTGAAGGTCTTCCAAGTTGACGCCCATGAGCAACATAGGCGTCAGCAACGACGCATAAAATACAATGTTGAAGAAGGCATAAATACCCAGTCTCCAAGCAACACGAAATAACCGTTGAAGGTTAAAAACCTCGTATCGGTCGGGAATCGAACCTGGGACCCCTATTTCAGTGCCGGCATGCTAATCAGATAGCTGCGAACCCGGACGGAGAAGGGATGCATAATAACGCACTTCCACTTAATCGTAGGGATTTCTTCACCAATTTTACGGGCTATATAGGGAATATAAAATGTCTGTGAATTCCATGAATTTCGGCCCTGAAATATATTAGAATGTAAAATATGATGCTTCACACCCAGGCAAACAAATCAGATCAAACCAAACCTCATGGTGCTACAGCCTGATGGGCCTGCAAATTCGAGGTGACGTATGGTGACGAATAATCGCGGCCGCTATTGTTGGCTTTCTAGACCGGAGCCGCTGTCAATTGTTCTCATGTAGGCTGAGCGTATCACAAACCAGCCTTCAGTTCCAAATACAAATATCTGATTTGATCGAGAATTGAACAAGGAGCTTTCTTGCAAGAAGCAGGTTCGCTAGCAAGAGAACATAGGAACAATGACAAGAATAATTTTCTTCATATAACCAGTTCACACCCTTTGGGGCTCCGCAGGCAATTCATAGAACGTTCTCTTGACAAGGAAGTAAAGTTGTGTGTAGGACGTGATAGCTTGGAAGAAAATATCCCCGCTTACGTCACACCTCAGGTTAGAATGCAAACTTACTGAAACGAGTAACACGTTCACTCTACACTACACAACAGTTCTGCTATGAGATTTGCACCAATTTTAGGGGTACGGACTATTAGAACCCCTGGAGGATATGTTACTTTCGCTATATTACTGAAGAGCGGGTTAGCTTTCAGCCAAATTAGTTTGCATTCTAACCTATAACTGCCCAAACATCCGAGCTCAACGGATGCCTAATGTCGGAGACTCACCTCATCTTCCTAGTAATGTTATTTTGAGTTATAACTGACAGGGATCTCACCTTCTAGAGGAACTCAAGAGCCGTTTCGGTCAGTTGTACAACAGTGTCAGATATTCAAGGAGATGAACTAACACGTTATCGTCCCCTTTCTTATTGGTATTTGCTGTGTTGTTTATTGGTTCCTATGCGGACACGAAAAGACGAGAGACTGTTATAGGGCAGAAACAGAGAGAGACTTTTCTCAAGAACTGCTATAAAATATTGTGTAAGAAAGTGTTTTATACAGTGTAAACATATGTCTATACTAATATTATTTTATTTAATTAATAGGGATGGGAACAGGAGGTATCTCACCCTATTTTTTTTCCATTTCCCATTTGATGTCGGACAAGTTTCGAGGTGAACTTTCCATGAAGATCTAAAATCAGTGTGTCTTCACTCATTCCTTCACACAGTTGTTATTTATTTCATTAAAATTATCTGGAAATTATCTACTTTGTATCAATATTACCAGTACTACTATAGTTAAAATACTTTGTAAACGTCCTGCGCGGGAATCGGCCGCGCATGTGAGGTGAAGAAATCGTCTCCCACTCCTCTCGCTGCCAGTCTTCGTCTGCATTTTATGCTAAGCACTGTACGCAGTGACTGAACACAACGTGTCAACAAGCGAGTTAAGAGATAGCGAACCGGGAATGGAGAGACCGCGCGCTAATCTGACCTCGCACACTATCTACATGATCACCCCCCTCCCCCCGGTCACTCAGAAGGACGTTTACTAAGTATTTGGACTATATGCTTCCTGACAAATTTTAATCACATGGTTTGCAATATGTACATCTATCCATATCATTTATTTTGTGAATGCGTATCCATTTAGATTTACATTTCATCTACAAATACAAGCTCCATCTGTGGACCATCGGTACAGTGAAACAAGTCGTTGGTTCGAACCCAGCAGAGGTAGCAGGATTAATGAAGGGCAGAATAAAAGTCCAGTCAGCCCTCCGTATCGTGCGATGTTGGTATGTAAATGATTTCTGAGATGACCTGAAAAATATTTTCAAATGATGATGGTTGTTGCTTAATGAGGCCTAATATCTACAGTAGTCACCAGTCCAGGAAAAAGAAATATCTTTATTCATATCCGAAGTAAGTTGCATTTGATAATTTAATACAGTGGAAGCCCGGTTAAACTCGATCGGATTCACAGCGGATTCATTTAGATTTACATTTTATCTGTAAATACAAGCTCCCTCTTGGGGCAAATGTTACAATCTATCAATTCGTGGATTCGTTCCCAGCAGAATACGTGGTAAAAATATGTCTCCGAAGACAAATAGGAAATAAAAACCAAACCAAACCACATGGCACAACAGCCCCGAAGGGCCATGGCCTACCAAGCGACCGCTGCTCAGCTTGAAGGCCGGCAGATTAGGAGGTGTCGTGTGGTCAGCATGATGAATCCTCTAGGTTTTCTAGACCGGCTCGCTATCTCACCGTCACATAGCTCTTCAATTGTAATCACGTAGGCTGAGTGGACCTCGAACTAGCCCCCAGATCCAGGTAAAAATGCCTGACCTGGCCGGGAATCGAATCCGGGCCTTCGGTTAAGAGGCAGGCACGCTACCCCTATACCGCGGGGCCGGTCAATCATCAATGCAATTCTCATTTTTAAATGTAGTAAAGAACTGCGTAGAGGGATTCTGCATTACAATCTCTGTTACCGACTCCGCGCTAAACAGAACTTCATGTGATGGCTGGATGGGGATTTAGAAATCGCGTGCTTGTCTATTCACAGAATTAACAAGACATGAACAATTGACCAAGCTTTTGTGTACACGGGGAAAAGTTAAGACGTCTTTCCCCCACCCCAACTTCAACTTGTTTGCCTGCACCCCCTCTTATAGCAAAGCAAAGCAAAGTCACCTCCGTACAGGCCATGTAGGCCCTTGGAGGAGTGGAAGGTAAAGGCTTCCACCATTGTTAACATCGGCACGTGATGGGGTAGAGTGGTTAGCTCTACGCCCGGCGGCCTTTGTCCCCAGGAATTAACCTGGTACTCATTTTTGGTGTAGGCTGAGTGAACCTCAGGGCCATATGCACCTCCGTAAATGGAAATCTCGTTTCTTAAATTTTACGACTTCCTGACGGGGATACGAACCCAACCCCCTCTTATACCCGTAATATTAAAAGAAGCATTTTGATAGATAGAGCTGGAGGGAGGAGATTGCATGGTGTTGCCACATTTTTGTATTCCTTTCTCTTTCCCATCGCTTTCGGCTCACTTGTTCGTTCGTTCATGTTGTAACCAAGGTTGAAATTTACAAAACACAACTTTTATTTGCTTCACTTTATGATATTTACACAAATAACTGAAATTTATTTTGAAGCAAAAAGGAATATTGAATCTTGAGAAAAGTCTGTCTTTATACAATATGTACAGGTTTACAGTCTTTATATACACTTCTATCTTGAAAAGATAGTCTTTGTGAATTGACACGTTGATAGTCGAGAACTATCTGGCACACTAACATAAATGTCTTTGAGAGTCCTTGTTTGTTGAAGTGCCTGAATTCCTAAAAAGCAAGTTCAATTGATTGAAGAAATTCCACCTAGCGAAACTAAGGGAGCTTGCATAAATTAGGGAATGAAAATGGCTTGTAAAAGAATTACGGAACATAGGCAGCGGAAACAGGTAAGGGAGCGGTGACCAGAGGTGAAACCTCGTACTGCCAGAAATTCAGTCCACCTGGTCGAAGCACATTTTCAAGAGGAGTAGCCTCCGTGCTCGACGTAGGGTGTATTCTGGAGCTGGACACCGGGGCAAGTGGGCAAGTGAGCAGGCAGGGAGCTCCTATTTATAGTACACTCGATGGTCAGGCACGCGCACTGAGGGCTGCGCGTCGAAGCTAGCAGAATGATACACAGGCGCGCGTGGAGCTGGCTGGCGGAGCGAGAAGGGAGCGCCGGACATACAACAGTTCAGACCGCTGTGTTCTGTTTTACGTAACTCAGAAGTGAGAAGTTTGGCAGCTCCGAGCAACACGAGCCAGCCAGCAGGCTGATCTCCATGGCAACCGTAGTGGTTCCGCCCTCGTTTCCATGGCAACCATACCTCCTATTCCCTTCTCCCCATCCAGGCAGGCAATAAACGGACGTCCCTCTAAGAATTGTCAGAACGTATCTTTCAACGTTACGACCATACTAGTGAAGTCTTAAGTTCGATACAGATTCTGTGATGTCACGAAAAAGAAAAGGGTACTCTATGAACGATAAATCGAACATAATCGATCGTATGAATAATGGAATGTCAAATGTGTGTATTTTAAGTGCAGTGACTTTCATAAAAAAAGTGACCTCTTGTAGCTTAATATCTATTCCCAATCAATCAATCAATCAATACTGATCTGCATTTAGGGGAGTCGCCCAGGTGGCAGATTCCGTATCTGTTGTTTTCCTAGCCTTTTCTTAAATGATTTAAAAAACAATTGGAAATTTATTGAACATCTCCCTTGGTAAGTTATTCCAGTTCCTAACTCCCCTTCCTACAAATGAATATTTGCCTCAATTTGTCCTCTTGAATTCCAACTTTATCTTTATATTGCTGATCTTTCCTACTTTTAAAGACGCCACTTATACTTATTCATCTACTGGTGTCATTCCACGCCATCTCTCCGCTGACAGCCATACCAGATGCTTATATGCCCTCTCGTTTACAGCCTTACTACAACCCTTAAATACCCTCATAACCATGTGCAGAGATCTGTACCCTTTATTTAAAATCCCATTTATGTGATTACCCCAAATAAGATATTTCCCTTTCTTAACACCTAGATACTTACAATATTCCCCAAAAGGAGCTTTCACTCCATCAACGCAGTAATTAAAACTGAGATGACTGTTCCAATTTGTGAAACTCACAACCTGACTTTTAACCCCGTTTATCAACGTACCATTGCCTGCTATCCATCTCAGAACATTATCGAGGTCACGTTGCAGTTGACCGGGCGAGTTGGCCATGCGTGTAGAGGCGCGCGGCTGTGAGCTTGCATCCGGGAGATAGTAGGTTCGAATCCCACTATCGGCAGCCCTGAAAATGGTTTTCCGTGGTTTCCCATTTTCACGCCAGGCAAATGCTGGGGCTGTACCTTAATTAAGGCCAAGGCCGCTTCCTCCCAACTCCTAGGCCTTTCCTATCCCATCGTCGCCATAAGACCTATCTGTGTCGGTGCGACGTAAAGCCCCTAGCAAAAAAACGTTGCAGTTGCTCACAATCATGTAACTTATTTATTAATCTATACAGAATAAAATCATCCGCAAAAAGCCTTACCTCTGATTCCACTTCTTTACTCATATTATTTATATATATAAGAAAACATAAAGTTCCAATAATACTGCCTTGAGGAATTCCCCACTTAATTATTACAGGGTCAGATAAAACTTCGCCTACTCTAATTCTCTGAGATCTATTTTCTAGAAATATATCAACCCATTCGTCCACTCTTTTGTCTAGTCCAATTGCACTCATTTTTGCCAGTGGTCTTCCATGGTCCACCCTATCAAATGCTTTAGACAGGTCAGTCGCGATACAGTCCATTTGACCTCCTGAATCCATCTGCTAAATCCTGCTGGAATCCTACAAGTTGATCTTCAGTGAAATAACCTTTCCTAAAACCGCATTGGCTTCTATCGAACCAGTTATTAATTTCGCAAACATGTCTAATATAATCAGAAAGAATGCCTTCCGAAAGCTTACATGCAACGCATGTTAAAATTACTGGCCTGTAATTTTTAACTTTATGTCTATCACCCTTTCCTTTTAATTTTAATTTCGTGTGGCTATTTATAGCCGAGTGCAGCCCTTGTAAAGCAGACCCTCCGATGAGGGTGGGCGGCATCTGACATGACCCTTTCCTTTATACACCGGAAGTACTATAGCAACTCCCCATTCATTTGGTATAGCTCCTTCAACTAAACAATAATCAAATAAGTACTTCAGATATGGTACTGTATCCCAACCCATTGTCTTTAGTACATCCCCAGAAATCTTATCAAATCCAGCCGCTTTTCTAGTTTTCAAATTTTGTGTCTTATTGTAAATGTCATTGTTATCATAGGTAAATGTTAATACTTCTTTAGCATTAGTCTCCTCCTCTATCTGGTCATTATCCTTGTAACCAACAATCTTTACATACTACTACTGACTGAATACTTCCGCCTTTTGAAGATCCTCACATACACACTCTCCTTGTTCATTAATTTAAAAAATACCTATCCATACCCTTCCATTTTTAACAAAAATTTGTATGACCGCCAATTATGCTTGCCATCACGTTATCCTTAGATGACGTCTTTGCTAGATTCAAATTCCTAGTAAGTTCCTTCAATTTCTCCTTACTTCCACAGCCATTTCTAACTCTACTTCTTTTCAATCTGCACCTCCTTCTTAACCTCTTTATTTCTCTGTTATAATAAGGTGGGTCTTTACTATTCCTTACCACCTTTAAATGTACAAACCTGTTTTCACATTCCTCAACACCGAGCTCGATAGCTGCAGTCGCTTAAGCGCGGCCAGTATCTAGTATTCGGGAGATAGTAGGTTCGAACCCCACTGTCGGTAGCCCTGAAAATGGTTTTCCGTGGTTTCCCATTTTCACACCAGGCAAATGCTGGGGCTGTACCTTAATTAAGGCCACGGCCGCTTCCTTCCCACTCCTAGCCCTTTCCTGTCCCATCGTCGCCATAAGACCTATCTGTGTCGGTGCGACGTAAAGCAACTAGCAAAAACATTCCTCAACAATTGCTTTAAACCCATCCCAGTCCATTTACTGCGGTTAAGCTATAACGCGAAATAAAGCATGTCCCCGACAACCGCGTTAAACATGAAATTAAAATTAGTAACATACATTAAACTACGTGGACCATTGCCGAAGTTACACAGTTCCTCTCCAGAATTTAGCCACCTCAAGAACACAAGGTGCAGCAGAACAGATGTCGGCTTGTCTGCATTTCGTCACAATCACTTAAGAGGGTGTCATTAAGGAAAGTGCCACTTGTGAAAGTTCTCCCTGGATCAATCAATCAATCAATCAATCAATCAATCAATCAATCAATCAATCAATCAATCAATCAATCAAATCAATCAATCAATCAATAAATAAAGCAATCAATCAATCAATCAATCAATCAATCCATCAGCCAATAAATAAATAAATAAATAAATAAATAAATAAATAATTCACCACTGATCTGTACATAGGGCAATCACCCTATCTGTTGTTTACTTAGTTTCCTTAATTAATTGCAAAGCGCTGTAAATAGAGAGATGGCATGGAATGACATTACTAGACGAATAAGTTTGAGTGGTATTTTTAAAAGTAGGAAAGATCACAATCTATATATATAAAATAAGAGTTTTGTCTGTACATTGCTCAGAATTTGAAAATAATGGTATTTCTCTATCGGTCATGTCCATAGCAACAAGAAAATGCATTTTTCACTTTTCCGCAATGTCTGTCTGTCTGTCTGTCTGTCTGTCTGTCTGTCTGTCTGTCTGTCTGTCTGTCTGTCTGTCTGTCTGTCTGTCTGTCTGTCTGTCTGTCTGTCTGTCTGTCTGTCTGTCTGTCTGTCTGTCTGTCTGTCTGTCTGTACACGCATCACGAGAAAACGGTTGAAGAGAATTTAATGAAAATCGGTATGTGAAGTTCGGGGATGAGCCTCTACAATCTAGGCTATAAATCATTTTGCTCACGCTGAGTGAAATGGTAGTTTAGGGGAAGGCCTAAAATAGAATTCTCAACTATTTATGTTATTAGTGGTCGTATTTTAAAGAAAATTGGTATGCAAAGTTGGGGAATAAGTTTCTATAATCTAGGCTATCAAAAATTGTATTCGCGCTGAGAAAAATGGTAGTTTAGGGGAAAGCCTAAAATTTAATCCTCAAATATTTTTGTTATTAGTAGTCCTATCTTGATGAAAATCGGTATGCAAAGTCAGGAAATAATTCGCTATAGTCTAGGCTGTAAATTATTTTATTTACGCTGAGTGAAATGGTAGTTTAGGGTAAGGCCTAAAATGTAATTCTCAAATATTTCTTATTAGAGGTGTAATCGATGAATGCTACATAACTAAGGTTATATAGTATTAAATTTCCTATTATTCATGTCTTATACATTGTTACCGCACTGGCTATGATCACAAAGATATTCATGAATTTGGATTTTTGTTACTAAGTCCATATCAGCACCGAGTAACGAGAAAATGGGTAAACAGTATTTAATGAAAATCGGTATGTAAAGTCGGAGAATAAGAAACTGCAGTTTATGGTATAAAATATTTTACAAATCACCGAATCGAAAGAAAACTAAATGTGAAGGCCTACAATATAGAAAGCTCATAACATTGATCAACAATAACATTACATTGACCATTGTTTGTCGTGATGTGCTTTGTGTCTTCTGTTGCCCCTCATCTCCGGTAGATAGGATTACTGCTGCGTACAGAGTATTTTTTATTTGATTTACGTTGCACCGACATAGATAGGTTTTATGGCGACGATGGGATAAGAAAGGGCTAGGAGTGCCTTAGGCCTTAATTAAGGTACAGGCCCAGCATTTGACTGGTGTGAAAGTGGGAAACCATGGAATACCATCTTCAGCGCTGCCGACAATGGGGTTCGAATCCACTATCTCTCGAATGCAAGCTCACAGCTGCGCACCGCTAACCACATGGTCAACTCACCCAGTCGTACAGAGTGTAACAGCCTGTCTGAATATTGATGGGAAGTAGCTGGGGAGTTAGATAACTTTCTTCTTTAGCATGCCATTCCCCTGGTTTATAAATTTTCTGATACTACTGTTACGTAACACACTGTATCATCATAGCATTCGGGCTATTCAATCCCTACTCTGAGGCATTGATTGGAATGAACTGTGTGCATATTTAGCGGAATAATGGCAGATGAGTGTTCATGGCAATCTGCGGCCTGGTCATCCCAGCTCTGGAACTTTGGACTATTAGATTGGCACCGCAATCTAACCGCAGCACTGTTCGTTAAAAGTGAAAAAACGTGCGGCTTTCCATTTGATCGAGTATTTTATATGATAGCATTGCTTTTAATCGCTACATTCATACTTACGTTTTTGTAATGACCTATGTTGATTTCAGGTTAGGAAAACCACAAAGTCAGTCTTTCTGAGAATTTCGTTGCGAAGCACGGGTACATCAGCTAGTATGAAGATAAAGTTAGAATTCAAGAGGACGAATTAGGGCAAATATTCGTTTATAGGAAGGGGAGTTAGGGATTGGAATAACTTACCAAGGGAGGTGTTCAATAAATTTCCAAAACAGATAGGGAATCTACCACCTGGGCGACTGCCCTAAATGCAGATCAGGATTGATTGATTGATTGATTGATTGATTGATTGATTGATTGATTGATTGATTGATTGATTGATTGATTGATTGATTGATTGATTGATTGATTGATTGATTGATTGATTGATTGATTGATTGATTGATTGATTGATTGATTGAATAAAGCGAGCGTGGCATTGATTAAGGTACAGCCCCCAGCATTTGCCTGGTGTGAAAATGAGAAATCACGGAAAACCATCGTCAGGGCAGCCGACAGTGAAGTTCGAACCCACTATATCCCGAACGCAAGTTGACAGCTACGTGACCCTAACCACGTAGCCACTTGCTTGGTTTTAAAGTCAGATGTGTCACTCTTAAAATCTTTAATAAGTTGTTCTTCATTCGGGTATCACTAGTAAACGCTTATTCACTTATGAAATTCTCCGTATCTGGTTATCCGATTGGATTTAGTTTTTAAAGATGTAGGCTATTCTCTTTCAAAATAAATTATCCATATGTAGTCATACACTTTTTTACTTGCTGGGCTGAGTGGCTCATATGGTTAAGGCGCTGACTTGCTGGGCGGAAATTGGTAGGTTCATTCCCGGTTCAGTCCGCTGATATTTGAAGATGCTCAAACACGTCAGCCCCGTCTCGGTAGCTTCACTGGCACTTAAAAGAACTCCTGCGGGACCGAAATACTGGCACCTCAGTGTCTCCATAAACTAGTTACTGGTACGTAGAACCAAAACTATTATTATTATTATTATTATTATTATTATTATTATTATTATTATTATTATTATTATTATTATTATTAATAATCATCATCGTGAGGAAAGCAACGGGAAACTACCACACTCCTCATTTCCCTAGTATGCCTCTTCAGTGACGCCTAGGCTGTTTATGGCAGCTGTTGGTGGAGCTGTGGAGGATCAAACCAGCCTTCGGGCTGAATACCCAACATACATTATCATCATTGGCGACAGGAAAGGCCAAAAACCATCTTTAGGGCTGCCGACAGTGGAGTGAGAACCCACTATCTTCCGAATGCAAAGTCATAACTGTGCTATCCTAACTGCACGGCAAACTCCCTTGGTAACATTATTATTATTATTATTATTATTATTATTATTATTATTATTATTATTATTATTATTATTATTATTATTATTATTATTATTATACTTCACAATTAATATGCATTTCCATACGAATTAATTATGCGTTCGCTTACAAAGTTTCCTCTAGTTCATTATACCTTTTATTAACAAATTTCCTTTTTTTTTTTTCAAACACTTTTATGAACGTTCATAATTGGACTCCCACTGCATCTGCTAAAAATAATTTCACAAGAATGTGCACGAGTATTTCTGGCGTTGTGTGTATTGGTTTAGAAATCCCATAAGCATTCATTAGATTTCCATTATTCTTGACACACTATACTAGGTGAATTATCGTGAATGATATAGATAAGTTGTAAAGGGATTATAGAAGTGTTTGTCTGAGTGCAAACGTCTTTCAAAGACAGTTTCCTACATATATTAAAATTTTAAGTATACATGCACAGAACAAAAAAAGAACATTTTCTGCGATAATAGTTACACACGGCGTGTCGCTGAGTCAAAATTATGAAATCATTAAAACTAAAAGCCAAAAGAAGGTATGTGTAAAGGCATGGATAAATTTGGGCCTAATCCACATTAGTACCGCCCTCAGATAACCTAAAATGATCAGAAAAGAAGAATCCTGTATTTGTTTTCACACAGCCTTTTATTATTATTATTATTATTATTATTATTATTATTATTATTATTATTATTACTATGGGCCGATAGAGTAGATGTTAGGCTCCTTTAAACAACCATCATCATCATCATCATCATCATCATGTCATTAGCATCACAAGAATCACAAATTTAGAAGACATCTAGTGTCTGCTTTAGTTCAAAGAATTTCTGGGATAGGAAAACATATTTTCTTTCTATTCCTAATCTACTTCGGGTCATCACGACGTCTTGCGGCCTTCGACCCACGTTTTTCAGCCGATTGCCCTTCCTGTTTTAATGGAATGTTTTCCGGCAGTTGGCAGTGCAGTGTGTTTCGGGTAAATTAAGAGGTGTGTACTGCACACGCAAGTCTTCATGGACGCTGGTTTTACGGAGAAATGGCGACAAGGTACGGAGAAGATTGCCGCTTCGGCATTCAGTTTAGCAGCAATGCCAGTCAAACAAAGTGAAACAAATAGGGGAAAAATAGTGAAATCTCTCTCAGACTGAACAATATTTACTTCATACATCCACGTTTGTTTTATGCAATGAAGAGAAGGAGAAAAATATTGAAATGGAAAGAAACGGAGGCAGAGGTAAAGACGTGCGCTGCTGTAAATATTTGTGCTTTGTCTTGTGTCCACTGTTCAGTGTCGAAACGCCTACAGTAACGTGACGAAAATGTACACAGGAAATTGTAATTAACCGCTACAATATTTTCTTTCTGATATTAAATATAGTCCACCTATATACAAAATTGTTCAGGAAATGCCACACAAACTTGGAAGAGGAGATACGGGGTTACGTGTCAGAAAGTGAGATTATATCTTATTGTGGGATTTCTGTAACTCTCTACCAAAGAGTTAAAACCGACTTACAAACGTTGACAGAATTATTTGGTTTCAGCAATATTGCACACACAAAAAAACCAGTTGTCTATGGCACCATCAAATGCTCAGATCTGTGCACCTCTAAGAACAATATATAATACTTAACATTTCCCTTACGAAACGTGATTGATATAAACAACACACGTCATATATCACAGTCATTCTTAACGATTATGGAGCCGATAATTGCTACTTGACTTAATTCATGTTCCAGAACATAAGCTTATTAACTTTTACAAACCGCATATCTCCGGTAGTATTTCCTGGCAAACTTTTCACAGAGATGAAGCTACAAATTATCATATTTTATATATGCAACTCATAATGACCCCAACACTTGGCTGAAGCTATGCTCGTTGAAGAGATCTGCAATCTTGATATCTGTGGGGTATTTTTGTCCCACAGCCAAACGAATTAGGGATCCCACCTCCGCACACATTCAAAACATACCTACCACGTGACTAGTGGAGAGAGAGATGGTCTAGGTTTCACTAATCACTGGCATGTTTTAGTAAAGCACTTTAGGACAGTAATAAATTATGCACCATGTTTCTGTAAACACTGGCTGTGGAGATTAGTTACGTGTCAACAGAACAACACTGTAAGGCACGATTAATTGACACGCCAAGAACTGAGCACGTCTCCACCATCCCAATTGTTTGACTTTCGTCTGCTGTCGTTTGATCAACAGATATGACATAGGTTCTTTTTATACAATCATGTTTATAAAATAATATTAGCGGTTAGTAATAGTATGTATAGGAGAATCGCTCAGATTTTTGGAAGTGAGTTGATCTAACCCACTGTATGTTTATGGCCATAGAAAACAGACTATCCGGGGTACGGGATTGAGGGACAGGAAGGGAGCTTTAACGGTGGTGATCGTACTGCCACCTAAACGGAACTGAAATCTGAACTGATTACTAGGCCTATGATTGATATGAACTTTCCAAACCTTAGTATCTAAAGCCCACAATTGCGTCACACAGGCGTATATATCATGTCTCGCTGTGACTTAGTTTTATTTATTATTATCCATAATATAATCGGTCATAATAAATTTGTTAGACTGGCCTACCTCTTTTACCAGGAACCCCCCCCCCATGGCACTACAGCCTCTGAAGGGCCTTGGCCTACCAAGGGACCGCTGCTCAGCCTGAAGGCCTGCAGATTGCGAGGTGTCATGTGGTCAGCACGACGAATCCTCTCGGTCGTTATTCTTGCCTTTCTAGACCGGGGCCGCCATCTCACCGTCGGATAGCTCCTCAATTCTAATCACGTAGGCTGAGTGTACCTCGAACCAGCCCTCAGGTCTAGGTAAAAATCCCTGACCTGGCCGGGAAACGAACCCGGGGCCTCCGGGTAAGAGGCAGGCACGCTATCCCTACACCACTGGGCTCTTTTTACCAGGGGTGACTGTAAATTCGTGAGGCAATAGACGTTTTAATACTCTTTTCTCGTATATGCGGCCGCTCGATACATCGACTTGCTGAGGATGAAGAACAAGTTCTCTTTTTTCACGATTAAAGCAAACTGCTTCTTTTGCTATTATTTTTCTGCCCTCACTGCCCGTGATTTCATCCCCGAGTAGGAATTCTAAGGTGTCCCTATGATAACTTGGATTTTCCTCAACCATTGTAATAGGTTTCAAAATTTCAGTTTTTACTTATATTTCTTTGCTTTGTTGTATAAATAACAATAGTATTCAAAGTTTTACGACTACACAACCAGATGCCTCACAGCGATGCATAATCGATTCATTCTTGGTAGAGGTTGCCAATGCGTATCTTGAAGATAAGCTAGGTCTACCGATTCAGCACCACTAAGGAGCCGAAATGTCACTAAAAGTTTCGCGGATAGTAGATTTCCTTTGGCCCAAGAAGGTAGACTTCCAGTTAAACACACATTCAAAATGCAATTATAACAGTCACAGTTAGCTAAGAGAGTTCATATTCTTGCGACATAAAATGTGAAACAATACGAGTATTATCCCGAGACGGGACGTTTTGACCTATCGTAACAACAAGATCGATCCCACTGGAGTGATACGATAAGAATCACAACACAGCTTATGAACTCCTCAAATGAAGCTGTTGTTGAAGCGTATACGTATTTGCAGCGTAAATGGAAACAAAAGAAAAAGGCACTGAGTGCACCCGTATAATATTACAAACATAATTCGCCAGTAGTCTCCCGAGGATTGTCTCAATTTGAAAGAAAAAAGATGTACAGGGCGAACCCGAACTTCGCCGACAAAACTTCGGAGGTTGTTCAGGAATACCTTCTGAATATAAGGAACCCGTGGTCTCCGGTTACAGAGTAAATCGTCGCTGCCGGAACAAAACCTCCTATGTGAAATATTTAGCTTATAACTTTAGCCGGTAAGATTCTGTCATCTAAGGTGCAATATCGTGTGGGTATGGTCAAGGCATTCTCGCTCTTCATAATGTATGTGCTGCTCACATAAGAGGTTTTGTCCCGGCAACGACAAAATGCATTTCGTTGGATTTGTTGCCCCAGTTACCTTTGTAACTGCATGGCACTTACAGTATCAGGCACAACAACGAGATCTACGAACATCAGAAAGACATAATGAGGAAACCCTGAACGCCTGAAACCCTGCAGGCTTACCAACAGAATCTTTTTTTTTTTTTTTTTTTTTTTTTTGCTAGGGGCTTTACGTCGCACCGACACAGATAGGTCTTATAGCGACGATGGGATAGGAAAGGCCTAGGAATGGGAAGGAAGCGGCCGTGGCCTTAATTAAGGTACAGCCCCAGCATTTGCCTGGTGTGAAAATGGGAAACCACGGAAAACCATTTTCAGGGCTGCCGATAGTGGGATTCGAACCTACTATCTCCCGGATGCAAGCTCACAGCCGCGCGCCTCTACACGCACGGCCAACTTGCCCGGTACCAACAGAATCCTCACAGTTACAAGCAGGGTAAAGTCTTCCAAGACCAAGAGGATCACTTCAGTAAAATCAGAACTAAAGGAACTACAGATCCGATCAGAGACCACAGAGACCCACATCAGTACCGACAGGCCATCCTACAGGGAGTCTTCCCACTGACCCTTACAAGCAAAAAAGCCTTTTATTCTTTTTGCCATTTTGCTTTACGTCGCACCGACACAGATAGGTATTATGGCGACGAAGGGACAGGAATGGCCTAGGAATGGTAAGGAAGAGGCCGTGGCCTTAATTAAGGTACAGCCCCAGCACTTGAATGGTCTGAAATTAGGAAACCACAGAAAACCATCTTCAGGGCTGCCGACAGTGGGATTCGAACCCATTATCTCCCGGATGCGAGCTCACAGCTGCGCACCCCTAACCGCATGGCCAATTCACCCAATCAAAAAAGAGTAAAAGGACCACGAGACCTAAGTGGGCGGATGGAAGGAAGTAGGCACACTGCCAGAAAACGAAAGCGTACTGGACCAAGAAAAAGCAGATCATAGCTAAGAGTTAAGACGAGCCCCGTCGTCCCTGGTACGCCAAAACGAACAAATAATAATATATATATTGCTATTTGCTTTACGTCGCATCGACACAGATAGGTCTAATGGCGACGATGGGACAGGAAAGGCCTAGGAATGGGAAGGAAGCGGCCGTGGCCTTAATTAAGGTACAGCCCCAGCATTTGCCTGGTGTGAAAATGGGAAACCACGGAAAACCATCTTCTGGGCTGCCGATAGTGGGGATCGAACCTACTATCTCCCGGATTTGAGCTCACAGCTGTGCGCTCCTAACCGCACGGCCAACTCGCCCGGTAATAATAATAATAATAATAATAATAATAATAATAATAATAATAATAATAATAATAATAATAGTCCGCCTCTGTGGTGTAGTAGTTAGTGTGATTACCTGCAACCCTCGGAGGTCCGGGTTCGATTCCCGGCTCTGCCACGAAATTTGAAAAATGGTACGAGGGCTGGAACGGGGTCCACTCAGCCGCGGGAGGTCAACTGAGTAGCGGTGGGTTCGATTCCCACCTCAGCCATCCTGGAAGTGGTTTTCCGTGGTTTACCACTTCTCCTCCAGGCAAATGCCGGGATGGTACCTAACTTAAGGCCACGGCCGCTTCCTTCCCTCTTCCTTGTCTATCCCTTCCAATCTTCCATTGCCCCGCAAGGCCTCTGTTCAGCATAGCCGGTGAGGCCGCCTGGGCGAGGTACTGGTCATCCTCCCCAGTTGTATCCCCGACCCAATGCCTCACGCTCCAGGACACTGCCCTTGAGGCGGTAGAGGTGGGATCCCTCGCTGAGTCCGAGACAAAGCCAACCGTGGAGGGTAAGCAGATTAAGAAAAGAAAATAAAGTAATAAAATAATAATAATAACAATAATAATAATAATAATAATAATAATAATAATAATAATAATTGTTATCGTGGTTTGGTGGACCAGCAGAGGTGAAAGAAGGTGCCGGGGATGAATGGGTCTAACTACAAAGACAAAGTTAATTTAAAATTTTAACAAAGGTTATATTTTCAGAAGAAACAACAAAATTATAACAACTTTTCACTTGGTGAAATAACAATTTGGAAAGAAGACTTAGAAAGAGCCAAGATATCATAATTTTAACACTCTTGCGCTACAAGCCCTAGTATTATAATTTTGAGGTCCTAGCTCAACTTTTACAGGCGAGCACAAATTGTTCAAAGGGCAGAAAGCCCCTAATCCCTGGAGCACTTGCTCCCAACTTCAAATATCAAGCCTCCCAGAGGCACAGTTACCACACTAGAAAAGAGCTGACACGCTCACAGTTTTTCAAGCCAATTTAAGACAATACCAGAAACTTACAATTATTTGCCATCAAGGTACAAAAAAAAGAAACAGGGGTATCTTGTACCCAACCTACTGGGCCTTAGCAGAAAAGAACAGGTTAAGTAAATGGCCCGAAACACCAAATTGAATGGAGGCGTGTAATTGCACTCCTTAATATGCATTCTAAAACCTAAGAGGCACTAGGCCGATGAAACAGGGGCTATTCCCAAACTATGGGTGTGACTCGTATAAGAATAATTTAATACATTACGGAAAGGAAGAAAACCAGTTAGAAGACGTAGTCACCTCAAACCAATATGAAGGGGAGCTCGAGAAGGTAAATCACTCTCTATCCCCGAATTACAGTTACAGTTTTTATGAAATTTTCACATTAGCCGGCAGAATTTACATTTCAGAGAAGTTGGTTACATATTAAAGTTTCGGAACTATCCCTCGGGTTAAACTGCGGAGCTAGCAAGAAATAAAGATGTTAAACGGCCATTACCTTGCTGAAGAACTGCTGCCTGCTGAAAGAGGCACCTCATGCCTTCTGCTTCACATACACACACTTAGATGTTGATCAAATGGCCAAGAGACGTGAAAATCCGCAGTTTATAAACCCTCGGGGAAGGTTCGAGACCTTTCATGAATAATCAAGCCACACCCTCTCAATTTTATTGGAACATACAAAATTTACACTCAAAGTCGAAGAAGAAATCCAGGATTGGTCGAAAATTAATTACAAAAATTAGCGATTGGCTGGATTCAAAACTGGCAGAAAGAAAAGGTAAATATAGCCAACCCACAAATTAATGAACGAAAATTAGTAAAGAAAACACTTATGAATACAAAATTTCTTCAACAACGTTCTTTCACTTCGCACCAGGGTGCATGATCATAGTTTTTGTAGTGACATTTGTTGTAGAAAGTCCAAACTTGTTGATAAATGGTAACCAAAACACGTTGAAATTCACACAGTCATGGAGACTTCACAATCACAAAATTAAGGTAGTAACATCTTCTGAGTAAATGTTTAAGGAGGTCTAGTTCGAAGTTCACTGTTCCTCCAGTAGAGGAAGTTTTATTGGCGCAAGATTGAAATGTGCGGCGTAGAGGTGTACCTACCGGTACAATAATAATAATAATAATAATAATAATAATAATAATAATAATAATAATAATAATAATAATAATAATAATAATAATCATAATCATAATCATAATAATAATAGTAGTATAATTGGATGGTTCTGGCGCCTCCTCCCGCGGGAAATTTGAATTCTGGAGGGAAATTTGAATTTTTGGCGGGAAATTTGGATTTAGGCGGGAGATTTGAATTTGTAAACAAAGCCACGTGCTTTTTGACAGCCGTCATCGACAACAACGCATCGCTAACCTCACTGTTGCCATCTTGACGGGCCTAAACCTCAGTAGTGCCAACTTAACCTAACTAGCGCGAGGTAAACAAAGCCACGTGTTTTTTTTGACAGCCACGTGCTTTTTGACAGACAACAACGCATCGCTAACCTCACTGCTGCCATCTTGACGGGCCTAAACCTCACTAGAGCCAACTTAACCTAACTAGCGCGAGGTAAACAAAGCCACGTGTTTTTTGACAGCCACGTGCTTTTTGACAGACAACAACGCATCGCTAACCTCAGTACTGCCATCTTGACGGGCCTAAACCTCAGTAGTGCCAACTTAACCTAACTAGCGGGAGGTAAACAAATCCACGTGTTTTTTGACACCCACGTGCTTTTTGACAGACAACAACGCATCGCTAACCTCAGTACTGCCATCTTGACGGGCCTAAACCTCAGTAGTACCAACTTAACCTAACTAGCGCGTGGTAAACAAAGCCACGTGCTTTTTTGACAGCTGTCATCCGCCATCTTTAAACCACAGAGCACTGTGCTGCCCTCTTTATCGTAATAGATGTAAAATTCGTCACCTGTCATCGGCAGTGCTGCCATCTTGGCGGGCCTAAACCTTAGTGCTACCAACTTAACCTAACTAGCGCGTGGTAAACAAAACCACGTGCTTTTTGACAGCCACGTGCTTTTTTGACAGCTGTCATCCGCCATCTTTAAACCACAGAGCACTGTGCTGCCCTCTTTATCGTAGTAGATGTAAAATTCGTCACCTGTCATCGGCAGTGCTGCCATCTTGGCGGGCCTAAACCTTAGTGCTACCAACTTAACCTCACTAGCGTGAGATAAACAAATCCACGTGCTTTTTTGACAGCTGTCATCCGCCATCTTTAATCTATAGAGCACAGTGCTGCCCCCTTTAGCTACTTACCTTTGAAATGTGGTGGCGGATAATTTGAAAAATGCTTTTTGACAGCAGCCATCTTTAATCTAGAGAGCACCGTGCTGCCCTCTTTAGCTAGATATCTTTGAAATGTGGTGGCAGGCAATTCCACATGACAGCAGCCGTCTTTAATCAAGAGAGCACCGTGCTGCCCTCTATGTGGTGGCGGCAAATTCTACATGCTCTTGTTTGGAAACAAACTCACGCGCTTTTTTGACAGCCGTCATCCGCCATCTTTAATCAACAGAGCACAGTGCTGCACTCTTTAGCTAGATACCTTTGAAATGTGGTGGCGGCAATTTGAAAAATTCTATGTGCTCTTGTTTGGAAACAAAGCCACGTGCTTTTTTGACAGCTGTCATCCGCCATCTTTAATCAATAGAGCACTGTGCTGCTATCATGCGGACAATTTCATCAGCTGTCATCCGCCATCTTTAATCCACAGAACACCGTGCTGCCCTCTTTATGACATGTAGTAGCGGGCAATTTGAAAAGTTCTGTTAGCTCTCATCCACCATCTTTAATCAAGAGCGCACCGTGCTGCCATCTTTAGCTAGATACCTTTGAAATGTGGTGGCGGCAAATTGAAAAATTCCACGTGCTCCTGTTTAGTAAACAAACTCACGCGCTTTTTTGTCAGCTGTCATCCGCCATTTTACATCGCAAACCTCAGTGCTACACTCTTTAGGTACATATCTTTGAAATATGGTGGTGGATAATTTAAAAAGAAAAATTCTACAGCAGCCATCTCTCGACGCTAATTGCACAAGATGGTGGCTATACATGACTCCTTAAAGGTGCTTGTGCAAGATGGCCGCTATACATAGGTTCTTATGAGACGCCCTTGGGATGCTTGCGCAAGATGGCGGTTATACATGGCTCCTTATGAGATGCCCTAGGGATGCTTGCGCAAGATGGCGGTTGCTCTTATGAGGCGACTTAAGGGTCCTTGCACAAGATGGCTAGAGACGCCCTAAGGATGCTTGCGCAAGATGGCGGACACAAGATGGCGGCTATACACGACTCCTTATGAGACGCCTTAAGGGTGCTTGCGCAAGATGGCTGCTGCTCTTATGAAGAAAGCTAGCTTAGAGGCTAACGCGTCGTGCTAGTTCGATTCATTAAATTTGGGGCTTAAATGCAAAATGTTAAATATCTCGAAAGCGGTGCATCGTAGAGCAAAACGGACAAAAAAATTTCTGCCCAGTACCTCGGTTCGCAGTACGAGGAACAAGAAAAACATAGTCTAATGATGAGATCAACGGTTCGGTTCCTACTTAGGCCCTTTGGAATTCGCTCTGTTTTAGCTTGTATTGAAGCAAGTATTCGTAACATGATCAGGTTTAGCTATGGTAGAGAGTATAACGTGCCGTGCAGGTTCGATTCATTAAATTTGGGGCTTAAATGCAAAATGTTAAATATCTCGAAAACGGTGCATCGTAGAGCAAAACCTGATACCTAGGTTTGCAGTATCAGGAACAAGAAAAAAACATAGTCTAATGATGAGATCGACGGTTCGATCCCTACTTAGACCCTTTGGCATTGGCAGCTATCTAATTCTACAAGATGGGGCCTATACATAGCTTCTTATAAGGCAGCTTAAAAGCGCTTGCACAAGATGGCTGCTGCTCTTATGAGACGCCTTAGGGGTGCTTGCGCAAGGTAGCAGCGACAAGACTGTGACTATACACAGCTCCTTATGATACGGTCTAGAGGTGCTCACACAAGATGGTGGCTGCTCTGATGAAGAAAGCTAGCTTTGCATCGTGGAGGTATCTTTACAGCACTAAACCTCATACCTTTGAAATGTAATTTGAAAAATTCTACGTGCTTTTTCTTAACAGCAGCTATCTTTAAACAATAGCGGCTATACATAAGCTGTTAAGGCCTCATCTTATGTCAATGCATAAACCTGCATCGGGAAAGCTAGAGTAAGCACGTGCTGCAGTGATGACGTCATTATGCATGTTTAGACTTGCAAATCACTAAAGAAACATAACAAGATTAGAATCGAACACTGCACTCTATGCTGTTAACTTTATCATGTGATCGGAACATTGATTGAGGTGTTTAGAACACTAAATAAGTGATCAAGACTAAAACAGAACACTGTACTCGATACAACATGTCAGGGGATACCTTTGTTCTAAGAAGATTAGATTACCGCACATTCCTTGTAGGGCTAATAGGCTAAAGGGCTAATGGGCAAAAGGGCAAAAGGGCTAATGGGATAAAGGGCTAAAGGGCTAGGGTGCCTCTCCTCTCTTTATCCGGGCTTGAGACCGGCTCTACAACTAGAGGCGGAGTTAACACCCTAAGGAAGGGAGAATGTTGGGAAATAATCTATACGAATATAGCTACTCGATCGACAATATACTACAGATGGATGACTTAGGTGAGGGTAAGCGCTTACTTAATAATACCAACACGACGTAATTCATGCTCTATTGCAAAAATATCTTCTTTGTATTGTGTGTAACCAGCATCATGATAGGCTCTTAGCAGTTGTAAACGTTTTACCAGTACGTTGGGGTCTTTACAGTAGCTTATATCTACATAGGGTAACAGAGGCTCGTTGTGAGCTTTGAGTCTGTATGCAGACAGTTGATGTGTAGGGACTTGTTTTGATATAATACGTGCTTCAGCAGTAGCGTTTCTAGGTACAAACTTAACTTGTTTCGATAGCGACGAAGCGTTGAAATTTCCTTCTTCTTTAACCTTGCATCTCTTCTTGAGATGTTTGCACTACGACAGAACGTGTAGTAGGCTTAGGAAATGAAGTAAAATCATCAAGCTGTAATGGCAATGAAACATTCATATTTTCTTCTTCTACTTTCCCTTTACTACTGTTTTGATGAACATCATTATCCTTATTATCATAATCATGATCTTGCCTCTCTTTATCTTGAAGTTTGTGCTTAGTAACAGAACTCGCAGCAGGTCTAGACAACAAGGGAGAATTAAAAATCTCTCGCAGAGGTGTACTTTTTAACCATAAATCAGTGTTCGCTGGAATATGGTTGAGCTCTTTGTATTTTGTTCCCGATGAAGCTGCATTACACGCGGCTTCATGACGTTGAGCGTTGTATGCGTTCTTGAACTCTCTTCTACAATGTTTGCATTGAAAAATTGTCCTGCATGATATCTCATGACGTCTCCTGTGATAGCTTCGGGAAAATGCTTTTCCACACTCTTCGCAAATATACCTAGAAATAGGTTTTTCCATGACGGACTTTTATCTTCTGCTAACAGATTCTTCTTTAAATCTACTCGACATTTGTTACTCTCTACTTCGATGATGCAAACAGCTTAGCGATTAACAGTAAACTAGCACAAAAGCGTATGACCAAGGTAGCAACAGTAAGGTTTAAGCCCATCAAGATGGCAAGAGTGAGGTTAGCGACGTTCTGCTGTTGGATTTTAAATTCCGCGCTATAACATGCATTAGGTAGCAGCCTTGAGGTTTACTGCCGTAAAGATGGCAGCAGTGAGGTTAGCGACGCTCTATTGTCCTTCAAAGTGAGGCTAGGGTTCGTCAAGAAGACAGCTGTCAAAAAAGCACGTGGCTATGTTTACCAAACAAGAGCACGTGGTCGTGACGTCACGGTCACGTAATCAATCCTTAGCTCTACGTCGTTAAGAGCAGCATTAGGATTAGCTATGTTTAAAAATCTTAGGAACAGAGCAGCAGTATGAATAGCCATGTTTAAAGCGTGTAGACATCACCTATCGATTTTACAAGCATCAAAGATCGCAATAATCTTCTTCCGCTAGATCGTGCTGCTATCTTAGCATAACCTATACGTATGAACTTAAAGTATAAAGAATAGCCATGTTTGAAAGCGTGTACACATTACCTATCGATTTTGCATGCATCGACTCTCGTACTAAACTTCTTCCGCTAGATTGTGCTGCTATCTTAGCATAACCTATACGCATGACCTTAAAGTACAAAGAATAGCTATGTTTCAAAGCGTGTGCACATCACCTATCGATTTTGCATGCATCGACTATCATACTAAACTTCTTCCGCTAGATTGTGCTGCTATCTTAGCATAATTTATGCACATGAACTTAAGGTACAGAGAATAGCCATGTTTCAAAGCGTGTACACATTATTATTGATTTTGCATGCATCAAATATCACACTAAACTTCTTCCGCTATCTTAGCATAACCTATACGCATGAAATTAAAGTACAAAGTATAGCCATGTTTCAAAGCGTGCACACATTACCTATTGATTTTACATGAATCGACTATCATACTAAACTTCTTCCGTTAGATTGTGCTGCTATCTTAGCATAACCTATACCCATGAACTTAAAGTACAATGAATAGTCATGTTTCAAAGCGTGTACGCATCAACTATCGATTTTGCATGTATCGAATCTCGTACTGTACTTCTTCAGGTAGATTGTGCTGGTATCTTAGCATAACTTATACACATGAACTTAAAGTACAAAGAATAGCCATGTTTCTAAGCGTGTACACATCACCTATCGATTTTGCATTCATCGACTCTCGTACTAAACTTCTTACGCTAGACTGTGCTGCTATCTTAGCCTAACCTATACGCGTGAACTTAAAGTACGAAGAATAACCATGTTTTAAAGCGTGTACACGTCACCTATCGATTTTGCATGCATCAAATATCGTACTAAACTTATTGCGCTAGATTGTGCTGCTATCTTAGCATAACCTATACCCATGAACTTAAAGTACAAAGAATAGCCATGTTTCAAAGCGTGTACATATTACTTATCGATTTTGCAAGCATCGACTCTCGTACTAAACTTCTTCCTCTATATTGTGTTGCTATCTTAGCATAACCTATGTGCATGAACTTAATGTACAAAGAATAACCATGTTTCAAAGCGTGTACATATCACCCTGAACTTCTTCCGCAAGATTGTACTCCTATCTTAGCATAGCCTATACGCACGAACTTAAAGCACAAAAAATAACGATGTTTAACAGCGTGTACACATCACCTATTGATTTTGCATGCATCGACTATTTTTTACCGCCAGAGTGTACAACGATCGCATATGTGTATTGCTAACGTATGTGTATAAAGTTAAAGCACAAAGAATAGCTATACTCCAAAGCGTGTACACATCACCTATCGATTTGCATGCATCGACTATCGTACTAAACTTCTACCGCCAGAGTGTACAACGTTCGCAATTGTGTGCTGCTACCTATGTGCGTGAACTTAAAGCACAAAGAATAGCGTGTACACAACACCTGTCAATTTTGCACGCATTAACTCTTGTACTAAACTTCTTCCACAACAGCGTGCGATCATCGCTTGTGTGTGCTGCAATCTTAACATAACCTATGTGCACGAAGTTAAAGCACAAAGAATACCCAAGTTCAAAGCGTGTACACATCACCTATCGATTTGTATGCATCGTCTTTCTTATTAAATTTTTCCACTAGAGCGTGCAACAACCTTATAAGTATGCTGCTAACTTAGTATAACTTATACGCATGAACTTAAAGCATAAAGAATACTGATGTATAAAAATCTTGTGAACATAGCAGCAGCAGCAGTAAGAATAGCAATGTTTTAAAAGCGTGTACGCATTGCCTATCGATTATACATGCATCAACTAGAGTACAAAACCTCTCCCGCAAGAGTGTGCTGCTATCTTAGCATAACCTATGTGCACGGATTTAAAGCACGAAGAATAGTTAAGTTTCAAAGTGTGTACACAACACCTATCGATTTTGCATGCATCAACTATCGTACTAAACACATCCCGCTAGAATGTACAACGTTCGCATGTGTTTGCTCTGCTACTTTAGCATGACCTATGCGAACGAACTTAAAGCACAAAGAAAAGCGATCTTTGAAAATCTTGCGAACTTGGCAGCGGTAAGAATAGCAAGGTTTAAAAGCGTGTACATATCACCTTTTGATAATGCATGCATCTTCTACTAGAGCACGTGACCATCGCTTGACGTGTGCTGCTATCTTAACATAACCTATGTGCACGAACTTAAAGCATAAAGAGTAAATATTTTGTGAACATAGCAGAGTGTTTACTACGTAGGTGTAGACATTGAACTTTGCATGCTGAAGCAGCATACTACGTGACCGTGACGTCACGACCACGTGCTCTTGTTTGGTAAACATAGCCACGTGCTTTTTTGACAGCTGTCTTCTTGACGAACCCTAACCTCACTTTGAAGGACAATAGAGCGTCGCTAACCTCACTGCTGCCATCTTTACGGCAGTAAACCTCAAGGCTGCCACCTTATGCATGTTATAGCGCGGAATTTAAAATCCAACAGCAGAACGTCGCTAACCTCACTCTTGCCATCTTGATGGGCTTAAACCTTACTGTTGCTACCTTGGTTATACGCTTTTGTGCTAGTTTACTGTTAATCGCTAAGCTGTTCGCATCATCGGAGTAGAGAGTAACAAATGTCAAGTAGATTTAAAGAAGAATCTGTTAGCAGAAGATAAAAGTCTGTCATGGAAAAACCTATTTCTAGGTATATTTGCGAAGAGTGTAGAAAAGCATTTTCCCGAAGCTATCACAGGAGACGTCATGTGATATCACGCAGGACAATTTTTCAATGCAAACATTGTAGAAGAGAGTTCAAGAACGCATAAAACGCTCAACGTCATGAAGCCGCGTGTAATGCAGCTTCATCGGGAACAAAATACAAAGAGCTCAACCATATTCCAGCGAACACTGATTTATGGTTAAAAAGTACACCTCTGCGAGAGATTTTTAATTCTCCCTTGTTGTCTAGACCTGCTGCGAGTTCTGTTACTAAGCACAAACTTCAAGATAAAGAGAGGCAAGATCATGATTATGATAATAAGGATAATGATGTTCATCAAAACAGTAGTAAAGGGAAAGTAGAAGAAGAAAATATGAATGTTTCATTGCCATTACAGCTTGATGATTTTACTTCATTTCCTAAGCCTACTACACGTTCTGTCGCAGTGCAAACATCTCAAGAAGAGATGCAAGGTAAAGAAGAAGGAAATTTCAACGCTTCGTCGCTATCGAAACAAGTTAAGTTTGTACCTAGAAACGCTACTGCTGAAGCACGTATTATATCAAAACAAGTCCCTACACATCAACTGTCTGCATATAGACTCAAAGTTCACAACGAGCCTCTGTTACCCTATGTAGATATAAGCTACTGTAAAGACCCCAACGTACTGGTAAAACGTTTACAACTGCTAAGAGCCTATCATGATGCTGGTTACACACAGTACAAAGAAGATATTTCTGAAATAGAGCATGAATTACGTCGTGTTGGTATTATTAAGTAAGCGCTTACCCTCACCTAAGTCATCCATCTGTAGTATATAGTCGATCGAGTAGCTATATTCGTATAGATTATTTCCAAACATTCTCCCTTCCTTAGGGTGTTAACTCCGCCTCTAGTTGTAGAGCCGGTCTCAAGCCCGGATAAAGAGAGGAGAGGCACCCTAGCCCTTTAGCCCTTTATCCCATTAGCCCTTTTGCCCTTTTGCCCATTAGCCCTTTAGCCTATTAGCCCTACAAGGAATGTGCGGTAATCTAATCTTCTTAGAACAAAGGTATCCCCTGACATGTTGTATCGAGTACAGTGTTCTGTTTTAGTCTTGATCACTTATTTAGTGTTCTAAACACTTCAATCAATGTTCCGATCACATGATAAAGTTAACAGCATAGAGTGCAGTGTTCGATTCTAATCTTGTTATGTTTCTTTAGTGATTTGCAAGTCTAAACATGCATAATGACGTCATCACTGCAGCACGTGCTTACTCTAGCTATCCCGATGCAGGTTTATGCCTTGACATAAGAGGAGGCCTTAACAGCTTATGTATAGCCGCTATTGTTTAAAGATAGCTGCTGTTAAGAAAAAGCACGTCGAATTTTTCAAATTACATTTCAAAGATATGAGGTTTAGTGCTGTAAAGATACCTCCACGATGCAAAGCTAGCTTTCTTCATCAGAGCAGCCACCATCTTGTGTGAGCACCTCTAGACCGTATCATAAGGAGCTGTGTATAGTCACAGTCTTGTCGCTGCTACCTTGCGCAAGCACCCCTAAGGCGTCTCATAAGAGCAGCAGCCATCTTGTGCAAGCGCTTTTAAGCTGCCTCATAAGAAGCTATGTATAGCCCCCATCTTGTAGAATTAGATAGCTGCCAATGCCAAAGGGCCTAAGCAGGGATCGAACCGTCGATCTCATCATTAGACTATGTTTTTTTCTTGTTCCTGATACTGCAAACCTAGGTATCAGGTTTTGCTCTACGATGCACCGTTTTCGAGATATTTAACATTTTGCATTTAAGCCCCAAATTTAATGAATCGAACCTGCACGGCACGTTATACTCTCTACCATAGCTAAACCTGATCATGTTACGAATACTTCCTTCAATACAAGCTAAAACAGAGCGAATGCCAAAGGGCCTAAGTAGGAACCGAACCGTTGATCTCATCATTAGACTATGTTTTTCTTGTTCCTCGTACTGTGAACCGATGTACTGGGCAGAAATTTTTTTGTCCGTTTTGCTCTACGATGCACCGCTTTCGAGATATTTAACATTTTGCATTTAAGCCCCAAATTTAATGAATCGAACTAGCACGACGCGTTAGCCTCTAAGCTAGCTTTCTTCATAAGAGCAGCAGCCATCTTGCGCAAGCACCCTTAAGGCGTCTCATAAGGAGTCGTGTATAGCCGCCATCTTGTGTCCGCCATCTTGCGCAAGCATCCTTAGGGCGTCTCTAGCCATCTTGTGCAAGGACCCTTAAGTCGCCTCATAAGAGCAACCGCCATCTTGCGCAAGCATCCCTAGGGCATCTCATAAGGAGCCATGTATAACCGCCATCTTGCGCAAGCATCCCAAGGGCGTCTCATAAGAACCTATGTATAGCGGCCATCTTGCACAAGCACCTTTAAGGAGTCATGTATAGCCACCATCTTGTGCAATTAGCGTCGAGAGATGGCTGCTGTAGAATTTTTCTTTTTAAATTATCCACCACCATATTTCAAAGATATGTACCTAAAGAGTGTAGCACTGAGGTTTGCGATGTAAAATGGCGGATGACAGCTGACAAAAAAGCGCGTGAGTTTGTTTACTAAACAGGAGCACGTGGAATTTTTCAATTTGCCGCCACCACATTTCAAAGGTATCTAGCTAAAGATGGCAGCACGGTGCGCTCTTGATTAAAGATGGTGGATGAGAGCTAACAGAACTTTTCAAATTGCCCGCTACTACATGTCATAAAGAGGGCAGCACGGTGTTCTGTGGATTAAAGATGGCGGATGACAGCTGATGAAATTGTCCGCATGATAGCAGCACAGTGCTCTATTGATTAAAGATGGCGGATGACAGCTGTCAAAAAAGCACGTGGCTTTGTTTCCAAACAAGAGCACATAGAATTTTTCAAATTGCCGCCACCACATTTCAAAGGTATCTAGCTAAAGAGTGCAGCACTGTGCTCTGTTGATTAAAGATGGCGGATGACGGCTGTCAAAAAAGCGCGTGAGTTTGTTTTCAAACAAGAGCATGTAGAATTTGCCGCCACCACATAGAGGGCAGCACGGTGCTCTCTTGATTAAAGACGGCTGCTGTCATGTGGAATTGCCTGCCACCGCATTTCAAAGGTATCTAGCTAAAGAGGGCAGCACGGTGCTCTCTAGATTAAAGATGGCTGCTGTCAAAAAGCATTTTTCAAATTATCCGCCACCACATTTCAAAGGTAAGTAGCTAAAGAGGGCAGCACTGTGCTCTATAGATTAAAGATGGCGGATGACAGCTGTCGAAAAAGCACGTGGATTTGTTTATCTCACGCTAGTGAGGTTAAGTTGGTAGCACTAAGGTTTAGGCCCGCCAAGATGGCAGCACTGCCGATGACAGGTGACGAATTTTACATCTACTACGATAAAGAGGGCAGCACAGTGCTCTGTGGTTTAAAGATGGCGGATGACAGCTGTCAAAAAAGCACGTGGCTGTCAAAAAGCACGTGGTTTTGTTTACCACGCGCTAGTTAGGTTAAGTTGGTAGCACTAAGGTTTAGGCCCGCCAAGATGGCAGCACTGCCGATGACAGGTGACGAATTTTACATCTATTACGATAAAGAGGGCAGCACAGTGCTCTGTGGTTTAAAGATGGCGGATGACAGCTGTCAAAAAAAGCACGTGGCTTTGTTTACCACGCGCTAGTTAGGTTAAGTTGGTACTACTGAGGTTTAGGCCCGTCAAGATGGCAGTACTGAGGTTAGCGATGCGTTGTTGTCTGTCAAAAAGCACGTGGGTGTCAAAAAACACGTGGATTTGTTTACCTCCCGCTAGTTAGGTTAAGTTGGCACTACTGAGGTTTAGGCCCGTCAAGATGGCAGTACTGAGGTTAGCGATGCGTTGTTGTCTGTCAAAAAACACGTGGCTTTGTTTACCTCGCGCTAGTTAGGTTAAGTTGGCACTAGTGAGGTTTAGGCCCGTCAAGATGGCAGCAGTGAGGTTAGCGATGCGTTGTTGTCTGTCAAAAAGCACGTGGCTTTGTTTACCTCGCGCTAGTTAGGTTAAGTTGGCACTACTGAGGTTTAGGCCCGTCAAGATGGCAGCAGTGAGGTTAGCGATGAGTTGTTGTCGATGACAGCTGTCAAAAAGCACGTGGCTTTGTTTACAAATTCAAATCTCCCGCCAAAATTCAAATTTCCCGCCAAAAATTCAAATTTCCCGCCAGAATTCAAATTTCCCGCGGGAGGAGGCGCCAGAACCATCCAATTATACTAATAATAATAATAATAATAATAATAATAATAATAATAATAATAATTGTTACGGGGCTACCCGTGGAATGCAGAGGTGAAAGAAGGTGCGGGCTGGAATGGATCTATCCACAATATGAAACCAAAACTTAAAATTTAACCGAAGATTATATTTTCAATAGACAACAAGATTTAACAAATTATCACTAGGTGAAATAACAAAAATCAGGTACAAGATATACTTTTTACAAACGAAAGCACAAGTTCAGGGATCTTAACCTTGTAAGACTCCGGTCGTCTGATCTATATGCGCTGATTTGGATACACTCTCCTGGATGCATACAGTATTTTGTGTCAGGATAGCTTCTATAATCGCTGATATGTAGTGATCCTCCCCGATGACATTTCCTAGTTTGGTTAGATATCATCAAAGGTGGGCTTCATGAGCCTACTGTGGCAGCGCCACGCCAGTGGTCAAAGAAACAACATGTAACTCATAAGCAGGGATAAATTCGCAAATCGTCCTCATTCTGTATCGATTTTGTTCAGCTTTACTGCCACGTGCTTTTGGAGAAAATGTCAGATTAATATTTCGTGTTGAAAGCGCGAATAGAAACATGACACTTCGCATACATTCATGAAGGAAACGTGTAGTCCACTGCAAATTCCCGAGCAAAGATCGGGTACAAACGCTAATCAAGAAATAAATGTTCAACTTCTGTTAAGTCACTTACGAGATATCTAGATAAACAACTAATAGGGGATCTGCCACCCGGGCGACAGCATTAAATGGAGATCGGTGATGATTGACTGGCGTGTCACAGGGCTGTGTCCCCTCACCTCTCCTTTTTTAATAATGACTATGGGACAGTGTTCAAAGGAGCTGTCGAGGTTGTTAACCTAGGCATCCGAATCAATGTAATTAATAACATCCGCTTTGCTGATGATTCGGTTGTGTTAACCAGTAACCTTGCTGTTAATAACATCGTAAGGATCAGTGCAGCATGTGGTCTTTCCATGAATATTGGCAAGCTCAAGCTGATTATATTTGGTAAAACACGTAAGGTGGCCTCTCCGCACATCAAATACACAAATGTTCAACAAGTGACATCCTTCAAACATCTTCGGATTATTGTGAATGAGAATTGCGATCCAAAGAATGAAATATTATCTAGGATTGGTCAATACAAACATATGGTCAAAAATATGAAGGCCCTATTCACCTGTTAGGATGTTGCGATGCTATGTTTTCTCTGCCTTAATGTATAGTTTCGAAGCTTGGACGGTCAGCCCTTTGCTGGAGAGGTGGATTGAAACTTTCGAAATGCACTTCTGCAGAAGAATACTCCGAGTATCCTGGGTTATAAGAAGGAACTCCTCAGCTTGCATGTATATGAGTACTTACGCTCGCAAAATATCGAACACGCACTCTTCCTTCCTTCTTATCAGGATTTCATCACTGCTAGAATCGATTACCGTCCGGAGACACGAATCCTCACTATTTACGCACTGTAATTATTGTAAAGATTATTGTTGACGAAAATATAAATCTGGCAGCTTGCGAGTACGGGCAGAGGGGGAAGGGGGAAAGAGGTCTAGGAAGTGAGCGGTAGGAGACAGGGGAAGCACGGTGGAATGCGCATGCTATACTATATCTTTGCATCAGGAAGAGAACTTGCACTTCACCTCTGATTATTGAACCATTCGTAAGTTACACCTGTAATGTTCTTGTAAAATGGATAGAAAATATCCTAGTGGTGCCAGAAAACGTAAATGAAAAGAACAACATTTGAAAGAAATTGAAAAGTTGCCGAAAATATCAACATTTTTTGACAGGAAGTCTCCAAGTGCATCGACAACTGAAGAGACTGTTACTGGTTAATTGGAATCTTCTACAGGTAAGCGAATAGTGTAATATCTAAGTCTACTGGTTTAAGAAAGATTAGGTCTTTACAGAATTGGAAAGCATGATCTCACCGAGCTCGATAGTTGCAGTCGCTTAAGTGCGGCCGTAACCAGTATTCGGGAGATAGTTGGTTCGAACCCCACTGTCGGCAGCCCTGAAGATGGTCTTCTGTGGTTTCCCATTTTCACACCAGGAAAATGCTGGGGCTGTACCTTAATTAAGGCCACGGCCACTTCCAGTCCAGGGGCCGATGACCTTCGATGTTAGGCCCCTTAAAACACCAAGCATCAACAACTTCCAGTCCTTCCTGTCCCATCGTCGCCATACGACCTATCTGTGTCGGTGCGACGTAACGCAACTTGCAAAAAAAGAGAAAATAAAGAAACCATGGCCCTTAGGAAGATGGTTTTAGGAACAATGAAAGGGAATCCTAATGTGTACTTTAAACTTCAGTCACATTGTATGGAATAACTCGGAGTCGTAAATAATAAATTGCCGATCTCGTTGGTGTAGTGGTATCAATAATGACTGCCACCCCCGAAGACCCAGGTACCTTCCCCGGCGCTGCCTGAGGGAGGGGCTTGGTATGGGGTCTCATTAACTTGTTCAGAGCACTCCGAATTAAACCCAGACCCGACAAGGTGTGGTCACACGTTCACTTACTTAGTAATAAATGATTTAATAAATGCACGAATTAAAAAACCACAATGGTCCACAGCCGCGGAGGAACTTGCCTTACCAAGTGACCGCTGCCCAACCTCTAGGACCTGCAGATTCATGCGCCACTGACGGCAACGACAGTATTGTTAACTACGTCGGAGTAAAACAAATAGGTAAGGTTTGGATGAAAAGAGTTACAATTGGCTGAAATGGATCTAGATTAAAATAATAATATGTTTTAACGATATTTCTGTATTTTTGGATGCAACGTTGCTGACGTAGGAAGGAGAAAACGTTACTTTGCCACAGCACTTGCGGATATACATAAGACAGATATTTGAATTTGCTGACTAGGACACTTTCCGTTAGCCGATATTTCTATTGATCGACATTCGGATAATCGATACTTTACTGCAGGCAGGAATGAGTTTGCCAATGATATAACCAAAGACATTGTAGTATTATGACTTGCAAAAAAGTGGTACAAGTCATAGTACTACAATGGCCTTCGTTGTCTCATAATACCACTTGTGCTAGCTTTTCACATGTTGATTTAGTTTTAAATTTTAGATTTTAAATTCGTATAATGCCAATAATATAATGGGAATGAGATCGTAGTAAGTTCTGTTTTGTATGTCGATTGGATAGTGATGATGAGACAAATGTAAAATATATTTTGGCATTATGAAATATTAACATGAAAAGTAGAGAAAAATTGCAGTTTATTTCAACAATTCCCTACTCATCAATTTAAGTGGCAGTAGTTCTATAACGACTTCAGTATGCTAGTCTTACGTGATGTTACGAAGAAAGGGCCCCATATTTTTTTAATAGCTCAGGGCCCCCAAACACCTTAATCCGGCATTGAAGCTCAAGTACATCGGGCACACCATTCTAATTTCCTGTGGCTATTTCTAGCTGGGTGCGGCCCTTGTAAGGCAGAACGTCCGATGAGGGTGGGTGGCATCTGCCATGTGTAGGTAACTGCGCATTATTGTGGTGCAGGATAGTGTTATGTGTGGTGTGAGAGTTGCAGGGATGTTGGGGACAGCAAAAACACCCAGCACCCGGGCCACTGGAATTAACCAATGAAGGTTTAAACCCCAGACCCGGTCCGGAATCGAACCCGGGAACCTCTGAACCGAAGGCCAGTGCGCTGACCATTCAGCCAACGAGTCGGACTGGGTACACCATGACAGGTGAACTTCTCCAACTAATCATGGCGGGGAAACTTGAAAGACAACGAATTGTGGGGAGAAGGAGAAATTCCTGCCCTAAAATCCTGCACCGCTGTTAGGACGGACTTGTACTGAAATCTTTCGAGGCACTGTTTCGCGGATAAGTCATAATAAATTGGGTCACCAAACTTCGCAGGGTGACGACATTCTAAGAAGAAGAAGAAGATGATGATTGATTCAAACTGAATCTTTGATAAGAAAGAGAAAACTGCAGAGTATTCACGTGTGGGACCAAGTGTGCATGGTTGTGTATTATCTCGGATATTTCAATCAATCAATAATGGTCTGCATTTAGGACAGTCGCCCAGGCGGCAGATACCCTATCTGTTGTTTTTCTAATACGTTTTTAATGATTTCAAACACATTGGGTATTTGTTGAACATCTCCCTTGGTAACATATTCCAATCCCTAACTCCCCTTCCCATAAACGAATATTTGCCCCAGTTTGTCCTCTTGAATTCCAACTTTTTCTTCATATTGTGATCTTTCCTACTTTTAATGACACCACTCAAACTTATTCTTCTACAAATGCCATTCCACGCCATCGCTCCGTTGACAGCTCGTCTTCTTTCTTCCAAGTCTTCCAAGCCCAAACATTGCAACATTTTTGTTACGCTACTCTTTTGTCGGAAATCACCCAGAACAAATCGAGCTACTTTTCTTTGGTTGTTTTCCAGTTCTTGAATCAAGTAATCCTGGTGAGGGTCCCAGACACTGGAACCATACTCTAGTTTACTCTCCTTTACATCCTTACTACAACCCCCTAAACACCCTCATAACCATGTGCAGAGATCTGCACCCTTTATTTACACTCCCATTTACATGATGGTGAACATTTTACAAGCAACTAAATAACATTTCAGTGCATTTCGTGTTGCCACATACGGTGTTAATAAAAAATGATGTTTAATATTTTGTGTTTATAAGTTCTTACTGAAATGTGGTTAGGTGTAAGAAAGGAGCATGCGTCCTAACTTTGCTATAAATAAAATAGACTATGTATACGAGGGTTAGGGAAAAAGCCATTGTAACTATCTTTCTTCCTTGCAGATATATGAGTGGATCACAAACTGCCATTTGCCGCGTGGAAACTATACAGGTATAGTGTGTACTCACAACAACAGATGGCTCTGTGATTGCTGGTAGTAGCATAGAGAGCGCTGTGAAATCGGTTGTGTGGCGAGCGTCGTGCGAGATGGAAGTAACCGGTGTTGAGCAGCGCGCAAGCATAAAAACAGCCGTTCTTTGCGTGAGAAATGTGAGAAAATGTCACAGTGAATTGGTGTAAGCCCTAAGGATTAATGCCCTCCCATACCGTCCAGTAGCATGGTGGGTAGGAAAGTTTCAGCAAGGACGTGTGGCAACCGGTGATCAGCAACGGTTGGGACGACCTCTCAGTGTGTGGACCGTCATCGAGCAGCTCCTGGAGGAAGACAGACGATGGACGCTACTGGAGTTAGAGAGGGCAAGTGGCATCAAGAAGCGCACCATTCATAGGATCGCGGACAAGCTGCAACTTCGGAAAATCCCATCGTGGTGGGTACCGCGTGCTCTGACGGTAAATGAACGGTGGATGCGATATGCAACATGCTCCGACCGCCTAGCTCGCTGGCAAGAGGACGGCAGCCGCGTCATGCCATGAATAATCACCATCAATTAATTTTGGACCATGGCATACGAACCGGAACTCAAACGTCAGTCCGCGGAGTGGGACATGCCGGTTCACCAAGGCGGCAGAATTTCCGTCAGAATCCTGAAAGTACCAAAAAAGACCAGTGTTACAAACCAGAGTTAAAAGGAGGTGGCCGGCAATTATATTAGCTGCTGAACGGACGGCTAATATTTCTGGATGAATAATATTACTAATTGTTTCCATACATACTATAAAAGGAATTAGGACGGGAGGTATTCCTTGTGGTACTATATGGGCAATTATGTAGATTGTGTAGTTGATTCACCCATATAACATGAAAGATAATCATAGGGGAAGGGCCAAGGCAAGTGTCAGAGCCAGGTGACTAGAGCTTGTAAAAATATAGGGAAACAATCCTAGAAAATTATTAAAGAGAATCAGCGAGGGTAATAAGATGAAAATAAAGGTTCTTCCATTATGTCTGGCTGGACCAATAAAGGGTTTTGAACTCATGAATTGAAAATCAGTTGATGGAGATTCGTGAAGGAATTAATCAGTAAAATAAAGGTATAAGATGTCCTAGGAATGTCGTTAACTAATTAAGTCAGGGCCTCTCAGGGTGCATGCGCCTGGTGCACTGTGCACGGTGCAAAAGACGACTTCGCTTGATTGACCAGAGTGCAGACCCCCACTCATCGATTTGGAGCAATAGCGCTGTCTCTCTCTTTCCCCACGCCTGTCTCGCTCGCTCCCCCCTGTCTCCCTCTTCCTCACTTGCTCCGTAGCGCTCCAAATTCGAGCTGAGTTGAGCCGAGCTCAGCCGAGTAACCCAGAGACGAAGCGTTGGTCCGAGCCGAGCGGGACCGATGCACTGTGCACAGGAACTCTGCGCCGCTGTTTGCACGCGTGAGATTTTGGGTGTTTGGGAGGAACTGAATTAAGTGATACATTTATAACTGTAGATGTGGGGTAAAAAATTGAGAAGAGGTTATTAATCATTTTCAAGTTATGGACTCTGTTTTTAATAAGGGTGTGTCAGTTGGTGTGGGAATATTGTAATTTAAAATGTAATAGTTTATACTTGCGAATAAGATAAGAGCAGCCTAAAATATGAAGAATAAAAATAATCAGTTATATGTACTATTTGAGGATTAAACAAATATTAAATCCTTAACTATTTTAGTATAGCGTACTACTGTTATATAGTATATTAACGAATTTCTTCATCAGAAGTAGGTGTTAATTAATATAAAATGGTTTAAGAGACCATCTAATGATGACTTTGCTGTATTATTGATTCATTTAATAAATGAGTTGATAATGATTCTTTCAATTACAATAGGTATGAATCTGTGATTGGAACCACAGGTTTCTGACCATTGGCCATAAAATAATCCAGGTCGTTTTACCAGGAGTAGCATCAACCTTTACACCTTGATGGTGATCGTCGCGTATGACATCAGGGATGTCATTATGTGCAACTTCATTCCGCACGGCAGAACAATGTGCGCAGAGTAATACAGGAACTTCCTGGTGCGACAGGTACGAGTTGGCGTTCGGGACAAATGTACGGATCTTGCGGTCAGTGCAATGATATTGCACAACAACGCAAAACCACATAAAGCACATTGTGTACTGCAACAAGTGAGACGCTGGGGAGCGAAGAATTGGAGCACCCGCCGTATTCTCCTGTCCTTTCACCCTGTGACTTCCATCTCATAGGAAAGGTAAAGGAACCACTACGCAGTTGGTAGTTCGCGACACGAGAGGGCATTGCCAATGCTGTGAGACAAAGATGACCCGATTCACACATGGTGCAGCAAATGGTGACGCAGATGATATTCATTGCATCCCACACCGTTGGCAGCTTGTGGTGAACGTTGCAGGGGACTACTTTCAGGCCTTTAGAACCAGTTTTGTCATGTCAAGAGTATGTGTGCTGTACTGGAATGTAGAAGGTGTGTTATATTGCGGCATGAAACCAGTATTGTCCTGTACACTACCGTAATAAACATGTGAGGGCCAACGTTCGCACCCCGTCCTTTCGTCTGTGTAGGTCGCATATTTCAACCGGCCTGGTGTCTGCAAGAAAGAGAAATGTTGCAATGACTTTTGCCCCAACACTCGTATATTCCTCACTCCGGTTGTAAACAGACATCACAGTCAAGTTCAACTTCCAAGTTTAAACTGTAACATGATGACGAGGTAAGTGACGCTTCCAGCGATGAATGAATGCAGCAGAGTAGAGTTGATAGCGAAGAACCCTTTCACTCTGAAACTTAACTCAGACCGAGATAATTCTTCAGCGAAGAACCGCAGTTCACTGGCGGTTCTCTTGTCCAATGTCCTCAAAAGTTGAAATTTCTCAACTGAAGCAATTGTAGTACCAGCTTCTTTGCTGATCGAGTGACCTGCAGTTGTTATTAAAATGACCAAAGTAAAGTAATAAATTAACCAATGCAAGGTGATATGTTGCAAGACAGTCACATTATGACCGAGCGATTGGTCTGAAATATCAAGAATGATTGTTAAATAAATATAAGCATATGATACAATTGACATGAAATAAGTACCAAAAATGAATAAGAGGGGAATACCGAATGCCGAATTAGTTAAACCTACAACAGAATGGAGAATAGAATTCACTTTCCTAAAGTTATGTATTCTATCGCATTGGAGCCGCAGTTGAATTCCTCCCTGGAATAACTTTCTGTAGAAGTGTACGTCATCCCACACTGATGTACAGTTTCTCCTCAATGACGGTGGTTGGAGATGTTCTAAAGAGTCACGGGCAGACTTGGAGACACAGGGAGATTGCATCCAGCAAATGTTCCTTCTGTTACACGATTCATGACCAGTTTGCAGTAGTATAATTTCTTTTTGAAGGCAATAATTCAATAGCTTTAATCGATATTTCACGTGAAGTGCTATTTCAATAAACTGCACGACGGTGATGAGGACTACAGAATTCACAAGGAAGGTTATAATCCTCGTAAGCCACGGCAATCCCAAGCCGAATACGGCAATGCACAAACCACCTGCATAGTAAGCAGAGAGCAGTATTAATATTACCACCGGACGAAGTCTCATTTTTCCGTTCACTTTGTAAATGCTCTTTGGAAGGTATTGGTCGATCAAATGCAAGAGGCAGTAAAGGTCTCCTTGAAAACGATGACTGAAAAGCGTGTACCAAACCAAGCATACCAAACTTGATTGAATATGCAAATGAAACTGAAGAATTTGACTGACCATGTCAGATATTTTTAAGTTAATGCCATATCCTTCGGAATATATCCGTAAAAGTATACATGAAATTATCAACGACACAACACAGAATGAATACAAGATTTGCCTCTTCGTACGCACTCTTCGAATATATTCGTCGTTGCGAGTTCGCAGTGGAGCCAGTGCGAATAATCTGGAGGCGAACGCCAGAGGTTTCACAGCTTCAAACACGTCGCAGGAACGAAATATCGGCCACATTATTCGCATTGGGTGTGGGCTGCACTTTGAGAGCGGCTTCGGTAACACGCACTCTATACTTAAGGACTCTGTAAAAAAGAATATAGATCAGAAAAGAACCTATTAAAGTAATGGCCGCTAACTCTTTAGTCAATGTCTTTCGAAAGTGTGGCATAGACCACAAAGCGGATGTCGGAGATGGAAAAATAATTAATTAAGCACTTTGTCATACTGTGATCGATAAACTTTAACCTTTTCTATCCAATATTCTTAATGAGTTTAATGAATGTTTCAAGCTGACAGTGGAGAGATGGCTTGGAATGACATTAGTAGATTAATATGGCAGTGGCGCATGCTGGGCTACCACAAGACTTAGGTTACCCTCTGCGATGGTTGGTTTGATGAACATCAAGCCTTAAGAGTTTCGAGCTGCAGCCAGTAGCCAATGGCTGTGTTGTCAAGGCTGTGTCACAACCTACTGCCCTGGCCTCTGCTACTGAAATGCTCAATCTGTGATCAGTGGAGATGGTAGCCTGAGGTGTAGCAAATTAAAGTCCGGCTTTGTGGCTAAATGGATAGAATGCTTGCCTTTGTGTGATAGCCTCGGTTCAGTTTTCAGAATCAAACCCCTCATACTGTTAATTCCCCTGACTTGGAGACTGGGTAGGAGCTGCCTGTTCGAGGCGGTAAAGGCGTGTTCGGCTCAACCGGAAGGACGTGAGTTCGAATCCCCGTCAGGACGTCGTAAAATTTAAGAAACTAGATTTCCACTTCCGGAGGTGCACTTGGCCCTGGGGTTCCATCAGCCTACACCAAAAATGAGTACCAAGTTAATTCCTGGGGGCAAAGGCGGCCGGGCGTAGAGCTGACCGCTCTAACCCGTCAAGAGCCGAGGTTGCGGACAGTGGAAGCCTTTACCTTTCACTCCTCCAAGGGCCTTCATAGTCTGTACGGAGATGACTTTTGCTTTTTTTGTTTTTCTTTTTTTTGTTTTTTGAGACTGGGTGTTTATGACGTGTTCGCCATTTATTTTATCCTCATTATGACACCACCAAGCCTATACAGATGCCACGCACCTTTATAATAATAATAATAATAATAATAATAACAATAACAATAATAATAATAATAATAATAATAATAATACTCCCGTGTGGGGTTTACCAGTTACCTCCATCGGGCGCGTCCCATTGGAATTGGGGAAGCTCGCTGGCTTTGCCGCCAGTAGAGTCAGAGGGTAGTAGGACCACCGTGAAAAAAAAAAAAAAAAACTGGTCCCTTGCCGGGGTTACGGCGAAGACTGGTAAATGACCAGAAGCCAGAAAATATCTTGAGGCAACCCCTAGGGCTAACAACCTTAGTTGTAAAAGGGTAGGTACCCGTCCAAAACAATGTCAAGTCAAGAAGCATGATGGCACAACGTTTTAAGAAACATATCCCAGGGGGTAAGTTTTCGAATAAATCCCTCGTCGTGAGCGCCACGGAGCACGAGTCTCGTTCGGATTCTGGGGGAGACTCGACATCATGCAAGAGACGAGTCGGAGCGTTTCGGTGTACCCCGAAGAGTCAAAAACTCAGGCCAAAATCCAAAACCTTTCTAGCAACTTTCAACATTAATTCACTTACACAAACTGGCAAGCTGAAAACCCTCACCAAAGCTCTTCATGAAAATCAGATATCCATAATGGCCCTACAAGAAACAAGGTAACCAGATGAAGAGATTTTTGAATCCGAAGGCTACCGATTTTTCAAGAGCAAAGCGCAAAGAGGAATCCTCAATGGAGCTGTGACGCTTGGAACCGTGTTTGCTGTTAGAACCAAGATCCTTAAATCGGTTTCAAATTTTGAACCTGTGAATGGCAGTTTGTCTATACTAACAATTAAATGCGCGAACAAAACCTACGCCCTAGTTAACACACATGCTCTGACAAAGGATAAGAACAAGTCTGATCAAGACGAAGTTGATAATTTCTGGGACCTACTGGATGAAAAATTAAACAAAATTTCCAAACACCATGTCAAGCTTATTTTGGGTGACTTCAATGCCCAACTAGGTCGTGAACAGAAGTACAAGAAAGTTATAGGAAATTACCCTGCTCACAAAAAAACCAATCCCAACGATAAAAGACTGGGGTCCATTTGTGAAAATCACAACCTGCAGGTCATGTCGACCCACTTTCGCCATCTACCCAGAAAGCAAATGACTTGGCGTTCTCCCGTTCAAACTCTCGGATAGTTCCAAATAGATCATGTTACATTCTCCAGGAGAAACAGCCCTGAGGCATCAGTGTGCCCTCAGATCACTATATGCCTCTGATCAAATTCAAACCAATTCCTGCAAACAGGAAGACAACCAAAGAGATCACATGCTTCGGCAACGATAAACTTCGTCAAAGAGTCGAGGAGTTCCAGGAGAAGGCTATATCAAATGACTGTGACTTTAAGAACACCAAAAGTCTTCTTGTTGAGGCCGCCAAAGACGTTGCAGAAATCAAAAGAAGCAAGAAGCATGCCTGGTGGAATGATACCTGCGAATCAGTCCTCAAAGAAAGACTCCATGCGTGGAAACAGTAGTACTCTACAAAATCAGAAACTTATTGGGTATCCTACAAAACCCAACGTGTCCAAGTAGCTAGGGTGTTCAGAACAGAGAAACGTAAATACGAAAAATCTCCCATTGAAAAGATAGAACAAAACTTCAGGAAGAAAGAAAGCAGAGAGTACTACAGAGCCTTCAAACGCAAACTCAATGGCTATAAACCACCATCTCTATGCTTTGAGCGAAAGGACGGCACACTGGTGACGTCAAATGAAGAAAACTGCAGCATTCTGGCAGACTACCGTACTTCAAGAATTTACTCAATTGCTCTAAACCGAAAAGCCCCATTGAGACCAAGGAACCCTTACTCAGGTACCCATATTCCAGACCACCCGACAGGGCTGAAATCAAGTGCCACATTGCCCGTCTCAAAAATAACAAAGGACCGGGGGAAGACTCAGTAGTAGCAGAACTATGGAAATATGCCCCATAGGAATCACTTGATATCTTGCAAAATCAAATAGAAAAAATTTGGAGCAAGGAGACCCTACCCGAAGATTGGAAAATAGCTTTGATCCATCCATTAAACAAAAAAGGCAGCATGAAGAACATCAACAACTACAAAGGAATATCTTTGCTACCCGCGACTTGCAAAATTCTATCACTTGCCATCCTGGAGCGTTTGGAAGCACAAGTCGAACATCAAATAGGTGAATATCAAGGAGGGTTCAGGAAAGGCCGAACAGATCCAAAATCTCAAAACGATCATCAGATATTGTACACTAAGGTCCAAGCAGTATGTGTCTGTCTTTGTGGACTTCAAAAAGCGTACGACTCCATTGACCGGGAAGTCCTGCTAAACATCCTAAATGAATATGGAGTTGATTTGAAACTGTTGGCATTATTTAGAACCACCCTGACCGATACAATCATTCAATCTCTACTCATCTGCATTTAGGGCAGACACCCAGGTGGCAGATTCCCTATCTGTTGTTTTCCTAGCCTTTTCTTAGGTGACTGCAAAGAAATTGGAAATTTATTCAAACATCTCCCATGGTAAGTTATTCCAATCCCTAACTCCCCTTATCATAAACGAATATTTCCTCAAATTTGTCCTCTTGAATTCCAACTTTATCTTCATATTGTGATCTTTCCTACTTTTAAAGACCCCACCCAAACTTATTCGTCTACTGATGTCCTCCCACGCCATCTCTCCTCTGACAGCTCGGAACATACCATTTAGTCGAGCAGCTCGTCTCCTTTCTCCCAAGTCTTCCCAGCCCAAACTTTGCAACATTTTTGTAACACTACTCTTTTGTCGGAAATCACCCAGAACAAATCGAACTGCTTTTCTTTGAATTTTTCCAGTTCTTGAATCAAGTAATCCTGGTGATGGTCGCATACACTGGAACCATACTCTAGTTGGGGTCTTACCAGAGACTTATATGCCCTCTCCTTTACATCCTTACTACAACCACTAAATACCCTCATAACGATGTGCAGACATCTGTACCCTTTATTTACAATCCCATTAATGTGATTACCCCAATGAAGATCCTTCCTTATATTAACACCTAGATACTTACAATACCTCCTCTGCGAACCATGTGACCTTGCCGCGGTGGGGAGGCTTGAGTGTCCCAATGATGCAGATAGCCGAGCCGCAGATGCAACCATGTCGGATGGGTATCTGTTGAGAGACCAGACTAACGAATGGTTCATCGAAAGGGGGGTAGCAGCCTTTCGGTAGTTGCAAGGGCGGCAGTCTAGATGATTGACTGATACGGCCTTGTAATAATACTCAACATGGCTTAGCTGTGTTGATACTGCTACACGGCTGAACGCAACGGGAAACTACAGCCGTAACTACCTCCCGAGGACATGCAGCTCTCTCTGTATGAATGGTGTACTGATGATGGCTTCCTCCCGGATAAAATATTCCGGAGGTAAACTAGTCCCCCATTCGAATCTCCGGGTGGGGACTACACGAGAGGGGGCGATCATCAGGAAGATGGATACTGACATCCTGCGAGTCGGAGCGTGGAATGTTAGAAGTTTGAATCGTTGTTGTAGGTTAGAGAATCTGAAAAGGGAGATGGATAGGCTAAAGTTAGATGTAGTTGGTATAAGTGAAGTACGTTGGCAGGAAGAACAAGATTTTTGGTCAGGTGACTACCGAATTATCAAGACAAAATCAAACAGGGGAAATACAGGAGTTGGTTTAATAATGAATAAGAAAATAGGGCAGCGGATAAGCTACTACGACCAGCATTGTGAAAGAATTATTGTCGTCAAGATAGACACCAAACCAATGCCCACCACAATAGTGCAGGTTTATATGCCTACTAGTTCAGCGGATGATGAAGAAATATAAAGAATATATGAGGAGATAGAAGATTTAATACAATATGTAAAAGGTGACGAGAATCTAATTGTGATGGGAGAGTGGAATGCAGTGGTAGGCCAAGGAAGAGAAGGTAGTACAGTAGGAGAATTTGGATTGGGACAAAGGAACGAAAGAGGAAGTCGGCTGGTTGAATTCTGCACTGATCATAATTTAGTCCTTGCCAATACGTGGTTCAAACACCACAAACGACGGCTGTATACGTGGACGAGATCTGGAGACACTGGAAGGTATCAAATAGACTTCATTATGATTAGGCAGAGATTCAGAAACCAGGTGTTGGATTGCAAAACTTTCCCGGGAGCAGACGTGGACTCTGACCACAACTTGTTGGTCATGAAATGCTATATGAAGCTCAAGAAATTGAAGAAAGGAAAGAATGCAAAAAGATGGGATCTAGACAAGTTGAAAGAAAAGAGTGTGAGGAATTGTTTCAAGGAATGTGTTGCACAAGGACTAAATGAAAATGCTGAAGGAAACACTGTAGAGGAAGAGTGGAGAGTCATGAAAAATGAAGTCAGTAGGGCTGCTGAAGAAATGTTAGGAAGGAAGAAAAGATCAACTAAGAATCAGTGGATAACTCAGGAGAAACTAGACCTGATTGATGAACGACGAAAATACAAGAATGCTAGAAATGAAGAGGGCAGAAAAGAATACAGGCGATTAAAGAATCAAGTAGATAGAAAGTGCAAGGTAGCTAAGGAAGAATGGCTGAAGGAGAAGTGCAAGGATGTCGAAGGCTGTATGGTCCTGGGAAAGGTAGATGCTGCATACAGGAAAATCAAGGAAACCTTTGGAGGAAGGAAATCTAGGTGTATGAATATTAAGAGCTCAGATGGAAAGCCACTTCTAGGGAAAGAAGACAAAGCGGAAAGATGGCAGGAGCATATCCAACAGTTGTATCAAGGTAAAGATGTAGATAATTTGGTTCTGGAACATGAAGAGGCTGTTGATGCTGATGAAATGGGAGACCCAATTTTGAGGTCAGAGTTTGACAGAGCTGTGAGTGACCTAAATAGGAACAAGTCACCTGGAATAGATGACATTCCCTCTGAATTACTGACTGCCTTAGGAGAAACCAGCATGGCAAGGTTCTTTCATTTAGTATGCAAGATGTGTGAGATAGGAGAAGTCCCATCCGATTTTCGGCAGAATGTTGTTATACCTATTCCCAAGAAAGCCGGTGCTGACAGGTGTGAAAACTACCGCACCATTAGTTTAGTATCTCATGCCTGCAAAATTTTAACACGTATTATTTACAGAAGAATGGAAAAACAAGTTGAAGCTGAGTTGGGAGAAGATCAATTTGGCTTCAGAAGAAATGTAGGAACACGTGAAGCAATCCTGACTTTACGTCTGATCTTAGAGGATCGAATCAAGAAGGACAAGTCCACGTACATGGCATTCGTAGATCTAGAAAAGGCATTCGATAATGTTGATTGGAACAAGCTATTTATGATTTTGAAGATGATAGGGATCAGATACCGAGAACGAAGAATTGTCTACAATCTGTATAAAAATCAGTCTGCAGCAATCCAGAAAGGAGTGAGGCAAGGCTGCAGTTTGTCCCCTCTCATTTTCAATGTTTACATAGAACAGGCAGTACAGGAAATCAAAGAGAAATTTGGAAAGGGAATCACAGTCTAAGGAGAGGAAATCAAAACCTTGAGATTTGCCGATGATATTGTTATTTTATCTGAGACTGCAGAAGATCTCGAGAAGTTGCTGAATGGTATGTATGAAGTCTTGGGTAAGGAGTACCAGATACAAATAAATAAGTCCAAAACAAAAGTAATGGAGTGCAGTCGAATGAAGGCAGGTGATGTAGGAAACATTAGATTAGGAAATGAAGTCTTAAAGGAAGTAGATGAATATTGTTACTTGGGTAGTAAAATAACTAACGAAGGCAGAAGTAAGGAGGACATAAAATGCAGACTAGCACAAGCAAGGAAGAGCATTCTTAAGAAAAGAAATTTTCTCACTTCAAACATTGATATCGGAATCAGAAAGATGTTTTTGAAGACTTTCGTGTGGAGCGTGGCATTGTATGGAAGTGAAACATGGACGATAACTAGCTCAGAAAGAAAGAGAATAGAAGCTTTTGAAATGTGGTGTTACAGAAGAATGTTGAAGGTGAAATGGATTGATCGAATCACGAATGAAGAGATACTGAATCGAATTGGTGAGAGGAGATCCATTTGGCTAAATTTGACGAGAAGAAGAGATAGAATGATAGGACACATCTTAAGACACCCAGGACTTGTTCAGTTGGTTTTTGAAGGAAGTGTAGGTGGTAAGAAAGGTAGGGATAGGCCAAGGTATGAATATGACAAGCAGATTAAGGCAGATGTAGGATGCAATACTTACGTAGAAATGAAAAGATTATCACATGATAGGGTGGCATGGAAGGCTGCATCAAACCAGTCTATGGACTGAAGACTCAAACAACAACAACAACAACATACAATGATCCCCAAAAGGAACTTTCACCCCATCAACGCAGTAATTAAAAGTAAGAGGACTTTTCCTATTTGTGAAACTCACAACCTGATATTTAACCCCGTTTATCACCATACCATTGCCTGCAGTCCATCTCACAACATTATCGAGGTCACGTTGCAGTTTCTCACAATCTTGTAACTTATTTATTACTCTATACAGAATAACGTCATCCGCAAAAAGCCTTACCTCTGATTCCACTTCTTTACTCATATCATTTATATATATAAGTAAACATAAAGTTCCAATAATACTGCCTCGAAGAATTCCCCCTCTTATTATTACAGCGTCAGATAAAGCTTCGCTTACTCTAATTCTCTGAGATCTATTTTCTAGAAATATAGCAACCCATTCAGTCACTCTTTTATCTAGTCCAACTGCACTCATTTTTGCCAGTAGTCTCCCATGATCAACCCTATCAAATGCTTTAGACAGGTCAATCGCGATACAGTCCATTTGACCTCCTGAATCCAAGATATCTGCTATATCTTGCTGCAATCCTACAAGTTGAGCTTCAGTGGAATAACTTTTCCTAAAACCGAACTGCCTTCTATCGAACCAGTTATTAATTTCACAAACATGCCTAATATAATCAGAAAGAATGCCTTTCCAAAGCTTACATGCAACGCATGTCAAACTTACTGGCCTGTAATTTTCAGCTTTATGTCTATCACCCTTTCCTTTATATACAGGGGCTACTATAGCAACTCTCCATTCATTTGGTAAAGTTCCTTCATGCAAACTATAATCAAACAAGCACTTCAGATATGGTATTATATAGCAACCCATTGTCTTTAGTATATCCCCAGAAATCTTATCAATTCCAGCTGCTTTTCTAGTTTTTAACTTTTGTATCTTACTGTAAATGCCATTGCTGTCATAGGTAAATTTTAATACTTCTTTAGTATTAGTCACCTCCTCTATCTGGACATTATACTTGTAACCAACAATCTTTACATACTGCTGACTGAATACTTCTGCCTTTTTAAGATCCTCGCATACACACTCCCCTTGTTCATTAATTATTCCTGGATTGTCCTTTTTGGAACCTGTTTCTGCCTTAAAGTACCTATACATACTCTTCCATTTTTCATTAAAATTAGTGTGACCACCAATTATGCTACCATCATGCTATCCTTAGCTGACTTCTTTGCTAGATTCAATTTCCTAGTATGTTCGTTCAATTTCTCCTTACTTCCACAGCCATTTCTAACTCTATTTCTTTCCAACCTGCACCTCCTTCTTAGTCTCTTTACTTCCCTATTATAATATAGTGAATCTTTACCATTCCTTACCACCTTTAAAGCTACAAACCTATTTTCACATTCCTCAACAATTGCTTTAAAACCATCCCAGAGTCTGTTTACATTTTTATTTACCGTTTTCCACCAATCATAGTTATTGAAAACTCCCTCATGCCTGTTTTATCAACCATATGGTACTGCCTAACAGTCCTAATTTTAATCTCTTCTTTTCTTTCACATTTATTTTTAATTACCACAAAAACAGCTTCGTGATCACTAATACCATCTATTACTTCGGTTTCTCTATAGAGCTCATCTGGTTTTACCACCACCACATCCAGAATATTCTTCCCTCTAGTTGGTTCCATCACTTTCTGAATCAGGTGCCCTTCTCATACTTTTTTGCCATTTGTTGGTCATGCTTCCTGCCATTTGCATTACCTTCCCAATTGACATTTGGTAAATTGATATCACCCGCTACGATCACGTTCCTTTCCTTCTCGTTACCCACATAGCTGATTATCTTATAAGATAATTCTGAATCAGCATCTGCGCTACCCTTTCCTAGTCTGTACACTCCAAGGACATCAAGTTGCCTATTATCTTTAGAAATGAGCCTTAACCCTAGAATTTCGTGCTTGTCACCTTTAACTTTTTCGTAGCTTACAAATTCTTCTTTCATGAGAATGAATACTCCCCCTCCTACCATTCCTATCCTATCTCTACGATACACCCTCCAGTTCCGTGAGAAAATTTCTGCATCCATTATATCATTTCTCACTCATGATTCAACTCCTATTACAATATCTGGAAAGTATATATCTATTAAATTACTTAATTCTATTCCTTTCTTTACAATACTTCTACAGTTGAGCACTAACAGTTTTATGTCATCCCTACTTGATTTCCAGTTCCCTGTTCCCTTAACACCGCTCCCTAGGCCACCCTGTTTCCCTGAATGTACCTCCCTATAACATTTCTAAACGAATTTCCTAACTTATATGTACCACTGCTGTTTAAGTGAAGGCCATCTGAGCACAGATCCCTATCTCCTACCCACCCATTAGGATCTAGAAATTTTACTCCCAGTTTCCCACATACCCACTCCATAGTCTCATTTAAATCCCCAATCACCTTCCAGTCAGTATCCCTCCTACAGAGTATTCCACTGATAACAATCTCCGCTTCCTTAAAGTTTACCCGTGCTGCATTTACCAGATCCCCTGTGAAGTTCCACGGATGTCTCTCGCATTCCTTTGACATCAAAACAGGAGTCCGACAAGGTGATGGGCTAGGCCTATCCCCGATACTCTTCAACTGCGTTCTTGAAAAGATCATCATAACCTGGCGGGTGAGATTACAGGAAACCAACTACAGTCCACTATGAATAGGTACCAAATCCAAGAGGATCGCAACAGACTGCTTGGCATTTGCCGATGATATTGCTGTTCTCTCAAACGACGTAGAAACCGCTAGAGCTCAAGTTGAAATGTTAAGGGAAATTGTCGAACAAACTGGTCTGCAGATATCGTTTGAGAAAACAGAAGTATGAGTAACATCAAAGAGGCCCCACCAAAAATCCATACAAAATACGGGGACATCACCCGAGTAGACAAATTCAAATACCTGGATGAGATCATCATGAAAAATGGACTGGACAAAGAAGCACTTCAGGAGCGAGTACGCAAACTGGAAATAGCCTACCAAACATCCCGTACAATCTACAACACCAAGATGCGTCACTAAGAAACAGTTCTGAAGCCAGTAGTTCTATATGCAGCTGAAACCCTGTCTCTAAATGCCAACAAAGGACTCCTTGAAGAACTGGAGAAAAAAGAGCGCAAAATTGTGAGAGGAATCTTGGGATCAAAGTACAGAAATGGAATCCATCAAAAGAGATCCAATGAGGAAGTCTACAGCAAAATAGAGAAAATTACCGATACAATCCGAAAAAGACGGGCACGATTTACGGCCATCTGAAAAGAATGGACGGAAGAAAGTTAACTAAAGGGACCTTTCACTTTTTTTATTAAAACCCGAAAACCACAATTCCCTGGTTTAGAAATACCAAAGAAGACCTGCAAATGCTACGTATCTCAGCTGAAGATGCACTTAACAGAGATCGCTTCCGCAAGAAAATATTGACGGATAGGCTAAACCGAGACGAGCAACCGAAGAGACGACACGGTGCCCCTTGGACAGAGGAGCGTAAGCAGGCCCACTCACAAAGAATGAGGGAAATTTGGGCTCTAAAGAAGACCAAGTTCAGTGTCAGATGCAACAAGACATAAATCCACTCTGATATTCACTGAAATGACTGTCAAGTGTCGCCTCCGCCCTATTCAGTAATATTTTTGAAAATATCTTATGGCCACTGGCAAAAGGGATATACCTCTATAGTTGTTGACATCTTGCTTGTTACTTTTAAGGATGTATAAGAACCACTTTCCATTCTTCCGGGATGTTCTCCGTTTCCTAGATTTCTTCAAATATCATCTATTGTATGATTGTTGGCTGAGACCATTTTATAAGTTCAGCCGTAATATAGTCTTCTCCATTAGCTTTGTTGTTTTTTATGGATTTAATGTTTTCTCGATGTATCAGCAGTAGGTGGTGGATATGCTTCTAAGTTTTCATGAATCTCTGGAAATTCTAATTTGTGGTTCGGTTCTTAACAGTTCATAAGTTGATCCAAGTGTTTTGCGAGTATTTCACAGTTCTCGGTGTTGGTTAGACCCATTCTGCCATTTTCATCACTAAAGCGAATACTTGGAGCTTGATAGCCATTCAGGTTGTTTTTAAAAGTTTGATAGAAAATACGTGAGTTACTTTTTGCAAAGTTATCCTGTATGTTAACAAGTTGTGATTTTTCAAAAGGTCGATTAGTACGCCTTACTATTGTTGCTGTTTCTTTTCTTTACTGCTTAAATTGCTCAAAGTGATATTTCTTTCCAAAGCAATTCCATTTTTTCCATAGTTTTGTTGTATATGTTAGCACTTCTTCACAAGTTCCATTCCACCAAACTTCCTTTTTAGTTTTTGATGACTCGAATACGTTCTTTATTGCACTGTTCTTTTCTTTGTATAATTCTTGCCAGTTACCATGTTCAGTTACTTGAATTTCTTCTTTTATTGCCGGTGTGATGTTCAGTCTGTATAACCTATATTATTATTATTATTATTATTATTATTATTATTATTATTATTATTATTATTATTATTATTATTATTATTATTATTATTATTATTTATTTATTTATTTATTTATTTATTACAAACTTCCCCCATGCGGAGGCTGCCACAAGGACAAAGTATGTCAACTGCACGGTATTTTGTTTTCTAAGTTACTGTTGACTTTGCTACTGTGCCAGGTAGAAAAATCACAAGGCTCAGGAATAAATTTGCAATATTGTTGTTCAAATGCTATATAGATGATTACGGAGTATGGTCACTGAACCTCGTATTGCGGCGATAGCGATGTCGTGAAGTCGTGTCCGACTGAGGCCGAGAGAATCCCATAGCTGTACAAGAAATTTAGGGATTGTGCCTCGAGCTCCGATCATGAGTCCATGGACGGAAATATTGTCTAGGTGATATTTATCTTTATAGTAGTTTACAGTTGGCTGGTAAACTGACTTCTTTTCGGCGTCCACCTCTTCGGCCTGGCCAACGTGCGACTCGAAGCGTGTTGTGGGATCTAAGATTAGTCCTTGCTTGCTAGCAGGTTGAAAAGCTATCATGTCAATACGCCTGTTACTCCCGTCGGAAGCTAAGCCAGAGACCTCTTCATGCACCGTGAAACCATGATCCCTCAGCGAGGTCGCAATAATATGTCGTATTGTATGATGGCGGGAATTTCTCAATACTTCCCCGTGAGGGCAGGCTCCCAGGACATGGGCAAGAGTTTCGTACTCTCTGTGGCAACGCCGACAGAGGGTGTTGTATATGTATATAATAATAATAATAATAATAATAATAATAATAATAATAATAATAATAATAATAATAATAATAATAATAATATTTTACCAGTAGAGTTATCAACCTTCAGCACCGAGATATGATGTTGCGGTTCTATGCTTTCTCTGCCCTAACGCATGGTTTCGAAGCCTGGACACTCAGCCCTCTGATGGAAAGGCAGATGGAACTATCAAAATTTTATTTTACAGAACAATGCTTCGAGTAAGGAAAAAATGAGCTAACGGCCATCAAAGAGCGAAAGCTCTGGTACATCGGACTTATCACGAAGGGGAACTTGAAGGACAACGAACGATCTGTGCAGAGAAGGAGAGACTCCTAGCTTAACATCTTGCGCCGCTGGTATGGACGAACTTGCATTCAAATCTTTCGAGGCGCCGTTTCGCATTTATCATAATCAATTAGATCGCCAACCTTCGCATGAGACGGTGTCCTAAGAAGTAGAAGAAGAAGATTGATTCAAACTGAATCTTTGACAAGAACAAGGTAACTGGAGAGTGTTCAGGCGTGAAAGTGTGTGGCTGTGTATTATCTCGGATATTGTCCGACTCGTTGGCTGAACGGTCAGCGTACTTGCCTTCGGTTCATAGGGTCTCGGGTTCGATTCCCGGCCGGGTCGGGGATTTTAACCTTAATTGGTTAATTCCAATGGCACGGGGGCTGGGTGTACGTGTTATCTTCATCATCATTTCATCCTCATCACGACGCCCAGGTCGCCTACAGGTGTCAAATAGAAAGACCTGCACCTGGCGAGCCGAACCGTTCCTGGGATATCCCGGCACTAAAAGCCATACGACATTTCATTTCATCTCGGATATTTACGTGATGGTAAACATTTTACAGGCAATTAAATACAATTTTAGTGTCCTTCGTCTTGCCACATAATGTGCTAATTATTTTACACTCATACTCGTTTGCGGCCATTTGAGACCACGTTAAGCAACAATCACACATTACTGGAAGCCTTCTTTCAGGCCAAAATATTTGCATTCTTCCTCTGTCAGTCTGTCTTCTGTCTTCTGTCCATCACCTATTCATTTTCTGTTGGTTATGAAAGCCTGTGAATCTGTCGATCACCGATCAATGTTCGGTTTTAGGATGTCTTCCCGATATAATCTAGACTACTCAAGATCCTTCCTCACATCCCTGAACCATTTGTCTGAAACTTTAGGTCTATTGTCAAGTGTTGAAAACATCTGTCTTTTTCAGCCTCTTCTCATCCATTCTAGATATTGTGCCCGTCCCTACACCTAATGGCTCCGGCATGATGTCTACAGGGCGTTAACGGGTTGGAATAAAACAAATGGGCGCTTAACTCGACTAAGCTTAAGGGCATACAGGGTAGGAGACGGGTCATACCTAATTACAATGAGAACACATTCGGGTTAAAGATTAGATTAATACACGTGGTTTATTAGGCCTTAATGATGATAATGGTAATGACGCATTTATATACAAATGAATTACATGGATTATTATCAATTGTTGTTGTTTGTTATCGACTTTCAGTCGTTTGTGATGGATCCGAGTATTATCTATCGCAGAGCGATCCATTATGACGAGATTCGAACGGGAAAACACTTATCATAGACACTGAGGCTATGTGATATCATTGACCAATAGGATTAACATGCATGCAACGAATCTGAGCAATCCCTATACTAAACACACAACTATTCCCCAACGAAATGCCAAGAACGAACTCATAAAAATGTGGAACAAACGCCCGGGTTTGAACCGACCCTCACTGGTATACAAATCACCACCCCGATGGTCAACACCATCGGCAACTCAATTATAATCACAACAAGATACATAAACCCTTAAAGAACACAAATTATATACAGTAAACACGTGAGACATCCAGCCTTCGGTTGAGCATTGCGGTACCAATGCCGCTGTCGGGAACTGAACTGACACCCCTTGGGATGGAAGTGGGACTCTGAAACCCCTAAGCTACATTATACTCAAGTGTGTAATGACAGTAAACTAACAAGTACTGGTAACAATCGCCGTGTCATTTATTAGCAACTACATCATTCTGGCGTGTTGAATATTTCATTATTAGGCGATTCTTTCGCCCTCATTCTCTTCAACTCAAGGCTTCCCATTTTACGAGCGGACGAGCATACAAAAAAAACAACACTTCTCCTCACTAGGTCAACTGCCCCAGCCCCTTTGCACGGCGGGTGGTCACTGGCCTTGGCCGTCACAGGCATAACGCCCTTTCTTAACAAAACACCCCATCTCGGGGATCGTTCACTAATCAACTGAGCCTCATCGTTCCTTAAACAAAATTACATCGGCTCTCGATACTTCACTTCAATCCAACACACACATTCATTTACAATATCATGATCCCGCGACGCGACATCGGTTCCTATGATACCAATACTTGTTTGATTACCATAACTACAATTTATTATTATTATTATTATTATTATTATTATTATTATTATTATTATTATTATTGGGTTCATCATTACACCATCTCCCTACACGACTTACCTGGAAATTAGACCATACTGCGTGATCATAATTAACTTCCTCGTAATGACGGTGTAATTAATCCATATCTAAATTGTGATTTCTGATAAAATCGTCACACGGTAATACAATTATGAATTAAATATTCCTCAATTTGCACTTAAATGGTGATAAGCCTGCCAATTAAAATTGTACATTTCCTATCTAAATATATATCAGTGGAGGCCTGGGATGTCAGTTCCGAAGTCATATCTCGTAGCTCTGGGTGCTCACGGAATAAAATTACACTATTTACCAGCCATGCAATATCATCGCTGGACTAACTACAACCTAACTTGAATTACTCTGAATTACTAAAAATTAGTCTCCCGACGCATCAATAATTACAAGTTTTCCCAAATAAAATGATTAAGTCAATCTACTACTGCATGCAAACTTATCGTGTTACCCCTTTATTTACAATTGATTGCTCAGACGTGTTACTAATTAAATAAAGTAAATAGAAGCTACGTGTATCATGGTAGCACATCTACATTACTGAAGTTACAATCTTTAACATTATAGCGTCAGGTAATGATAACTGTTCCCCGCCCAATCTGATTACGTCATATTAATTATGATTTATACTCATCTCCATCTCGATGACCCGTTGTCAGCTCAGGGAGTCCATTGTGGGTTTAGTGTTGACCCATAAGCACCACAGCAGTTACTGGAGGCACCATTCTTCTTTCCAACTGGGAGTCCATTGTTCTAGGTTGACGAAACCGCTGGCAATATTCCTGAGGCACACAACACGTCACTATTTATTCCAAGATTTATTTAGTTACATTCGGTGTGAACGTCCAGCTACGATACCGGACCTCACTCCGCAATCCGCGATTCAGTATCGGATTCCGCGTACCTTTGTCACTACTCGACACAGTAGCGCCGTAGTAATAATAATAATAATATTATTACAAATTATATTTAATGTTCGCGACACGTCTCTGATCTTTAAAGTTTAGACCCTAGCATCACGTCTATCCAATCTCTGCAATATTTACGCACAGTACGCGATTTCACTTGTAAATTAAATTGAAATTCACTCAAACAAAAGATCACTGGAAGCTCGACAATACGTAGCTTCGCCGTCCGTAAGCCACAAATCCCGACTGACTCTTCTCCCTTTCTGCAGTAGTTTTTACTAGGGAGCGATACCCCTTCCACTAATTTGCGTATCGCCTATTCCCGGCGTACTCGAGGTAAAATGGTACGATTGGTCGGTGACCAGTATCTAGTTGGTGCGATTGAGACATAACCACTCAATTATCCTTCGGTGAATCTCTTTAAATTAATTAAAATATGTTCTGCTTCCCCCACCACACGGGGTGAAGTCCCGGTCTCGAGGAGCTGTCATGACACTAACCAGATGGCCCCAGTACCTTTCCACGCAGAAACAACACAGTATTCTTTCTCCTGCTGAAAGTTATCACGGAAGAGGACATTAAACACTCTAAATAAATGTCCCAGTAGCATTCATCCCTTTTAAATCGGGAGATGAGCCCCTAATTCGAGTTTTATTAATTTTCTACCTCGTCGGTAATTAAGTTGGCCAGTCCGATTCCAAGATGGCTCCTATATTCCGTTTCGAAAAAGTTAGTTTCCCCTCATTCTGTGAGCCTTGAGGAGGGATGTCTTCTCTCGAGTGATGTCATAGGGAATCCCCATTCGTAACCCCTCCCGGGTCTAAGTTGGCTTGGCTTCATCTGCGGGGCCCCCGCTACACAAAGGATAATACTGCGCAATAGGTCGCAGACAAAGAAATCTCATAAAATAATTTTTAAAATACACAATTTATCTATCTCAATGGTATGAATATTAATTAGTTTCGGTATGACCTCTATTAATGATATGAATATTAATCATTTTCAGCGTTCTTTCCCTTTAATAGCATTGCGTGCGTAATTACTGAGATCGATATCAACCCAAGGTCCTTGGATCATGCCCCTGTCGGGTTCATATTCCCCTCTCCCCGAGAAGAAATGGGTACAGGCACTGGACACATTTCGTCGCTAAATGTTCAATTGGCAATATCGATTCACAACTGTTTCCAAACCTTTGATTTCTGGCGAAGTTCCTGGTTCTCTCTTTCCAAATAATATGCTATCTGACGCAATGCTTCTCTGTAGTTCTCCAGGTACTGACATTCTGGACATTCTTCATCCCCAAGATCTCTCTGTGAAAACAAATTCTCCAAATAATTGACTTCTTCGGCTTCCTCATTTGGTCCCGACTCTTCATCTGACACGTCACGTCGATCTTCTTCTCCGTCATCCTCATCCTCTTCTTCATCCGTTGCTCCAAGTTCTTCAGCGTTGTCCACGTCTTCTTGGATCTTGTCACGTTCGGGTAATTAATGTAATTCATCTGCTGCGCCTGGATGATAATATTTACAAATATTTACATACATAAGATGACCGTCGATAAGTTAGGTCTGCCTTCATTAAGCCACAGAACATCCTCCTGGATCCTCTGTAGTCTCGTCAATTTCCTTCAGGTTCTTCCGGCTTGAGTCCCCACGTGCTACGAACTCAAGACTTCCACTTCTTCTTGTTAATTGCAGCATGGCAACATGCCGCTTCTCCTTGCTTCCTCGTTTACGTTTCAATTGCTCTACGTAGCGTTTGGGTTTCAGGACTCGTTCATCTCTCATCTCGTCTCTCCAGTTCACATGCTGTAGCTTCGAACCTCTGGTATCCCGACGTCTTCTTCTTAAACATGTCCCTCTTCGACTGGGAAGCCATCCATACTTAATTCGGTGCTGCTTGTTGCGTTGTCGTCTCTTGTATCGACCTGATGATCTCTTCCTTTCTTCTCCGTCCTCAGCTGTCATCTCGTCTTCCATATTCTCCATTTTGAAATGTGGTTCCTCCTGAATGTCTAATTTCTTCATTCCCTCTATTTCTTCGCGAAGCGCGTTAATTTGTTCTTCGTGGATCTCCAATTTCACCATCGTTTTCGAGCCTTTCTCTTCGCTCCTGATTTCATCGTTTACGTGGATATTGTCTCGCGTGATACTGGTCTCAACCTGATCATGCCGCTCAACTATTCCCTCGACTCTCCTTTCATTCACTGCCTCTATCTCTGTTCGTTTTTCTTCTGCCTTATCCTCAAGATTTGTACACTTATCCTCCGAGTCATTTGTACTGTTCATCACTTCACTACTCTCTGGACTATTCTGATCTATTTGCACTTTCGATTTAACTCCGAACCCTTTTAATCTGTCCTGTCTCAGTTCCTCTGTGAGCCTTCTTATCCCACTACTTGCTTCCCTCATATCTGCAAACTGCCGGTCCATTATATTTTCAAGCGTCTTAATTTCGTCCTTCACACCGTCTCTAATCTGCGCATAACCCCGATCTATCGTATCTCCGAGTGATTTAAAGGCGTCCTTCATTTCCTCCCTAATCTGCGCACTAGTCTCATCCATCTTATTTTCAAGTGCCCTACTCCGCGCACTGTTCTCTTCCATCTTATTTTCAAGTGCCTTAAAGGCGTCCATCAAAGCCCGCATGGCTTCACTATCCATGTCGCTATCCTTTGAGATGACAGGACCCCCCTCGCTAACGTCGGCGTCAACAAACCACAACAATATATAATTATTATTGATTTTAAAAGAAAGGATTCTTCTATCCAAACTTTACGTTCTTCCAGCTTCAAATAATCTTTACTTTAATCATCATTGCAAATTAAGCCTCAAAAAACGGCTATTATTGAAGCTGCCTAACCGCCTAACATCATTAAGGTTCATGAAATTTATATAAGAAGGCAACGGGAAATTTCCGAAAATGATTATAATATTAGCCCTCAAATTCAGTTAATAAAATTGCCGGTTTACCTGTGATTCTAAAATTGGGCTCGATTTTAAATACCAACACATGTGGTATAGTGCCAGTAAATCAACCCATGCCCTCAGCATTGAGGTCCTTCAAACACACAAAGTCATCAGAATCTCAAACTGAACCCATGAAATCAACCTACTGCCACTCGAAAAAGAAAAGTAGGCGTGAGGTTACCTCTTCTCATCCACGGTTATACTAACGTACAATATATTTCCTAATAGCAGGTTGTTTGGTGACGAAACACGCACCACTGGCTAATATCCGTGAATAGATATGCACTAAGAGAAAGCCACTATTCACTTCAAACCTCACTTATGGGAAATTCATTTTATTGTTTCCCGGGATTCGAACTAATCCCCTTAAATTTTGGATACGCCCCTGCTTACTCGAATGTCATGGCTCTGCCCATATCATTGGACCATGACTGTGTTCTCATTCATAAAACGATTTAATATTGACATCAAGGTATCACTTATTCAATCTATAATGAACTGGGCCTCGCGTGGAAATGTCAGAAGCAGACATGGGTTACCAAAATAATCGTGCCCACTCCTGGAAGCCGCACAAGTATGCCTTGCCTAATACACAACACAACACGCCCCTATCTTTGCATTAATGGTATGCAATAGGTGGGATAATTATGCGCCTATTAAACATCAAAATACGCCTATTAAACCGTAGAATATGTCCCACCTTGGGCCGTATTTATATATCCAGACATTGGATGTCATTCTATATGGCGCTAAATTTCCTAAATCTGGGTAGCCCTTATTTACGGACATATCGAGCCCCCACAGTTCACTTACGCCCTTTTATCTCGCCCCACTTTGGATGCGCCATCTTAAGTATGTGCCCGTCCCTACACCTAATGGCTCCGGCATGATGTCTACAGGGCGTTAACGGGTTGGAATAAAACAAATGGGCGCTTAACTCGACTAAGCTTAAGGGCATACAGGGTAGGAGACGGGTCATACCTAATTACAATGAGAACACATTCGGGTTAAAGATTAGATTAATACACGTGGTTTATTAGGCCTTAATGATGATAATGGTAATGACGCATTTATATACAAATGAATTACATGGATTATTATCAATTGTTGTTGTTTGTTATCGACTTTCAGTCGTTTGTGATGGATCCGAGTATTATCTATCGCAGAGCGATCCATTATGACGAGATTCGAACGGGAAAACACTTATCATAGACACTGAGGCTATGTGATATCATTGACCAATAGGATTAACATGCATGCAACGAATCTGAGCAATCCCTATACTAAACACACAACTATTCCCCAACGAAATGCCAAGAACGAACTCATAAAAATGTGGAACAAACGCCCGGGTTTGAACCGACCCTCACTGGTATACAAATCACCACCCCGATGGTCAACACCATCGGCAACTCAATTATAATCACAACAAGATACATAAACCCTTAAAGAACACAAATTATATACAGTAAACACGTGAGACATCCAGCCTTCGGTTGAGCATTGCGGTACCAATGCCGCTGTCGGGAACTGAACTGACACCCCTTGGGATGGAAGTGGGACTCTGAAACCCCTAAGCTACATTATACTCAAGTGTGTAATGACAGTAAACTAACAAGTACTGGTAACAATCGCCGTGTCATTTATTAGCAACTACATCATTCTGGCGTGTTGAATATTTCATTATTAGGCGATTCTTTCGCCCTCATTCTCTTCAACTCAAGGCTTCCCATTTTACGAGCGGACGAGCATACAAAAAAAACAACACTTCTCCTCACTAGGTCAACTGCCCCAGCCCCTTTGCACGGCGGGTGGTCACTGGCCTTGGCCGTCACAGGCATAACGCCCTTTCTTAACAAAACACCCCATCTCGGGGATCGTTCACTAATCAACTGAGCCTCATCGTTCCTTAAACAAAATTACATCGGCTCTCGATACTTCACTTCAATCCAACACACACATTCATTTACAATATCATGATCCCGCGACGCGACATCGGTTCCTATGATACCAATACTTGTTTGATTACCATAACTACAATTTATTATTATTATTATTATTATTATTATTATTATTATTATTATTATTATTATTATTATTATTATTGGGTTCATCATTACACCATCTCCCTACACGACTTACCTGGAAATTAGACCATACTGCGTGATCATAATTAACTTCCTCGTAATGACGGTGTAATTAATCCATATCTAAATTGTGATTTCTGATAAAATCGTCACACGGTAATACAATTATGAATTAAATATTCCTCAATTTGCACTTAAATGGTGATAAGCCTGCCAATTAAAATTGTACATTTCCTATCTAAATATATATCAGTGGAGGCCTGGGATGTCAGTTCCGAAGTCATATCTCGTAGCTCTGGGTGCTCACGGAATAAAATTACACTATTTACCAGCCATGCAATATCATCGCTGGACTAACTACAACCTAACTTGAATTACTCTGAATTACTAAAAATTAGTCTCCCGACGCATCAATAATTACAAGTTTTCCCAAATAAAATGATTAAGTCAATCTACTACTGCATGCAAACTTATCGTGTTACCCCTTTATTTACAATTGATTGCTCAGACGTGTTACTAATTAAATAAAGTAAATAGAAGCTACGTGTATCATGGTAGCACATCTACATTACTGAAGTTACAATCTTTAACATTATAGCGTCAGGTAATGATAACTGTTCCCCGCCCAATCTGATTACGTCATATTAATTATGATTTATACTCATCTCCATCTCGATGACCCGTTGTCAGCTCAGGGAGTCCATTGTGGGTTTAGTGTTGACCCATAAGCACCACAGCAGTTACTGGAGGCACCATTCTTCTTTCCAACTGGGAGTCCATTGTTCTAGGTTGACGAAACCGCTGGCAATATTCCTGAGGCACACAACACGTCACTATTTATTCCAAGATTTATTTAGTTACATTCGGTGTGAACGTCCAGCCACGATACCGGACCTCACTCCGCAATCCGCGATTCAGTATCGGATTCCGCGTACCTTTGTCACTACTCGACACAGTAGCGCCGTAGTAATAATAATAATAATATTATTACAAATTATATTTAATGTTCGCGACACGTCTCTGATCTTTAAAGTTTAGACCCTAGCATCACGTCTATCCAATCTCTGCAATATTTACGCACAGTACGCGATTTCACTTGTAAATTAAATTGAAATTCACTCAAACAAAAGATCACTGGAAGCTCGACAATACGTAGCTTCGCCGTCCGTAAGCCACAAATCCCGACTGACTCTTCTCCCTTTCTGCAGTAGTTTTTACTAGGGAGCGATACCCCTTCCACTAATTTGCGTATCGCCTATTCCCGGCGTACTCGAGGTAAAATGGTACGATTGGTCGGTGACCAGTATCTAGTTGGTGCGATTGAGACATAACCACTCAATTATCCTTCGGTGAATCTCTTTAAATTAATTAAAATATGTTCTGCTTCCCCCACCACACGGGGTGAAGTCCCGGTCTCGAGGAGCTGTCATGACACTAACCAGATGGCCCCAGTACCTTTCCACGCAGAAACAACACAGTATTCTTTCTCCTGCTGAAAGTTATCACGGAAGAGGACATTAAACACTCTAAATAAATGTCCCAGTAGCATTCATCCCTTTTAAATCGGGAGATGAGCCCCTAATTCGAGTTTTATTAATTTTCTACCTCGTCGGTAATTAAGTTGGCCAGTCCGATTCCAAGATGGCTCCTATATTCCGTTTCGAAAAAGTTAGTTTCCCCTCATTCTGTGAGCCTTGAGGAGGGATGTCTTCTCTCGAGTGATGTCATAGGGAATCCCCATTCGTAACCCCTCCCGGGTCTAAGTTGGCTTGGCTTCATCTGCGGGGCCCCCGCTACACAAAGGATAATACTGCGCAATAGGTCGCAGACAAAGAAATCTCATAAAATAATTTTTAAAATACACAATTTATCTATCTCAATGGTATGAATATTAATTAGTTTCGGTATGACCTCTATTAATGATATGAATATTAATCATTTTCAGCGTTCTTTCCCTTTAATAGCATTGCGTGCGTAATTACTGAGATCGATATCAACCCAAGGTCCTTGGATCATGCCCCTGTCGGGTTCAATATATGTCTATAACATTTTAGTCTTCTTTTCTTCATTGACTAAATCAGTCTTTCACTTTCACGGTGTCCGGCTCTATGGCTAAATGGTTAGCGTGCTGACCTTTGGTCACGGGTGTCTCGGGTTCGATTTCCTGCAAGGTCGGGAATTTTAACCATCATTGGTTAATTTCTCTGGCATTGGAACTGGGTGTATGTGTCGTCTTCATCATCATTTCATCCTCATTACGACATGCAGGTCGCCTACGGGTGTCGAATCAAAAGACTTGCACCTGGCGAGCCGAACATGTTCTCGACACTCCCGGCACTAAAAGCCATACGTCATTCTATTCCACTTTCACGGTGTTAATACTCAAATAATGGTTAATATTTTAAGTCATCTCCGTACAGGCCATGAAGGTTCTTGGAGGTGTGACAGGTAAAGACTCCTAGCATCCGTAACCTCGGCGCTTGATGGCGTAGAGTGGTTAGCTCTAGGCCTGATCGCCTTTAACCCCAAGAATTAACCTGGTACTCATTTTCAGTGTAGGATGAGTTCACCTCACGGCCACGTACACAACTGGAAGTGGCAATCTCCTTTCTTAATGTTTCGACTTCCTGACGGGGAATCGAACCCACGTCCTTCCGGGTGAACCGAGCACGCCTTTACCACCTCGACCAGGCAGCCCCTAACTCTGTCACTACTGAAGACAAATTAATAAGTGGTCTACACAGAGTGGTCGGAAAGAACATGAACCGCATATATGAGTGTTAGAGAGTTGGTCATACTGATAAATAATTTGAAAAAAATTAATTCGATAGCTCTCACCATTATCATTTTATCAGCTGCTCAAGTTAGCCGATCAGACCTCTTCGCAGGCGAATTCAAATGAGCTTTGAGAGGCGGTGTTGCTAAATCTCCACCCACATGGCTAAAGACCGGTTTGAGAGCCAAGCCGAGAAATCAACATCAAAGACAAACACACGGTGGGTTTCAGCCGGTGACACTGTAGCGCATTTGCTATGGCGCTATCGAATTTTCGTTTCCTTTCCTCATTCCATGAAATGAATACCCGTTCTGGTTCCCTACTTGAAAATCCACTCATTCGAACGAATTCCTACAATCATTCCTTTTTAGTCACTGAATCAAGACTCGGGAATACACTCCCAACGGAAATTCGGCACGTTACTTCCTCTCAAGAATTTAGATCTGCCAATTTTTCCTGGGAACATATAACTGAGTTGTGTGAGTCATTGTGTGGACGTTGTGTGAATGGGTTTTCTTTTATCGATTATGTACTTCAATCGTTATTATTATTATTATTATTATTATTATTATTATTATTATTATTATTATTATTATTATTATTATTATTATTATTATCGTTTCAGCCATCTATGGGCTGCGATTACGCAACTTCATTGCTTTCTCAAGTTCTTTCTCCTTCCTTTTTCGCCAGTATTCCTTCATCCGTTGGCTTGCTCGTGCCCGTTCTTCTGCCAAGAATACTCTACTGTATTCTTCCTCGTTTTCTCATCAGCTAGGTCCTTCACCTCCGCAACTCTCTGTCTGAAGATTTTTCTGTTTGTTATATCTTCTGCCATGATCCCACATTTTTCTAAATCTCGGTGGACTTCTTTGACCCATGGGACTTGTGTCTTCCTGTTCTCCTGGAAGGTGAGGATCCTGTTGGCTAGTCTCTCTGATCCCATCCTTTTAATATGTCCGTAGAACGTCAATCTCCTCTTTTTCATCGTGGTGGTGATGTTTTCAAATTGTTGGTATAGCTCTCGGTTTGGTCTCATGCGAAACATAAACTTGTCTGATGATTTTATGGGTCCAAGAATCTTTCTAAGGAACCTCCTTTCTTTCTTTTCCAAATCTGAGAGTCCCTTCGTGGCTATTGTCTCAGCTGCGTATAAACATTCAGATTTGACTATCGTGCTGTAGTGCTTGAATTTGGCCTGGTAGGAGAGTGACTTATTATTCTGGGGATTTCGTGAAACGCAGAGGTGTAAGAATGTGTCGGGTGAATGCGTGGACAGGGAAATGACCAGAGCATAAGTTAAAGCCCTAAATTTTGAAATTTTATGTCTTCCCTTCTTTTCTCCATTGATTTTAAAATTTGGTAGATAATCTGAATGAACAACAACAATATAATGATCAGCTAGTCAGCTCCCGCAATAACATTGAATTAAAGTCAAAAATGAGATATAAAATGTGATAATTGACAAGGGATGGATCTAAATAGGTACACTTTTACAAGAGCATGTTTGCTCCACTCATTTTCATTCCAGGACACGGAGCTCCAAAAGGTTATTGTAGTCCAGCCTCTAAGAGGCACAAGCAACCTACAAAATTATGCCTTACAAATTTCAAAATACTACTGTTAACAGTCACTTCAGCTCAACAATCCGTTACACACTCGTCTGTAAACAATTACCAAATAAACAGGGGCGATGAGTGCCCATTCTAAATGGCCTTAAGCTAAAAGGAAATGATTTCATATGAACGACAACGGACAAAATGCTAGGAGTTGAAACACCTGCATTCCTTATAGAAAACCATTTAAAACCCTAAATGGGCTTATGACCCCAAGTTGCAGGGGATAAGCCTATACTACAGAGGGGCGACTACATGCGAAATATTAAGTATCAAAGCAGTGTGAAGAATTTAGAGGTTTAGACAATTTTAGTCACCCCACGCCAAGTTGAGTGGGAATTAATAGAGGGTGAAAAGTCTTTGTTCCCTTAATTTACATGTTTTCCAGCAGGGATTTGAACAGAGTCATCAGACTTGCCGAAATCTTACATTTGAACTATGACTTTAGAACTTTACATTAAGAAAAAGAGCTTGAAATCTTCCCCTCAGGTTATCTGCATGGATCTATGACATGTTAAGAGATGTTTGCTATTACCTTGAATTCGAATGCCGGGCTGCATCCACTGCCTCCTAATTACGCCACACACACACTAGACCGGAGCAATGAATGTGACAATACGGCCCAAAAGCGCCCAGCTTTTATAGCATCTCAGAAGGGAAAGTTCCAGAACTGTTTATAGATAGGTCGGATGCCTATACACACCCCCAATTTTAATTGCTTGGAGCAAGTATTCCAAAAATTCCTGACTGGTTAATAACTAAGGAAGAAGGAAGTAGTAGGAGTGTTGACAACTTTAACACATTAAAAAAACAATCTACAAAAACTTAAGGTTTGCCGCCTTCAAAAATGTGAAATTCCCTCAAGAATTAATTGCTTTTAATCCCGCCAGAGGGACTACATAAGCCGATGGTAGAGACATCTAATGGTTGAAGGTCAAAGTATCTTGTAATACGTTAGTTAAAGATTTTTTTCTTTTTTTTTTTTTTTGCTATTTGCTTTACGTCGCACCGACACAAATATGTCTTACAGCGACGATGGGATAGGAAAGGCCTAGGAATTGAAAGGAAGCGGCCGTGGCCTTAATTAAGGTACAGCCCCGGCATTTGCCTGGTGTAAAAATGGGAAACCACGGAAAACCATCTTCAGGGCTGTCGACAGTGGGGCTCGAAACCACTATCTCCCGATTACTGGATACTGGCCGCACTTAAGCGACTGCAGTTATCGAGTTCAAGATTCATAGCACAGATGGCCTTCTAGAAGGCACGCAGATCAACGAGACGGAGAAGGTGTACCCCCGGTACAATTATTATTCTTCCTCTTTATATCATCAGTATTGACACAGTAATTGCGTACTGATTTGTAACATAATCTTAGTTTATCTGTCCGTAGTATTATTTCTTTGTAGATTTACTATATCTTACTTTTATGTTAACATTTTAAAATGTAGTTGTTTAAAGTCGTTAAGTGTAAGAGAGGGCCGTGAGCCCTAACTTCGCCACAAACGTAAGTCAGCAATAAATAAATAAATACATCTTGTTAGCTTGGAGATCCGCGTTCAAATTCCTCCCCTGGTGAAGATTTTTTTTTCATTAGCGGTCTTAAGCCACGTACAGGCTTAGCAACAGCGCGTCGCAACGGACATTGAACTCGCCCACGAAGTGATCTGATTGGCTGACTTCAGCAGCTGATAAAATAACAACTCTGTGAGCTATCGATTTATTTCTCTCAAATTATTTACTAGTGCGACCAATCCTCTAACGCTTATATAACCGGTTTACGTTTTGACCGATCACCCTGTATATTTATTCCTCACTCCGGTTGTAAACAGACATCACTGTCAAGTACAAGCTTTAAACTGTAACAAGATGATGAGGTAAATGACGCTTCCAGCGTTGAATTAATACAGTAGAGTACAGTTCATAGCGTAGAAATCTTCCACTCTGAAACTTAGACCGAGGTCATTCTTCAGCGAAGAACCGTAGTTTACTGGCGGTTCTCTTGTATGATATCACACATAAAAGTGTTCCTACATATTAGGTAGTGTGCAAGAAAATCAGTGGTTAAGAGTATCAGGTATGTACATACAAATGCATTTCAACCAACTAATGGTGTAAGAGGAATTACAAACTGCGTAAATCAAAGTGCCTTGATAGCTGACCCTGTTCAATGAAGGCTTAGATTTATGTAAACGTTCGAAGAATTTTGTAAACTGAATTATTAAGATGATTCACTTTAGAAAAAATCTTTACATATCCCAAATTACTAAAATATACCGGGTGAGTTGGCCGTGCCGTTAGGGGCGCGCAGCCGGGAGATTGTGTATTCGAACCCCACTGTCGCAGCCCTGGAAATGGTTTTCCGTAGTTTCCCATTTTCACACCAGGCTATTACTTAATTAAGGCCACGGCTGCTTCCTTCCCATTCCTAACCCTTTCCTATTCCATCGTCGCCATAAGACCTATCTGTGCCGGTGCGAAGTAACGCAAATTGCATTTTACTAAAATAATAGTTAAATATGATGATCTGGATTAAAGCCACTAAAACAAAGCCGAACTTTTCGCCAAATTACACTGGCTTTCATCAGGGCATGGAAGGTCTGCTTCTGACAGTGATCATAGAAATTCCTCAAAGACCGTGGAAGTCGCGACCATACTATCCACGCCCCCACCACCACCACCACCACCACCACCACTAACTGGACTCAGTTATCATCGCGCTGTGCTGTGGTGGTTGGGAGTGAAGTTACTGAATCACCGTTCTCTGTCAACAGTTCCTGGTGTGCGTCGCGCTGCGCCATGGTGCTGTAATGCATGTACTTATAAAGTCCAGGTCTCCAAGTATTTTATAACTTGAAGCCGTCTTCCTTGTTGAAGTTATCGGGTGCAGCTCTATCTCTGTGGCTTCAGTCACAAGTCGAGCATAGAGTATTTTACAGGGCGTTGACTCTCGCTTGGTCAAATTGGATTTCATGGTCTGTACTGGAGAAATGTTCCGCTATGACCCTCTGGCTTATAGCATTTTCTGTGTAAGATGAAAGAGTAACATTGTTGACTGGCCTGATGTGTTCCTTCACCCTGGTGCTAAAAAGGCCTTCTGCCGTGCCAATATACGAGCGACCACAACCATTTGTAACTTCATAAAACGCCCGGTGTTTCAAGAGGTGGGTTTCCTTTGATTGGTCGAAATAGGGATTTGAGCTTCCGGTCTGTGGTGAAAACTGTAATTATACTGTACTTCCTAAGAATGCGCCCTATTCTGTCAGTTATACAGGAATATGTTTTTCTTTTTTTCTGTAGTCCCGGCTTGTACTATCTCTGTTAGGCTCCTTGATCTTCACAGCTCGTGCTATGTCTCCTGACGTATAACCGTTTTCTTTCACGGATGTTGTTACTTCCCTTAATGCACTCAAGTGGTTATCAGCGTCTGTAACGTTATTCACCCTAGTAAATAACGAACGAAGGAGAGCTGCATTTTGACAAGGGTGGTGGAGTGAGGACTTCTGAAGGTATCTTTCAGAATGTGCGGGTTTCTTGTACATTGCATGGCCTAGTGTACCATCGTTCTTCTTGTATACTAGTCACTATCACATCAAGAAAAGGTAAGTTACCTTCATTTTATATTTCCATTGTGAACTTGATCTTCCTCTTAATGGAATTTAGTTGCTCGAAAAATTAATTTAATGTTTCTCTTCCATGTGACCTGACCGAAAATATGTCATCTACGTAACGATAGTAGCACTTAGGTTTCAGTGGCGTTGTAGTTAGTGCAGAAGACTCAAAGTTTTCCATAAAAATGTTTGCAGCCACTAACTTTGCCACTACTGAGATAAAGTAATAAACAGTCTATACAGAGTGGTCGTAAAAAACATGAACCGCATATATGAGCGTTAGAGAATTGGCCATGTAACCGTACAACAGGGTTACAGATTTCGTTCAGCATTTACTACTCTTGTCATTAATACACCTGATTCATTAGATTTTATATTCTGATTTTCATCATTTAGACCGCAGTATAATTAGGTATCACGCGTATTAAGTCATTTAATCATAGGGTAAGTGAATTTTGTTTGTAATTATTCTGTACATAAATAAGTGAGATTTGTTGATTTGAAATGGTCATGCTGTGACTTGTAACTGTGAGTAGGTGAGCTGTCGTGATATTTTGCATCCGAGGCTATGTTTAACCGAGACTGTATTAGGCAAGTAAATTTTCCTCTGACACATTATTATTATTATTATTATTATTATTATTATTATTATTATTATTATTATTATTATTATTATTATTATTATTATTATTATTATTATTATTATTATTATTAAAGCGTCTTTATTGTGGCGAAGTTAGGGCTCCCGGCCCTTTCTTACACTTAACCACTTCATGTATATACAATGTATATTTTACATAAAATTTAAACATATGAAATCTTTACAACCTAAAGTATAACTAAAGCAACTAAAGTATCACTAACTAAACAACTATCTAGTCATCTATGTAGTCATCGTTTGGACGCGTGGGGAGGCTATTAAGACACATGACTACTTTTGTATAGTGCGTGGCCACGTGGTTTCGATCGAGTATCTGTATTCGCTAGCTACCAAGTGTCGGTGCGGAAGGGATGACGGAGTGGATGGAATCTGAGTGGTCATCACGAGTTTTTATAAGCCGATGTAAGGATAGTGGTGCCGTATAAGAATGGTGGTCAGAGCTAAGAGGTGGTCTAAGTTTTGCGGTCAAAGAGTTCTAAGAATCGTCGAAGAGGTGTAAGAGTGGTGGCCTGATCTCAGAAGGGACTTGTACTGGGCTGATAGTGAAGTAGCAGCATTTTTCCAGGAATTTCAAGTTCAAGAGTGGTGTGTGCAAAAATCAGGTAATTACAACATCAGACATGTTATGCATAAATAACATGAAGGAGAATTCAATCAGCGGTGATCTCACAATTAATTCATACTGAATGCCGACAGCTTTTTAAATTTAGATTAAATTTTATGTAACAACAAATCTCACAGGGTACTTTTTAGTGTTAAATTAAAGTACGGCAATGTTAGTTCATTGTGACGTAAAGTATAGTCATAAATTCCATTTTCTTTTAATAATAACAAGTGATTCCATTTCCAAGTACAATCCTCAATTGTGGAAATGCAACCATAATCTACAATTGTCCTGATCCATATTCCTGTATATTGCCAGATGTGTGAGTTTATCACCTCATGTCTTGAGAATAATTGAGATAAGAAGCATGATCTCCGAATTTTGTTGCTTATTACAGCAAGTGGCGCTCAACCAATTTAAAGTATATTGTGTGAAGGAAATTAAGAGTAACAGTAGGGCTAGTGGTAGGAGTAGTAACAGTCATACTGATAAATAATTTGAAAAAATTAATTCGTTATATCTCGCTATTGTCATTCTATCAACTGCTGAAGTTAAGCAGTCAGTTCATTCAAATGGGCTTTGCGAGGCTGTTTTGCCAAATCCGCACTTGGCTCAAGACCGACTTGAGTGAGAATTTGGTGGAAAGCTTGGCGTTATTTTAGTAATAAATAAATGGTTTCAATCCAAATAATTATATTTAATTATTTATTTTAATGCAATGATCCACGAAAACCTACGTTCATTAATTCCAAATTACTGTTCGTTTCCTTAAATAAGCATCTGTTTAAATAAAATCGTAACGACCGTGTGTCTGTACTTTGACTATTTTGGCAAAATTTTCGTACAGTTATCCGTTTCAGGTGCAATAATGATCCTCTGCAAATCTTTTAGCTTTGGTGTCCGTTTGTCTATTTTTTGGTCCGTTTGTCTATAACTTAAAAACTACGGGATATATTTCTACCAAACTTCATATTTAGAATCCACCTGTCCTTGGGTAGGTTTTAGGGCCAATATCGTTTCTAAGTTCCTGAGCTGACTGGGGGTTTATACGAAACCGAAACCGTGATTTTGTACTCCTACATAATATACACAATCAAACTTACTGGAAATCTACCTGCCTTAATGGAAATCAATTTCTAAACCTATTTTTCATATGCATCATTTCGATACGAGGATAATTAAGGGAGCTATAATTAACGGACCGTTTTTCGGTACAAATCCCACCGGACTGAACTCAAGAGCGGGTGCGTGTAAAGCGTTTTTCTCATAACTTGAAAACTACTGGAGATATTTCAACCAAACTTCATATTTCTAAAAAAATTTCCTCATGTGCATTTTTGCATTTTTTCGATAGGAGGATTGATAGGGGAGATATCATTAACGGACGGTTTTTCAGTACAAGTCCCATCGGCCTTAACTCAAAAGTGGGTGCGTGTAAAGCGTATTTTTTATAACTTGAAAACTACTGGAGATATGTCAACCAAACTTCATATTTAGCATCCACCTGTCCAAGGGTATGTTTTTAGGTCCAAACCATTTCAAATTTCCGGAACGGACTGGGGGTTTATAGCGAACCGAAATAGTGATTTTACTCTCCCACAATACAGTATATACAAAACCAACCTGACTGGAAATCGACCAACCTTGATGGAAATCCATTTCTAAAATTCTTTTTTTTTTATATGCAGTTTTTCGATAGCCGGATTAATAAAGGAGGTATCATGAACGGTCGGTTTTTCAGGCTAAGTCCAGCGAACATAGCCCAAAAGATTTTATAGGTAGAGCAGATTCAGTATCTATATAAATGAAATCGTAACGACCGTGTGTCTGTACATTGACCATTTTGGCGAAATTTTCGTACAGTTATCCGTTTCAGGTGTAATAATGACCCTCTGCATACTTGTTAGCTTTAGTTTCCTGAAAGTCCTCATTTTAACACACACCCTCCTCAAAGCAAGATGAGGCACAATCTGCCAGACGAGCTAGAGAATTGAAATTTGGCAAAATTATATGTAATCGACGGAAAACTTCCAAGATCTTTAAATATTTCATTTTTACCCCCAAAAATGATCGGAAAATTGAGGCAATTTTAATGTCGGTGCAGACCTTCGTTTCGAGGTATTTCGCGGCTAAACGGTAAGTCGTATCACAAAACGGATGGCACAATCTCAGTTCAATTTGGAGTGATCTACAACCTTTGTCCTATGATGTTTCGTCGTTTCTCTATTCTTTGTATGTTAGATTTGTCTCTATTTCTCGATCATTCTGCTTTTTGCTCTTTGTTCACGTATAATTCGTAGTCCGAATCACCTGTATGAAATATATAATCATCTAATTATACACGAACATCGGCCTACCCCGTATCCATTCATGAGCCGAATTCTATGTTTGTAGCTGCGACATTAGTACCCAAAAGTAATGTACAGTGAGAAAACCTTACCAAAATTTCAGCCTATTCAACGTTCCTAACTCAATTTTACCCATAAATAGATGAAACTGGAGGAAATATCTTAAGACCAGTCATTTAGATCGCTAAATGGGGCGTCTTATGGTACAATCTGTTTGTCGATATGATGTATTGTTTAGCAGCAATTAATCGGTAAATGAAGGTTTGCAATATAGTAAACATGCATATACTTCGTATGTCGCTCTATATACATATATTCATTGACGTCGATTTTTAGTGATGTAGAAAGGGTATGTTTGCCATTATAATTAATACTTTACATCGATAGTGACTCTCAGCAGGAGGGTGTCTGCTATTGTAATTATTGCTCTCCACATCGGATTTGACTTGCAGTAGGAATGGGATCCTTCTACAACTCCTTTGTAACTAGCATTAGTAAGGAGGGACTACCATTGTAATTAATAATTCCCTTCTCGATTTGACTGGCAGAAGTACAAGGAGCATGAAAGTTTGTTCAGAACTCCCCTAACCGACTGTGTTTGGGAGTAGGCAAGTGTGCCCGCCATTATAAACAAATTTACCCATCTAAAATGTGACTTTGCACAGGGACAGTGGTCCTGCTATTATAACGAAAACTCAGCAACTCGGTATACATGTCATTATAATGATAACAGCACAACTCAGTTTTGACTAGCAGTAGGGAAGGTGCCTGCTATTATAATAAAAACTTCTGAATTGTAATATCTCTGGAAGTAAGAAAGGGCGCCTGCCATTGTAGCGAAAATTCCCCATATCAATTGTGACCGCGCAGAATGGGGCCTTTCATTATAATGAAAAATTACCTACTCGTTTGTGAATGGCAGTAGGCAAGTGAGCCTGCCGTTAGTATCACAACTCCACAACTCGCACTTTACATTGGAAACAACGTAAGGGAACCTCGCCCTGTTGTTTCTGAATAACGCTAAGAGACATGCAATTTTAAAAAAATCCTCTTCACTGCATGTACAATTCGATATCCGTATACAGTGTAGAATACCGTAGCGAAGCACGGGTACATTTGCTAGTATGTTTATAAGTTCCAAGTTTTCGTGAATTTTCAGACTTAAAAGTCAAGATTTAAACGAACTCTTTGATACTCCAAGAACACTCCATTTATATTTATATTTATATTTATATTTATATTTATATTTATATTTATATTTATATTTATATTTATCAGATACTCTATTTTAATTATGTGGATTTGAAGCATGTTTTCTCACATTTAAAATGTTCATTTCATTTGAAAGTTTAGATGCCCTTCATTTATATGTAAGATGCTTTCATTGCCATTTCACATTTTCGATAAATAATTTATTAAATAAAGCAAACCATTTTGAAAAGTATTAAAATTACATAGTGGCCTTGCTATTATAATGGAAACCCACCAATTCTATGTAACTGTCATTAAGAAAATGGGCCTGTCATTATAATGATAACAGCACAACTCAATTTTGTGTGGAAGTAGGGAAGGTGCCTGTTATTATAATAAAAACTTCTCAACTGTAAGCTGTCTAGAGTTAGGGCGCCTGCCATTGTAACAAAAACTCCCCAAATCGATTGTAACCGCGCAGAATGGGGCCTCCCATTATAATGAAAACGTACCTACTACTTCCAAAATAGTTACTACATGATAGACGCCAGTTAATTATATTTACCGTAACGCATATCCAAAACAAGCACCACATAGGTCAGAGCTCCACTAGCTGTAATTATCTACCGTTTTGAGCTTTCATTTACAGCCTGAAAATGGAATACATGCAAAACAACGTAGGTGGCTATATTTTCAGTATTTTACTGCGGCCAGGAGATTTACGGCGGCAGTGTTAACGTCTTACTGCCAGGGAATAGGCAGGGTTCCATTATTTTGTAGTAGTTGTCTGGTTCTACTGGCAGTAGTTTACTGCGACACACGGTGTACAATACTACGCATTGTATTCCTCTTCAGTTGTGTTCCAGTTTCCTGTTTGTTTTTTTTTTGTTTGTTTTTTGTTAAAATGGAGCATCATAGTGGGATAATAATAATAATAATAATAATAATAATAATAATAATAATAATAATAATAATAATAATAATAATAATAATAATAATAATAATAATGGAAGTTAAGAAATATCCAGTTCTTTATTATCCTGTGATAATGAAGATTCGCAATCTCAAATCCCTTTCACTACGGAAAGCAATGTCATTATTCAAGCTGAAAGTTGCAACGATAGTATCGTAGGCAATTGAGATAATATGACTTACCTTTCATACAGAAATCTGAAAACTTTGGACAGAACTAAAGGCAGATACCTAAAAAGAGCACTCTGCATCTCAAGGTTTCCACCAAATCGATTTGTTTACCAGCTAGCAGAAACATCTTCATAGAAGACTTGATGCCGGGCGGAGTGGCTCAGACGGTTGAAGCGCTGGCTTTCTGACCCCAACTTGACAGGTTCGATCCTGGCTCAGTCCGGTGGTATTTGAAGGTGCTCAAATACGTCAGCCTCGTGTCGGTAGATTTACTGGCACGTAAAAGAACTCCTGCGGGACTAAATTCCGTCACCTCGGCGTCTCCGAAAACCGTAAAAGTAGTTGTGTGTGTTGGGTAATCAGCCCAAAGGCTGGTTTGATCCTCTGCAGTTCCGCTAACAGTTGTCATAAATAGCCTAGGCGTCAATGAAGAGGCGTACTAGGGAAATGAGGAGTGAGGTAGTTTCCCGTTGCTTTCCTCACCGAGCCAGCCGTTGCTATTACACATCAGTCTGCCAAGCCCACTGAAATGCATGCACCAACCGACCCTATGAGCGATATTTTCACACAATTCATAACAGGGACTGGCTGCATAAGGAATGGTATTTCTAGCATCACTCATACCTCAGTTACTTTCGTATTGTCAAAGCCAAAGATGAGACTGAGACAGGTCAATGAAAGTAACAAATTTGATATAGTCCATACCAGAAGACATAGTGCACTGTAAACAATACAACTCGCCAGCAAAGGCATAAAAGTAGTTAGTGGGACGTAAAGCAAATCAAATTATTATTATTATTATTATTATTATTATTATTATTATTATTATTATTATTATTATTATTATTATTATTATTATTATTAGAAGAAGAAGAAGACTTGATGACAACTTGTAATAATCTGACACAAACCGTAGCTACCAAAAGGTTCCTGAAAGAACGACTCCAGAAAACTGCAGAAATAGACCCAGAATTCTTTAATACACCCGCCATAACCAATGATGAATGGAAATCAGCCAATTTTGAGCTACGTCACATCTATACGAGAGGAGAAATTCGCGGCTTTCATCGCTGTATTTGTAGTAAGAAAGGTTTTCACCAGGTATCGGGGAGGGTCGGGAGGTATCGGACGGTGGCTGGTATCGGACAATCACAGATGTCTTTGTTAGCAGCATGTGGCAGAAGCTGTTTAGCTACTCCCAGGTCCGCCTGCATGTTTGAAGGGTGGGTACATCCTATTCAGTCGAAAGGTAGGGTCGTTTATGAGTGGTGGTGTATTTTTGTCCTTTGTGTGACTTTCGGCCGGCACGGATTTATTTCTACCAAGAAGTAGCAGCAGCAGCAGCAGCAAGGATAAGTTGCATTGAACTTTAAGTACATTAGCAGAAGCAGTATTCCTTACTCTGTAATATCGTGGGTTTAGAATCAGTTTCTTTTCGAACGTTCTCGTTCTGTTCCAGCCTGTTGTTTCTTAAGCGAGTCAATCGGGCGGTATCGGACATGAAACTGGCGTGCGGTATCGGACACATTGATTGCAGTTCCGTCCGGGTTACTGATAGTACTATCCTTTGTTTTAGGTAAACATGGGGAAGATACGAGGATAATGGGAAGAAAGCAATATAATATTAGCCATGAATAGTGTCAGGGACAATAGAATGAGTATTAGAGAGGCCAGTCAATGTTCCTCTGTTCCACAAAAGCACGTTAGATGATAGAATTAAAGCTCTTGAAGCTGATAAAGAGATTCCAATAAAAGCGTGTACGGCGAACAGTGAGACTTTTCAGAGAACATTCTCAGATGAAGAAGAGAATGACCTGTACATGCATATCAAGGCCCCGACAGTCAGCTCATGCCACTCATCAAAACAGAATTTTTAAAACTTGTGTATCAATTTGCTGAGGAATTGAGAGCTGAACATAGGTTTAATAAAACTAAAATGATGGCAGGAAAGACCCTTTTTATGATTTTATGAAGAGGCATTAAGACCTCCGTTTGAGGACGACTGAGTCTATCAGCTTGCAGCGAGCAGTAGGCTTCAACAAGGAGCAAGTGGACATATTTTTGATAAATTAAATGATCTTATGACTAAATATTTGTTTAGTCGATCAAGAATCTTCAACGTTAATGAGCGTGATATTTGCAGAATGGCTAAACGTTACTTTGTTTGTATTTCGAATGTGAAAAAAATATCTTTTTGTTTAAAACGATTGACCGTCCGATACCACCCTTCATTTTTCAAACCTACGAAAGTGTAATGACCTCCTTAACTTGTTAATATTGTCCGTGTTTTTAATTGTGATTAAATATATTCTAGTGAGTACGTTGATATAAGAATATAGATGCTTATAAAATGCATTACATGAATTTTTTCCTATTCCATAAACAAATTATGGCAGAAACGTTAAACTGTCCGATACCTCCCGACATTCCCCTCCAGCGACTGTGTATGTGAAATTTGCGCCTCAGAATATTCACCACCCCACCTGTTCGACTGCACACAATGAACACTTCCTCTTTCTCATTATTCTAAAGGTGAACCCTTGTATTGACAGTGAATTTCTCTATTTTTAAAATCACATGAATTCATTATGTTTAATAATAAATATTATTGTTCTCCTGTAAAGGAAAATTATAAATTTTAAAAAAGTGAGAAAATTGAAGCCTGGAGGAACGCAACTGCACAGAACTGCTAATGGAGCCAGCCCCACTAGAGCAGAGAGGTGCAGTAACTACTGCTTTCATCCGCAATAATTTTACACCAAATGGATCCATCCTTTTGCAGTACAGAGCGACGCATTAACACACAGTTCAAAACAGCAGATAACCACAGCTAGTAGAGCCCTGGACGTATGAATATATTTCTATTTTATATATCCCCATAACATTTATCCTACTTTCGATGATAAACATAGAAGATCCCAAGTATCAGGTATGTATTTTTATCCTGATTTCCCATTTTAAGAGACACCTGACTGAAAAAAATAATCTGAAGAGGGAAATTTTGAGTGGTACCTAAATCGTCCAAGTAATTAAGACTCATATAAGATATCGTCGCTTCTGTGCTAAAAACGCGAATGAAATAATGCTCTTCCTACCCTTTATTTCCCTTAAATCTGCTCACGCCTCCCAGCTACATATTAAAATGCAGTCCATCAGAACATTTTCATTAAATTCATTTTCCTATGCTACAGTGTAAAGAAAAAGGATAAGGTTCATTTTTCTTGACGCATGTGTAATTTTCCCACGTGAATTATTATTATTATAATTATAATTATTATTATTATTATTATTATTATTATTATTATTATTATTATTATTATTATTACTCAGCGAGTTGGCCGTGCGGTTAGGGGCGCGCAGCTGCGAGGTTGCATTCGTAAGTTAGTGGGTTCGAACTCCACTGTCGGCAGCCCTTAAGTTGGTTTTCCGTGGTTTCCCATTTCCACACCAGATAAATGCTGCTGGGGCTGTTCCTTAATTAAGGCCACGGCCATTTCCTTCCCACTCCTAGCCCTTTCCTGTCCTATCGTCGCCATAAGACCTGCCTGTGTCTGTGCAACGTAAAGCCAATTGTAAACATTATTATTATTATTATTATTATTATTATTATTATTATTATTATTATTATTATTATTATTATTATCCGTTTCACTCACTTTGGGGTACGATAGATCAATCAATGGTTAGTGAGTCGTGTTTTCCTGTCCTCCCAGTACTTTTTCATTCTTTCAGATCTTGCTTTCCTCTCCTCTTCAGAAATTCTGTATAGTCGTTTGGGCTTCACCCTGTCCTGAAACCTCTTTATTTTATCTTTGGTTATTTTCTTCGCAGATCCATCTACAAGCATACCTTCTGTAATTTGTAACTCTCGTAGGTCCTTCTCAGTTTCCTTAAAGCAGTTCGGCTTCGATTTCGTATTGTGGAAATAATCGAAGATTCTTTTAGTTTTCCTTTTCGGGTCAATTCTTAGGATGTGGCCATAGAAATCAATTCTCCTTTTCCTTAATGTGTCGGCAATCCTTTCTGTTTTCATATACAGGGTTTTTCATTGCTGATGTGCGAAAGTTCGTTATTATGATATTTGGGGACTAGAATTTTTCGTATATTTTCCTTTCCTTGATCTACAAATTTTCCGTTGGACCAAATGTAGTTATAGACAGTGTTTTTGCAGCATAAAAGGGCTTCAGGCTTGACTACTGTATTATAATGTCTGATCTTGGAATTCCAGGAGAGGGGTTTTCTCTTATAGGTGTCTTTCGTAAGCTGGAAAGCTATTTCTACGATTATTATTATTATTATTATTATTATTATTATTATTATTATTATTATTATTATTATTATTATTATTATTATTATTATCATCATTTAGTCGTTGCATGTCAGCCTAGTCCGTATCTGAGCAACAGTGACATACCTCTCGAAAAGTGGAGGAATCTCCCTTCAGCTCGAACTTGGTGAAGACAGGCACGCGAGTTTTCTCCCAATCTGCAGCTGTTTCCTACACTTCCGCTGTGCGCGGCAACACTAAAAGAGCAGACATCTCTCAACCCTTAATACATGTTCCGTCTCTTAAATCACTTGCCACCCCAATTTTCACCCCTATTAGCGTTATGTTGGTGGTGTTATGAAAGGCTAAATCACACAAGACTGTAAGGTTAAATTTCCCTTCCATGTGCTAAAAGTTACATCTTTACTAAAAGCGGATTCATGTCGGGACATGAGCATTAGTAGGATGTCGGTCACATCTGGACAGAAAGCCATCTTTAGAACCGGGAGCCGACTGTTCGTCAAGCCAGAGACGGAGAAGCTTAAAAAAATTGTTCTTGAGATCTGGCAGGGATGAAATTGTTTTTAAAAATCTATTTGTATTTGCATTGAGTAGAAATTTTACAGGAAACACAATGTGAGATATAGCCAAACATGATCCAAAATACCAAACCCAAACCCCATGGCACTACAGCCCTTGAAGGGCCTTAGCATACCAAGCGACCGCTGCTCAGCCCGAAGGCCTGCAGATTACGAGGTGTTGTGTGGTCAGCACAACGAATCCTCTCGGCCGTTATTCTTGGCTTTCTAGACCGGGGCCGCTATCTCACCGTCAGATAGCTCCTCAATTCTAATCACGTAGGCTGAGTGGACCTCGAACCAGCCCTCAGGTCTAGGTAAAAATCCCTGACCTGGCCGGGAATCGAACCCAGGGCCTCCGGGTAAGAGGCAAGCATGCTACCCCTACACAACGGGGCCGGCATGATCCAAAATGCATTTCTATTTTCTTCTTTTAATTGATAGTGGAAGGTTTTGTTATTATATTCCCAAAGCTATAAGGTGAACTCATCTCTGTAAGCCCCTAAAAGCACCTCGTGTCAAAATTTCCTTTTGAAAAAGTCAAAAGATCATAAATATGTCTTTAAATAAGGGAAACTCAAATTATTGATAACGATTAGTTTATTTACTTGCTTTCAGAAGATAGTGGTTCGAACCCCATAGTCTATAACCCTGAATATGGTTTTCCGTGGTTTCCCATTTTCACACCATGCAAATGCTAAGGCTTGTTATAACTACAAAGACGCACTCACGCGATGATGTCAGTTATATATACGAGATTTATTTACAAATTATATACACATTATACATACACATTAATAAACCACTATTTTGAACAAAAGACTTCTAGAAGATGAAGACTGCTACATTAACATGTCAACCAGTTACCAACACAACAAAATCACAACATGAGTTCACCCACTCGGCTAACGACTTCCACTACAGCTCTCGCTAACAACTCATCTTCAACCCCCAAGACTGCCTCTTTATATACATTACCTGGTCAGGCTTCTAGAAAAGTATGACACAACATGTTTTTTCGTAGTTTCTCGAGTCTCCAATAGCCTATGTACAAATGAATGGAATGTTCTATACAACTCTAGTGATAAGATGCGTTGTTCTGGACTATTACTCTATGTTGCACAACATTACATTGGATACATCATATTTACAGGTAATAATAAACTATATACTATTAATTACGTGTTCTTGCATTAAATAAACTCTTATTAATATACATAACAGCAGACATGTCGTGACATAACCTCACATGTTTTGTTACACAAGACAGATCATACAACACACAAATAATAAATGATAGGCCTACGACCACGACTTATACCAAATAAACAACTTCATAGCCACACCTCACAAGTAATAATAATACCTACTAATCGATCTCGATATTTCTACTATTTATCCATGGCTTTAGAGGATTGTTCCCAAGTTATACTAGTCCATTACACTTGCATCAGGCTATGCCTTAATTAAGGCACGGCCGCTTCCTTCCAACTCCTAGCCCTTTTCTATCCTGTCTTCGCTATAAGCCCTATCTGGGTTGGTGCCACGTAAAGCCAATTGTAAAAGAAAATTTACAAAAACGAATGGTTTTCTAGATATATATGTATGTAATTTTGAGTCGACAAATGTGGGATTCAGTGCACCGAAAGGGTACATATGGAACTACCACGAATGAAATAATTTCTCTAGAGTATGATGAGATGAGGCCTTCTACGTGTCTGCCAGTCATGGCCATCCATCGATACTTCACATCACAGCCTGCACGGTAGCAAGGTAACATCGCGTCACACATTATGTATCACCGAGCTCTGCGGTTCTTGTCACATAGCTATCAGTTTGCATTCGGGAAATAACGGGTTCGAACCACATTGTCGGCAACCCTGAAGTTGATGTTCCGTGGTTTCCCATTTTCACACCAGGCAAATGCAAGAACTATTCCTTACTTAAGACCACGGTCGTTTCCTTCCCACTTCTAGCCCTTTCCTATCCCATTGTCGCCATAAGAGCTATCTGTGTCGATGTCTAGAAAACAATACGTTTGATGCAAACAAATTATTACTTTTTTACAATTGGCTTTACATTGTACCGACACAGATAGGTCTTATGGCGATGATAGGATAGGAAAGGGCTAGGAGTTGGAAAGAAGTGGACGTGGCCTTAATTAAAGCACAGCCCCATCGTTTGCATGGTGTGAACATGGGAAACCACGGAAAACCCTCTTCAGGGCCGCAGGCAGTGGGGTTCGAACCAGTTCTCCATTTCCTGTGGTTTCCTATTTTCACATCAGGATATTAGAACCCGTAAGGGAAGATGATGGCATGGTCTCCTGCAGGCTCACCATCAAGATCTTTAGCACAACAGCAAGAGGGAAATCCTCAAAAAGTACAAATGGATTGCTCCTATATGGTGGAATTTCTAATTAGAAACAGCGTTCAATTTGTAATAAATACTGAGGTTATTTCTGGCTCCGTGGCTCAGGCGGCAACGCGTTGGCTTCTTACCGCTGGGTTCCGTGGTTCAGATCCCGGTCAGTCCATGTGAGATTTGTGCTGGACAAAGCGGAGGTGAGACAGGTTTTTCTCCGGGTACTCCGGTTTTCCCTGTCATATTTCATTCCAGCAAAACTCTCCAATATAATTTTATTTCACCTGTCAGTCATTAATCATTGTCCTAAAGGAGTGCGACAGGCTTCGGCCGCCGGCACAATTCCTATCCTCACCGCTAGATGAGGGCTTCATTCATTCCATTCCTGGCCCGGTCGAATGACTGGAAACAGGCTGTAGATTGTCATTTTCATTCGTAGAATGGCATTTGCTGCAAATTAAGAATTGTGAAATGAACAGGATTTACTTTATGAAGTGTGCTTTTTAGAGTAGCTGTATATAGTTATCCACCTCAGGGTTGATTTATTATTTTAATTTTGAAACACGATAAATGTTATGTTCTTTCAATAAATATGGTTTAATAATTTAATGATTTTGGTTGCAAAGTTTATGACCTCATCTGCAGTAAATTTGCTACTTGTGTTGAAAGACAGAAGTGCCATACGCGTTAGGTACAATCGCAAATACAGTAAACAAACTTGGGGCCGAATTCTTCCATGTTGGAGAGGGATTCCGAGAGGTTCGGAGCCGAATTCATGCATGGCTACATCAAGCGTTCAGCACCTAACACCGACGCCAATACTGCCTATCACAGTAAAGTTTGTGAAACTCGACCAATTGGAAGACCAAAACAACGATGGCAGGATGACATCAAGGCCTACAGCGTAATGATGTTTCCCATAGTAGGAAATGACGATCTACCAAGCGGTCCCTGCACCAGCAAGATAAACATTTGAATGATGAAGATATGAGGCTGTTTAACAGTAATTGAAGGATGAATATACGATGGGAAGAATATTTACCGCATTTAATATTCTCTTTGCCCCCCCCACGGCACTTATCGCCCTTGAAAAGGCCTTGACCTGCCCAGCGACCGCTGCTCAACCCGAAGGCCTGCAGATTACGAGGGGTCGTGTGGTCAGCACGACGCATCCTCTCGGCCGTTATTCTGGGCTTTCGAGACCGGAGCCGCCATCTCACCGTCAATAGCTCCTCAAGTCTAATCACGTAGGCTGAGTGGACCTCGAACCAGCCGTCAGATCGAGAGAAAAATTCCTGACCTGGCCGGGAATCGAACCCGGGACCTCCGGACGAGAGGTAGGTACGCTACCCGTACACCACGGGGCCGGCATTCTCTTTGTTCAATAAGTATAAATTACACCTACAAAATGATTTCTTTCTTAATCCCTTTACTGTCCAGCGTTGGATTTTCCCTCGCACTCAGTGAGGGATCCCACCTATACCGCCCTAAGGGCAGTGTCCTGGAGTGTGAGGGCGATACAACTAAGAAGGAGGACCAGTACCTCGCCCAGGTGGCCTTACCTGCTATACTGATATGAAATGGCGTATGACTTTTAGTGCCGGGAGTGTCCGAGGACATGTTCGGCTCGTCAGGTGTAGGTATTTTTATTTGACTCCCATAGGCGACCTGCGATTCATAATGAGGATGAAATGATGATGAAGACCACACATACACCCAGCCCCCGTGTCAGCAAAATTAACCAATGATGGTTAAAATTCCCGACCCTGCCGGGAATCGAACGCGGGACCCCTGTGACCAAAGGCCAGCACGCTAACCATTTAGCCATGTAGCCGGACATCTACTATACTGAACAGGGGCCTTGTGGGGGATGAGAAGATCGCAAAGGATAGACAAGAAGAGGGAAGGAATTTGCTGTGGCCTTAAGGCAACACTCCGGACGTAAAAATCGATATTTGGGTCATTTTGGTAAAATTATTTTTATGACTGAAATTGAAAGGATTGAGTTTCTGTTTTTCTGGTCACGAAGTTATTTCGCTGAATTCGAACAATTTATCACTGTAATAATGATTTGTTTGCCAATTGTAATTTTACATTTGTATCCCATTTTTCTCCCATAATATTCTGCCAAATGTAACACAATTTTTATAGCATGCTATATTAAGAAACCTGCATATGAAATTTTTTACAGAATTTTTTCAAGTAGTAGGGATTTTTAAGTCCAAAATTATAGGACGTAATAAGTACACAAACTTTAGTACGAAATATTTCTTTATATAAACTATGTACAAAAAATCGATACGTAGTGCCTTCAAAAGAAGTATTATCTACATAATTACGAACTTACATTAACAAGTTAATTATATTTCATGAAAAAATGGAATTAAAAATTTCAAAAAATATATTTTGGAAAACTATTAATCGTATATGTAAGAAATGTTCGTGATATCTGTATTTTATGTAGATGACATTCATACAAAGTTTCTTGAAAATCCATGCATTAGGTAAAAATACATTTTTATCTCCTTAAGTCGCCTTAAGTTGGGTTCCATCCCGACATTTGCCTGGAGGAGAAGTGGGAAACCACGAAAAACCACTTCGAGGATGGCTAAGGTGGAAATCGAACCTCCCTCTACTCAGTTGACCTCCCGAGGCTGAGTGGAGCCCGTTCCATCCCTCGTACCATTTTTCAAATTTTGTGGCAAAGGCGGGAATCCGACCCGGTCCCCCGCGAGTGGTAGCAAACATCACTAACCACTACACCACAAGGGCTACTTCTGTATTACGTAGAGCAGAACATAATACGCTCGCTTATCATTGGTCAAATGTTTGTTTGGATTACCTGATGGCCTCATGAATTGTGTTGTGTAGCATTTCACTTAGTATAAATCATCATCATCATCATCATCATCATCATCTGTTTACCCTCCAGGTTCGGTTTTTCCCTCGGACTTAGCGAGGGATCCCACCTCTACCGCCTCAAGGGCAGTGTCCTGGAGCTTCAGACTCTTGGTCGGGGGATACAACTGGGGAGTATGACCAGTTCCTCGCCCAGGCGGCCTCACCTGCTATGCTGAACAGGGGCCTTGTGGAGGGATGGGAAGATTGGAAGGGATAGGCAAGGAAGAGGGAAGGAAGCGGCCGTGGCCTTAAGTTAGGTACCATCCCGGCATTCGCCTGGAGGAGAAGTGGGAAACCACGGAAAACCACTTCCAGGATGGCTGAGGTGGGAATCGAACCCACCTCTACTCAGTTGACCTCCCGAGGCTGAGTGGACCCCGTTCCAGCCCTCGTACCACTTTTCAAATTTCGTGGCAGAGCCGGGAATCGAACCCGGGCCTCCGGGGGTGGCAGCTAATCACACTAACCACTACACCACAGAGGCGGACTTAGTATAAATCATGTTCTGAAATGAGAAATTTGTTTGTTGCAACACTCCAACTGAAATTATCATCCACCGTTTTGTACTGAAGGTAATCAAATATTTTGTATATGGTAGAAGATAAGCGTACCTTTTAGCAAATGGATTTTATAAAACCATTTTTATTAATTCCTCATATATTTTATAAAATATTTCTACAAATCGTGTTTATATTTGAGTCATCAGTCCATAGAGGGGTTTGATGCAGCCATCCATGCTACCTTATCCTGTGTTAATCTTCTCAGTTCTATGTATCTACTACATCCTACATCTACTCTAATCTGCTTGTCATACTCATACCTTTGTCTACCCCTGAAGTTGTTACCACCTGCACTTCCCTCAAAAACTAAGTGGCCGGGCTGAGTAGCTCAGACGGTTAAGGCGCTGGCCTTCTAACCCCAACTTGGCAGGTTCGATCCTGGCTCAGTCCGGTGGTAATGAAGGTGCTCAAATACGACAGCCCCGTGTCGGTAGATTTAGTGGCACGTAAAAGAACTCCTGCGGGACTAAATTCCGGCACCTCGGCGTCTCCGAAGACCTTAAAAAAGTAGTTAGTGGGACGTAAAGCAAATAACATTATTATTATTAAAACTAAGTGAAGAAGTCTTAAAATATGTCCTATCATTCTATCTCTTCTTCTCGTCAAATTTGGCCAAATCGATCTCCTCTCACCAATTCGATTCAGTATCTCTTCATTCGTGATTCGATCTATCCATCTCACCTTCTGTAACACCACATTTCAATAGCTTCTATTCTATTTCTTTCTGAGCTAGTTATCTGTATGTTTAACTTCCATACAATGCCACGCTCCAGACGAAAGTCTTCAGAAGCATCTTTCTGATTCCTATATCAATGTTCGAAGTAAGCAAATTTCTTCTTTTAAGAAAGGCCTTCCTTGCTTGTGTTAGTCTGCACTTTACCAGTATGTCGTCCTTACTTCTGCGGTCATTAGTTGTTTTAATACCCAAGTAAAATGGATCATTAATTAAATATTCATCTATTGTACTTCCTTTAAGACTTCATTTCCTGAATCAATATTCCCTGCACCACCTGACTTCGTTCGACTTTACTCCATTACTTTTGTTTTGGATTTGTTTATTTTCATCTTGTACTCCTTCCGCAAGACTCGTGCATACCATTCAGCTAATTCTCTAGATCTTCTGCAGACCCATAGCAATATCATCGGAAAATCTCAGGGTTTTAATTTCCACTGCTTGGATTGGAATTCCATTTCCAAATTACTCTTTGATTTCCTTTACCGCCTAACCTATATAAACAATGAAAAGGGTGGGAGCAAACTGCAGCCTTTCCTCACTCCTTTGTGGATTGCTGCTTCTTTTTCAAAGCCCTCAATTCATATCTCTGCAGAGTGATTTCTATACAGATTGTAGATATTTTATCTTTCTCGGAATCTGATCCCGATATCCTCAGAATTTCTTCAAGATACATTTGAAAAATGTCTTTGATTGTGTAATTCTAACCTAAATCAGACAGATTTACGTTATTTATATAGATAAAGGCGCCGTGAACTCTTCGTCGACAGATTTAGTATAATCTATCTCTATAATGAAAATTATGTTTGATGCAATATCGTTTGTATGTCCGTGGGTACATGATATTTGTTGTTAATTGTTTATTGGTGCCCAAGATGGACACAATGATAATAGAAAAGTTTCTGTAGTGAGGATGATTTCAACCCTGGAAGATAAGATGCTCAGCTGTCTTGTAAAGAGCCGTCTCGCGTCGGTCTCCGTGAGCGTAGAGCAGATGTATGTTTCTGTGAAGTTGTTTGTTTTAACTTCTTATCTCCAGCTCCTCAGCTCCTGTTTGTAAACTAACTCAGTAAATACAAAATATTATTAGAAGATGTAGATACACACCGGCTGATAATCTCGTAATGTTTTGCCAGTTCAAACAAACAATCACCGCCGTAGTCTTATTGAGTCATCTACCATAATTTGTCAGGGAATCAACGCTGAGTAGCACAACAACTTTCAGAGACTATAAATCATTCCCCTAGGTTTCTGAACAGAGCCAAGCATATATGAGGAAATTACACATTGTGTATATAGATCACAAAACGGCCTTCCATAATGTAATTGTTCAAAAAGAGAATTAGTGCATTATATTCTATGTTCCTCGCACTTAATGATTTGTCAGACTTAATTTTAATTATTATCAAATTGTAATTTACCTCCCCCGTAGATACAAACCCTGTTGATACCCACAAGAAACATATCTAAAGGTCCCATTGTTTCTGAGAACTGTGTACCTGCGAGGAACTTATACAATACCATGCGTTCCATACTATGGGTTAATCGAATACTTTTAATAATAGAATCAACTCCATCCGATAATTGGAATAATCGATCAAATAATCAAATGAGTTCCAAATTTCATTCAGTTTGGTGATTGAATAATCCAATATTCTTAATAATCGAATATTCCTAATAATAGAATAACCTCCATCGATTATTTAAATAATCGAATGAGTTTCAAATACTATTCAGTTTAGTGAATACTTTTAATCATCGTATTAACTCCATCCGATTATTAAAATAATCGAACAAATAATCAAATGAGTTTCAAATTTCATCCAGTTTAGTTATTGAATCGAATATTCCCAATAATCGAATAATCTCCATCGATCACTTAAATAATCGAATGAGTTTCAAATACTATTCAGTTTAGTGATTGAATAATCGCATGCTTTTAATCATCGTATAACCACCATCCAATTATTTAAGTAACCGAATAAATAATCAAATGAGTTTCAAATTTCATTCAGTTTAGTGATTGAATAACCGAATATTCCTAATAATCGAATAACCTCCATCAATTATTTAGATAATTGAATGAGTTTCATATACTATTCATTTATTTTTAATCATCGTATTTCAAATACCAGAATTGATTATTTTCACCATGTTGGTCCGTATTGACTTATATTCAAATTTCTATAGAACACTTTTCAGCCTTGTCAATACTTTACATATTTTATTATAGGCCTACTTAATTCCCGTACATGTTTCGAGAGCCAACTACTCTCTTCTTCAGCGGCGTCAAAAACATCAGTTAATCTTTGGATTTGGCACATTGGTACAAATAGAACAATTATAAATAAATCTTGAAAATATTAAAATATACTTAAGAAAATGGAAATTGCAACACCATGAAGGCATTGGTCGTTTGTGTTGATTTTCAAGATATGGAACGATGCCATGTACGTATGTAAACGATCAAAGTTTCAGATCCATTGGATTGTTGCTACAGGTCTCCCACGTGATTGGTCGCGGAGGAATCAACTCCTGTATACGGACTCTGGTGTAGCGTAGTTGACTTGCAGTCTGTACGCTGAAGTGTTTCCCGTCAAACATGCCTCGACGACAGAGAAGAGCACGATATCAACAACTGTCGTCGTTTGAGAGGGCTCGGATTATTGGGCTGTGCGAGGCTGGATTATAGCTAGGGAAGGGTCAAGTGAAGATACCCACACTCGTAGACCTGGCACAGGCCCAGCGCGACAGAAAACTGTGAGAGAGGATCGCCGCATCATTCGGATGGCCCGGATGGAACACCATGCAACAGCAGCGCGAATTCGAGCAGCTGTGGCACCCCACGTTACACAACAAACAGTTGGTAATCGCCTGCGTGCAGCTGGCTTACGAGCCCGTGTCCCTGCAGAAGGTGTTCCATTGACCACACAACAGCGACATGTAAGGTTGGCCTGGTGTCGAGAAAGATCGACGTGGGTCGACGAATGGCATAGAGTCGTCTTTAGTGATGAATCGCGCGCTTCTATCTTGCCCACAGTGATCGCCAGAATAGTGTGCGCCGACGTACCGGGGAGAGGGGCCGCCCAGATCTTATTGTCGAGAGGCACACAGGGCCAACACCAAGCATTATGGTCTGGGGAGCTATTGGCTTTAATGTGAAATCACAATTAGTGCTTGTTGAGGGCACTATGACTGCTCGACAGTACGTTGATAGGGTATTCAATCCAGTGGTTGTCCCTATGATAGCGAACATTGCTAATGGGATGTTTCAGAAGGACAATGCCCGGGTTCACACTGCACGCATCTCCAGAGAAGCTCTCCACGACATTACAACCTTAGAATGGCCCGCCAGATCTCCCGACCTCAGTCCTATTGAGCATGTGTGGGACATGATGGGTCGACAACTGGCCAACCGTCCTCAGCCACTCACAACTCTGGAAGAACTGCCCCCTGCAGTGCAGCAAGCATGGGCCACAATTCCTCAGGAAGCGATCCAGGGACTTATTGACTCGATGGCTCGACGAATTCATCAATGTATTGCAGCTCGTGGTGGGCACATCCTGTATTGATTGTTGTCCAAACTTGCGGTCAGAGGGACCTGAAAGTGTAATAATCGAATCACAACCGAACACTCGTCTTGCATGTTCAATTGCAGCAATGCAGCACCACTCCTTTTCGGTGTTGCAATTTCCATTTTCTTCAGTGTATTTCTTTGTGTTCCACCTTTAATTACTTACTATGTCACTTATTACAGGCTTTAAGCTAGAAATTTTCAAATCATAAAAGAATAAAATCTAGATAAATTTAGTTGAAACTGAAGTAAGTAAAATAAAATTCCCCAGGCACCTGAGTTGTCGTCTTTTGCGCAAAAAATCTCTCTAAATTTGGTCTCTTGGTTGTTTGTTTTAAAGGAATTGGATTGTTAAAATGGCTAGCATGGTTGGACGGGATTAAGAGGAGGAAATTCCGATTTATGTGAGGTCTCAGAAATACAGCAGTAAGTTAAGTGATAATTATTGGAATAAATAAGGTAATGGAATTACAGATTGGAAATATAATATTTTCCTTTTCTAGGACTTAAGGAAAGGAGAAATTTTCAAGAAGAGATCAGAAAAGATTTTAACATAGTGACTTAATAGGTGTTATTTATTTATTTATTTATTTTATGAATGGTAACTATTCTATTTTAAAGTGTTTTACTAAATGACAAAGTAAATATAAATTTAGACACAAAGAAACATTTTATTTCCTTCTTAGGCGTAAGTAAGGACGTAAGTTGCAAGAGCAGAGCAGATTTTTTTAAAATTAGGATGTAGTGACTAATTTAATAGATTTTATTCTTTTATGATTTGAAAATTTCTACTTTAAGTCTGTAATAAGTGACATAGTAAGTAATTAAAGGTGAAACACAAAGACATATTTTAAAAATTTGAAGATTTATATATAATTGTTCTATTTGTACCAATGTACCAAGTCCAAAGATTAATTGATGTTTTGGCACCACTGAAGAAGAGAGTAGTTGGCTCCCGAAACATGTACGGGAATTAAGTATAATAAAATATGTCAAGTATTGACCAGGCGGAAAAAGTGTTCTATAGAAATTTCAAATACCATTCAGTTTAGTGATTGAATAATCGAATAATTTTAATCTTCGTATAACCTCCATCCGATTATTTAAATAATCTAATAAATAATCAAATGAGTTTCAAATTTCCTCGTCACTGATTGAATAATCGAATATTCCTAATAATCGGATAACATCCATCGATTATTTAAATAATCGAATAAATAATCGAATGAGTTTCAAATATCATTCAGATTAGTGATTGAATAATCGAATGCTTTTAATAATCCAATAAACTCCATCCGATTATTTAAATATCGAATAAAATAATCGAATGAGTTTCAAATATCGTTCAGTTTAGTGGTTGAATCATCGAAACATTTTAATAATTGAATAACCTCCTTCCGATTATTTAAATACTCGTATAAATGATCTAATATAATAATCGAATGAGTTTCAAATATCATTCAGGATGATCCGTACTTGCAATTAGTTACACAGAGGCTGCGTACGGAACGCCAAGGATGGCATCGCACCTATTTCAAAAATCAAAGACGCTATAGCCTGATGGATCTTGGTCTGAAGGCCTGAAGGCTTGAAGATTACGACGTGACGCGTGGTCAGCGTGACGGGTCTTCTTGGCCATTATCATTGGCTTCCTACATCGGGGCGGCTATCTCGCCGTCAGGTAGTTCCTCAGCTGTTTTCACGTGGGCTTAGCGTACCTCAAACTAGTTCTCAGACCCAGGTAACAAAAACCTCACCTGGCCAGGAATCGAACCCGGCACCTCCAGGTAAGGGACAAGCTCTCTCTCTCTCTTAGATCGTGAGTTCGCCTTACACATATCGCAGTATGTGTTCAAAATGTGTGCCACCTCTGGCCACACATTGATCATAACGTTTCTGAATATTACTGAACATGTTCATGAACAAACGTTGTTGTAAGATCACAAAAAAGTGACGTTATAATCTTCTTATTCTTATTCTAACTTTTTCTATAGCTGTGATGTCGCAGGTGCGAAGTGTGTCGCACATGTAGATATGACTGTGTTTTAAGGTCAGATGCTCTTCCTGACGCCAACCGTGTTGAGGGATTTTATCACTATTGCGTGTTTCTGTGGCGGTTGGTACTGTGGTTTGTTGTCTGAATCTATATATTAAAAATATTTATGAAAACTAAAGTCAGTCAGTCCGACCATTCTATTCGGTCGATTTCCTTCATGTTTTTTTTAACTGAAAGGTATTCATGCACAGATTTGTCATCAGGTACCATAAATCACTTAACATCCGCCTTCCTAAAATTATTTGATTTTTTCAATTGTTTGTCTCTTTGAAGTAGTCATATCTTTGTTGTAATTGAGGTACGGAGTTCCTTTTGGCCTAAGAACACTCAGTGGATCAAGCTCTTTCATTTCAGCTCTTAACTATTCAAATTGGTTGATTCTGAGGAAGGTTATGAGTGCATATTCAATTTGACGTCTCATTTCTTCAACATTTTTCTCATTGAAGCAATCATATCTTTCGTCCTATTTGAGGTACGCAGTTTGTTTTGGTCTAAAAACACTCAGTGGATCAAGCGCGTTCTTTTAAGGTAATAACAACTTAAACTGGTAGATTCTGAGAAAAGTTATGAGTACATTTGTCTCCATGACGAAGATCGTTGAAGGACTTTTTAACAGTTCGTCGCGTAGTGTTGTTCCAAGGAACGTTTAATTCAATTTTTTTGTGTGATGTATTTTCAAGTGTTTTGTTGACTTAATATCACATTCTATTACCACAGCAGATCATGTGCTTTATTTCTTTAACTCGAAACTTTGCAAATACATCTGTGAGGATAGTAACCAACATCATACTTTGTGCATTACGGGCGGAGCCAGCGGGAAACTGCTAGTATGAAAAGAAGAATGTTGGGAGAAACAGAAACATCCAGTCGCCGAGCCATAAAAAATAAATCAAACGCGATTAAAATCCCCGGCCCTCTGAACCGAAGGCCTCAAAGCTAACCATTCAGCCGATGAGTCGGACCAAACAAGTGACGTTATCTTCTCGCGGAATTCAGGAATATTTATAGGTGGGTCGTCTGTGGTGAAAATATGATTATTTCAACATGTCCCATATGTAAGCATCTGGGTCCGTGAGATTTGGGGAGCAGGAAGGATACGAAAACGGATTTCCAAGAGAAAAGAGGTGAGGCCGAAGTGTCGTTGCAGAAGGGTAAGTGACTCTCCCCACGGTGTAGACTGTACTGTAGTTCCATCTTGTTGCATACGTTGTCGTTGGAGGGATAAGTTTCTAGCGCAATGAAAACGGCGCAAATTCCGCACGAGAGGGGTAATATTGAGGTTTCTGTAGACTGCAACATCCTCGACGAAATAAGGGTCTAATATTCTACGACCGGACACGGCGCACCAAATCGTAACTCGCGCGCTGTATAATCGTTTTTGTTCGACATCTGGCCATTCAAACCCTAAAAAACGAGTTGTTTGTCGGTCGATGAAACCATAAACATGAATATGGCTTTCATCTGAAAAATCACACGTTACAGAAGAAATTCTCATACATCATGGAAAGCACTAGGTTGGAATGCTGTAAACGGGGTCTCTTAGACACTGAGCAACTAGAGCGCGGTATGCAAATCCATCCAACTCTTTAAACATCCGACGAACAGAGCTATCGCTCAAACCGAGTAGGCTACACTGCACTTTGGGGATTGTAGGACCTGTCGGAGAAGTCATCCATGTTCGTCATTTCTGGTGGCGTTTCTTGGGTGCACGGTCGTTTCCTTTCGTCGACATACGATCGACCCCGTATGGCTAAACTTGTCAACGACAGCTAACATTGTACCGTTATTTGATGTCTCCTTATTGAATCGTTCCTCGTACTGTTCTTCATTGTGAAGTAAACTGGGCCCATTCTGACTCTCCACTTCGTACGATGGGAAATAATGTTCCATAACAAACGTCGATGAAGTGAGAGGAAACAAAGAGCCGCAAAAGTAAATTTTATTCAATGATCGAACAAAATCTCCCGCGACGTCCTTGGTTCGCACAATGGAACACTCAACGACGATTTATCTCGACAATCCCTCGAATGCGATTCGATCACGGAAGTTTTAGAAATCACCTTTATCGCCTCAACGTAGTGGACACACCATACTGTTCATGTGATGGAATCGATTCAGGGCCTATATCATCCCTTTTTTGCATGTGCTCATTACCACCAACAGAAAATCTGCTGACTACATCTCTGCTTCACGCTAAACACCAGTTACCAACCTGTGTAAGTACACTACTGGCGACTACAGACAAGAAATGTGTATGCTAATATTAGGACCTATGTAACAAAAACTTGTTAAAAAATCTGACTGATTTTATATGGATATATATGTGATTATAATGTGATGATGTGCAATATATACGTCTATTTTTTTGCATATATCTATTCCAAACTGTGACAATGACTTGTAATGAATTGTAAAGTTCCAACCAGCATATTGCCATATCCAGGTGGCTGTTTGGTCTGATACTGATCTAAAGCCAAATACATTTTTAAAAACACCGATATTTACGGGCCAGACAGCTTGACATGTAATCTCTGGGAGAGCATTCTTTCTGATTATATTAGGTATGTTAGTCAAATTACGAACAGGTTTGATACAAGGTAGCTCAGCTTCAGGAGAGGTTACTCCAGTGAGGCTCAACTTCCTGGATTCCACCAACATACGGCAGATATTTTAGATTCAGAAGGTCAAATGGACTATGTCAGTCCAAGGTATATCGTCGCTCCTATGCCAAAACCACGAATGTGACAATCTTCTTCCTGTCCATTATTTCCCTTAAGACTTGTCACGCATCCCAGCCACATATTGATATGCAGTCCATCAGAGCAAATATGTTGAGTTAATTTTCCTCTGCTGTAATGTATGTTTGCATGACATATTTACCCGCACCTAGAATATGATGTATTTAAGGTTAATTTTCCTTTACACAAGCGCATAGGAGAATGGTTCGATCCTGGCTCAGTCCGGTGGTATTTTTAGGTGCTCAAATACGTCAGCCGCGAGTCGGTAGATTTACTGGCACGTAAAAGAACTCCTGCGGGACTAAATTCCAGCGCCTCGGCATCCTCGAAAACCGTAAAAGTAGTTAATGAGACGTAAAGCCAATAACATTATGATTATCAAACTCTAGCGCAAAGAGTTCCACACAGGTTTTCCAATAATCGTGCTTCGCATAACACTCGACAATGAACGCGCGCTGTTTTATCGTGAGCACCATTTCATGTTGCATTCAACTGGTCACTAAACACGTCTGCTCCTCTCACTCACTCACACGTAATGACACAGCGACGTACTCGGGAGATGCGCACGCACACACATGTGACAGCAACCGATTGGTGCATCGAAATCACGGTTTCCAGCATTTTCAATTCATTAACAAGGGTCAATTCCGCGTCAGTCTTATAAATATTTTCCGGGCAAGTTTAATTTTGCCCACACTGTACAAGTGAAATGAATAAAGAACTGGAATCAATTCTTCTTCTTCTTCTTCTTCTTCTTCTTCTTCTTATTCTACTACTACTACTACTACTACTACTACTACTACTACTACTACTTCTACCACATTATCCGTCTAGCGAGCTCGATAGCTGCAGTCGCTTAAGTGCGGCCAGTATCCAGTATTCGGGAGATAGTGGGTACGAACCCCACTGTCGGCAGCCCTGAAGATGGTTTTCCGTGGTTTCCCATTTTCACACCAGACCAATGCTGGGGCTGTACCTTAATTAAGGCCACGGACGCTTCCTTCCCACTCCTAGCCCATTCCTATCACATCGTCGCCATAAGACCTATCTGTGTAGGTGCAACGTAAAGCAGCTAGCAAATATATATATATATATATCTGTTTACCCTCCAGGGTCGGTTTTTCCCTCGGACTCAGCGAGGAATCCCACCTCTACCGCCTCAAGGGCAGTGTCCTGGAGCTTCAAACTCTGGGTCTGGGATACAACTGGGGAGGATGCCCAGTACCTCGCCCAGGCGGCCTCACCTGCTATGCTGAACAGGGGCCTTGCGGGGGGTGGGATGATTGGAAGAGATAGACAAAGAAGAGGGAAGGAAGCGACCGTGGCCTTAAGTTAGGTACCATCCCGGCAGTTACCTGGAGGAGAAGTGGGAAACCACGGAAAACCACTTCCAGTTTGGCTGAGGTGGTAACTGAACCCACCTCTACTCAGTTGACCTCCCGAGGCTGAGTGGACACCGTTCCAGCCCTCGTACCACTTCTCAAATTTCGTGGTAGAGCCGGGATCGAACCCGGGCCTCCAGGGGTGGCAGCTAATCACACGAACCTCTACATCACAGAGGCGGACCCTTTTCCCGCTAAGAAAATAATTTATTGGAACTGATTAGAAAATTAATATTATTGAAGTAACCTTAATTTGTGAGAGATGTGAAATATTTCTTCTCTTCTTTCTTAATATGCTTACCCTCCAGGGTAGGCTTTTCCCTCGGACTCAGCGAGGGATCCCACCTCTACCGCCTCAAGGGCAGTGTCCTGGAGCTTCAGACTCTGGGTCGGGGGATACAGCTGGGGAGGATGACAAGTACCTCGCCCAGGTGGCCTCACCTGCTATGCTGAACAGGGGCCTTGCAGTGGGATGGGAAGATTGGAAGGGATAGACAAGGAAGATGGAAGGAAGCGGCCGTGGCCTTAAGTTGGGTACCATCCCGGCATTTACCTCGAGGAGAAGTGGGAAACCACTGAAAACCACTTCCAGGATGGCTGAGGTGGGAATCGAACTCACTTCTACTCAGTTGACCTCTCGAGGCTGAGTGGACTCCGTTCCAGCCCTCGTACCACCTTTCAAATTTCGTGGCAGAGCCGGGAATCGAACCCGGACCTCCGGGGGTGGCAGCTATTCACACTAACCACTACACCACAGAGGCGGACTGTGAAATATTTGATGAAATAAATTGTCCGTCCGCGGGATTTGATCCAGCGATCCCGCGCTTATGAAGCGGAGCTCTTGCCGCTGCAGCGCGAGCTTGTTGTCTTTATCCGCAAACACTTTGCACATAAGCGCACTGGAATTTTTTACTAATTAATTTCTGACAAACGGCTGAGAATTGCGCCTTACTATTATACTATGTAAAATAGGGTTCTTCCCATCCCCTCACAAGTCCCCTGTTCATCATAGCAGGTGAGGCCACCTGGGCGAGGTCCTGGTCATCCTCCCCAGTTGTATCCCCCGACCCAGGGTCTGAAGCTCCAGGACACTGCCCTTGAGGCGGTAGAGGTAGGATCCCTCGCTCAGTCAGAGGAAAAAACCGACCCTAGAGGGTAAGCAGATTAAGAAGAAGAAGAAAATAGGGTTCTTTTCTGTATGGCAAATTAAATCATAATAACTGCCTGATCACCAATCCTATAACCATTCGCTAATTTCTTTACCTTTCTCTGCTTTCTATTCTCTTACACTGAGCTCAAATTAACTCTCCTTAACTTTTTTTCAACTTCATCCCTCTTTCGTGTTGTACTCACCCTAACCGGCGTATCTACTCTGGGATTACCTTTCAGCTACTCCATGCTTTAGCATTTTAAGTTAATTAAACTAATAGCCTTCAAAGCTACAAACAAAGACAGATTTTTTAAACCTTAGTAGTCATCCTACTCCTTCAGAATTGCAGTCTAATATCATTATTGACTATAAAACCTGGTAGAAGAAAAATTTCTCCTAAATAAATTTACGGTATACCGCCTACAACCTCAGCCATCCTATCGCAACAACGACTTTTCTCAACTAATTATAACCCTTTACTGTATGAATTATTTTTCATTTCCTTTTGATGAAGTAAATTTCCAGCTTTAATGTTCAACTAGCAAATGTACCCGTGCTTCGCTACGGCATTCTACGTTGTATTCGAATGTCGAAGTAAATACTGTACATGCAGTAAATAAGATTGTTTAAAAAATTGCGTATCTCTTAGCATTATCCGAGAAACAACATGGGGAGGTCCCCATACGCTGTTTCCAATGTAAAGTCTTTGTTACGGATTTGTGATATAACGGCAGGCTCACTTGCCTACTGCCATTCACAATTGAGTTGTGCAGTTATCATTATAATGTCAGGCCCCTTTTCCTACTCCCAGCCAGCTATCTGCCAGTAACACCAAGATGGTGAGTTTCCAACAAAATAGCAGGCCACTATGCCTAATGCCAGTCACATTTTAGATGAGGATATTTGTTTACAATTGCGAGCTCCATTGCCTACTGTAACGGTTCAAATCCCGTTACAAGATGATATCTGTATTTTTATTATTGTATGATTTTATCTGTATTTTATTATTATTATTATTATTATTATTATTATTATTATTATTATTATTATGTCAGTATTATTATTATGTTATCTGTGATATTGTACTATTATTGTAATTATCCGTTTTATTCAATTTTGCAATTGCCTGTTGCTTGCAAGATTGCACTTTGATGTATACATATATACGTATGTGTAGTATAACACTCAATACCTGTACAGTGAGAATTGTTGTATATATCAGAGATCGGATGTGACGTTGGTGCGTTGTGCAATATTGTTGGCGATTCTGCCAAGTCATCGCCACTCCATGGCTATGTCATCGCATTTATTTAGATATGCGCGCATCGACTCAATCGCCGCGGGGCTATTTCACCACTGTATGTAATATCTGTCGCGTAGGTGGGAGTATGTCATTGTTATTTCTGGAGATTACGTAGTTGTGTCAACCAACGTCTATATAAGGTGGATGCACATTGTAGCGTCAGTCATTACTTATACGGATGCAGTACAGTGAAGTAGTCTACTAGATCAAGAGGCCTTAGGTGGTCAGCCAACGAGTGTGAACGAGAGATGGAGAAGACTCAGTGAGCCATTAATTATTGGTCATTGAGAGAGTGAGACCAAATGGTTGGTCCGTCACTTAATGGAAGACGCGGACGCAAGGCTTACCAAGGAGTCAGAGAGGGCAACCGTGGACCTGCCAAGAGGTCATACCATATTGACTTACAAAGAAGTCAGATGATATGGAGAAGAAGCAGTCGCAAGGATGTATCACCACGTTAGGCGTGACACATCTACAGTAAACACCAGAGGAATGGATTACGTCGTAATTACACTCAAAGTGTTGAAGGTACAGTCAAGTGAATCAGTGAGGGAAATATTTCGTATAAATTGTTAAATGTCCGGTCAAGAAGAATTCAAATTCATGCCTAGTTTCTTTTAGTTGCAATGTCATAATTTCATATTCTCATCTGTTTTATCGCAACAAGACTCACTATTTTTTGATATATTATTTAAAGAATATATATATTGTTCTATCAAACGAATTCAGAGTTTCATTTCATTGACAGTAAAATATCTTAACCTCAAAATTAATGGGGAAACCGAACGCCAATCTCCTTTTCCCAGAACTTATATGGTATGTTGTCAACAGTAAGCTTATTACCCCACACCCTAGAGATGGTCAAGAGTCTCATTCTATTATTGCTGTACTGAGTGACAGCTGGCGCCCTTCAAATAACGTATGTGTAAGTAAGCAGGTAACAAGTAAGTGTGAGTACAAGGTTCGACAAGTGTGTAATTTATTTAATGAATGTTAATTTTCAGATTTTCCATTTTAAATGCAGAGATTCAGATTTTTCAAATTAAATTCAGATTTATATGTTTGTAAATTAGTCAGACAGTTAGGAACATGTTCTCAATGTGTCGACGCAACGTGGGACTCGAATAAATTCAGAATTTGGTCTGAATGACAGCATATCATAGGTTCATTTGGGAAGATTATGCACATTTAAGCCAACGGAATCATTATCGGTAAAATTCAGGAGTATGATTTTGGAATATATATTTGTATTTTGGGGATATGTCAAGGGATTTGAAGAGGGAAATTAATTTGAGATCGCGTACTATCACTAGTGAACCAAAGATGGACAAGGAAGACAGTAACAAGTCATGTGACGACGAGGTCATTGCTTCTGCGGACATCCAAGGTGAAATTCAGAGTAGGGAACAGGTGAAGACGATGGAAGCTTCTGACGTAATTCAGAAAAGTGCAGAAATTGAGAGGCACGCTGAAACTCAAAACGAAGTCCCAGGGGGTAGGGAACGACAACTTCTTATTTTGTTGTTGGCCAAAATAAACGAGATCAGTGAAATGTTGGATATTAGGAACGAAAATAGTAAGAAAGAGATAAGTGATAAAACTGAACAAATGATTGGTAGTAGTAGTGAAAATAATAAGAAAGAGATGAAAGAATTAATTAGTTGTAATGAAAATGTTAATAAACATATTAACTCTGTGAGTAGCAAAATGGATCAATTAATTAGCAGCAATAACCAAAATTGTAATGTGATCATTAGTAAAATAGATTCTAAGATATTAGAGATAAATAATCAAACATCTAAGTTAGAAAGTAAGTCAAATGAAAAGTGTGTTGACCTTAGGGAAGAAATGGAGTCGAGTCGGAGCGAGCTTCATACTCAAATTGAGCATGTCAAAGGAACATGTACAAACAAGATCGTACTGTTAAGTAATAAAATTTCGAGTAATCGGGAAGAAATTCATGACGTAGTCGAGAAAAGATTGGACAAGAGTTACAATGCAGTTGGGGAAAATACGGGGCAACAGGTTAGTAGAATCGAGCAGATTGAAAGCAAACTTGTGGAGGTCACTGAACTACGGAGCGAACAGAAAACGCTATTTATTTATTTATTTATTTATTTATTCCTGACTTACATTTGTGGCGAAGTTAGGGCTCACGGCCCTCTCTTACACTTAACCACTATAAACAGAATTTAAAAATGTAAACATAAAAGTAAGACATAGAAATTCTAAAATAAATAATACTACAGACAGATAATTCTAAGACTACCGGTAAGTTAGGCCTACATATCAGTACAGCAATTAATGTGATAATTACTAATAATAATAATAATAATAATATTAATAATAATAACAATAATAATAATAATAATAATAATAAATGAAGAAAACCCATTCACACAACATACACACAATGACTCACACAACTCAGTTTTATGTTACCAGGAAAAACTTTCTGCAGGCAGATTTGAATTTATGAGAGGAAGTAAGGTGCCGAATGTCCATTGGGAGTGTATTCCAGAGTCTCGATGCGGTAACTAAAAAGGATTGATTGTAGGAATTGGTTCGACTTAGTGGAATTTCAAGTAAGGAACCAGAACGGGTACTAATTTCATGGAATGAGGAAAGGAAACGAAAATTAGAAGAGAGGTAAGTAGGAGTGTTCGTCGAGAGCACTTGGTAAACAAGTGTCATTAGGTGATAATTCCTTCGTTCATTTATGCGTAGCCATTCCAATGTTTTGAAATATGGTGTAACATGAGTGTCATGCCGCAGTTGGAAGGCATATCGTATGCATGAGTTTTGTGCTCGCTGAAGTCTCAAAGCTTGTTCAGCATTTAGATTGACTAGTACTGTATCACAGTAATCTAAAATTGGGAATAGTAGTGCTTGGATTAATTTTAATTTAAGTTTTTGAGGAAAAGAATTCTTGTGACGTTTCAGGGGATATAGAGCTGCATGAACCTTTCTACATACATTTGTTACGTGTTCATTCCAGGTCAGATTCTCATTGATGGAGATTCCAAGATTAGTTACATTTTTAAGGTACGGTACAGCAATGTCATTGATTATGATTGGAGGAGGATTGATATTGCTTATTACATGTAATAATTTAGAGTTTCCTATGATAATACTTTGTGTTTTACGAGGATTTAGGAGTAAGTGGTTGTTTTTAGCATAGGCGGTAAGCCTTTCAATATCCGAATTAATGTGCTGAACTGTTTCATGTAAATTGTTTGTAGTGGTGTGTTTGTATATCTGCATATCATCAGCATATAAGTGGTAGTTGCAATACTGAAGTGTGGAAGATATGTCATTAATATGCAAGACGAACAGTAAGGGCCCTAGAACAGACCCTTGAGGGACACCGGATGATTTTACAGCCCATTGGGATCTTTGATTGTTTACCACTACGCACTGGCGACGATTTGTAAGGTACGACTTTAAAAAATTAAGGGCTATCGGGCCGATATGCAGAGAGCGTAGCTTGGATAATAGTATGTCTATATTTACCGTGTCGAACGCACTACTAAAGTCAAGGAGTGTCAGTATCGTCACCTGCCGTTTGTCCATTGCTAGTCTTATGTCATCTGTTACCCGAAGAAGTGCAGTCGTAGTACTGTGTCCCTTTCTGAAACCAGATTGCAATGGGTCAAAAAGAGAATGCCTGGTTAAGAATTCTACTAGCTGCTCGTGTACAACTCGTTCAAGAACTTTCGAGAGAGGGGGAAGAATCGAAATAGGCCGGTAATCAGATGGCGCATTTGCTGTGGTACCGGTATGCTTTAATATTGGGGTTACTAGAGCATCCTTCCATGCAGTTGGAAACGTCCCGGTGGTGAGACAGTGGTTTACAATGTGGGTAATAATTGGTAGGACCGCGCCAATAATGTTTTTTATAAAGCCTATTGGGATGTTATCTGCTCCTTTAGCTTGTGACTTAACTGAATTTAAAATACGCTTTACATCATTTACACTGACAGAGTGAAAAGAGAAATTATTTTCGTTTTCTGTAAGGTCACTGATTATTTTATTTAGATTGATATGATTTTGAGGTTGAGATTCCTTTATTGGGTTAGTTACGAAGTGAGAGTTAAGTGTATCGAGAGATATAGTTGGCATATGTGGCTCTTTGCATTTTCCAACACCCATAGCTCGAAGTTCGTTCCAGGTTTCACGTGCATTTAAATTCCGTGTTGCATTTTTAATGTGATTAAATTTGCTATTGCGAATTAATTGCTTTGTTCTGTTACGTAAAAGACGATATTGTTCGAAATCTAATTCATTATTTGTTTCCTTGTATCGGCGGAACATTGCGTCACGGCGAGCCATTGTTGCTTTTATATCGTTTGTTAACCAAGGTGCAGGCGAGCGAGTGACTCTAGCTTGCCTAACTGGAGCATGTTTGTCATATAGTCCTATGAGTAGAGAGTTAAATCTTCTCACTTTCATGTCTGTGTCCTGCACCTGCTTTATATCTTCCCAAGGTAAACTGTACGCATCATTTTGGAGTTGTTGTAGATCGATATTTTTCAGATCCCTATAACTAATGTATTTAGCTCTGTATTTTGGTACACGTAGAGAGTAGCACAGGTAAATTAAGTCATGAGTTGATATGCCAGGTACAGGAAATTGACCGTACTTCAGAACTTTATGCGGGTTATTTGTAACTAGGAGGTCAATTCCAGTATGGCTTGTGTATTTAAGTGTATGAACATGATTCGTTGCATCAAGCGGTAAGATCGTCATGTCGACGGAGGTAAGTAGGTTGCTGATTCGTTCTGATTTGCCAGTCGGGGCTAAGATATTTGAGTTAAAGTCACCAAGGAGTAGTATATGCTCGTAGGTTGGTACTAGTTTGAGAAGGTCAGATTCAAGGTCAGAGATATTAGTAACATTCGGTGGTTTATAGACAACTCCTACCAATACTTTTTGACGGTTAATTATGGTCTCAGCAAACATATATTCTGTATGTGGAGTGATGCCAGATGATGATCTGATAATTATTCTACATTTAATATCATCTCTACAATAAACTGCTACACCTCCACCACGTCTGGGAGTGCGATCATGCCGATAGAGAGTATATCCTTCTAGATTTACAAGGTTAGAGCTAATTTTATCGGATAACCAGGTTTCAGTAATGCACATAATATGCATGTTACAGGTTGATATTATCGAACGAACTTCATCTATGTGACTGAGGAGTGAGAGAGAGTTGATATGGCAACACTGTAGACTTCGCGAGAACTGAGACAGAGATTGTTTCAATAACAGTTCAGTAGGCTGAGGGTTGGGGACAGTTGGTGAAGGTACACGAGGGTTATTTTCGTCTTGGAATACACTCGGATCAATGACACTCAGGAATGCCTCATCTACCGTAACAGTAGTTTTAAGGACACCAGCTTCTGACATGTTTAAAGAGTAGGTGACTCATTCCTGGAACAAACACTGATAGCACACACACACTGACAGACACACGCAGATAATTAAATTCACATAGCATATGTTTGAACATTTCAATAGAAAAATAAGTAATAATAATAATAGTTAAATAAGGATACTAATAAAATTACACTAATATACAGTTGAAGAGTTAGTCTAGAGTAGCATTTAGCTAAGGTGCTGTGCTCCAGGCTTAAAGTGCACCTGCCGGCGAGAATTTCAGAAATAAGTAGAAGAGAAAGAGTTTGTACGTGTGGGTAGAACTGGTGAATGCTATACGACTATTTTACGAATTTGTTACAAATGAAGAAATAGTTGAGGAACTAGAAAGCTATTTCACAGTAGAATCTACATACACATGGTGAGATACTACACTATGGTATTGCTCATTTATTTGAGAGCGTTCAGTTCATCCATTGTTGTTATGTTGTGTCTGGTTTCCCCTCTTTTTACAACAATGCGTCCCTGTATGGTCCAGACATTTCTCACTCCAAATTTATCTACAGCCGCCTTTAATATGAGAGTGCGAGCCGCAGTCAGGTCCTCCCTGATAGTGATTCCAGTGCCTGCTAACCTGCGCTTGTTACGGAAGACTTCCTCCCTTTTCCTATAGCTTACGAATTTCACTATTATAGGGCGTTTCACTCCCAGCCCCGGCCTGCCAACTCGATGAGACCTATCAATATCCTGCACGGCAATGTCAAGGCCAAGTTTATCTTTAAACAACCTGACTGAAAGTTCGTCCGTATTCTCATTAGGTGATTCGGGAATTCCGAACACACGCACACTTCCTCTACGTTGATATTGCTCCAAAGCATCAGTACTCCTTTTGAGTTCATCCTGCACTGCTTTCAGTTCAATTTCCCTATTTTTAATATCAATTTTAAGTTCATTGATAATCTCAGTGTTGAAGTCCAGGGTGGCCTTAAGTTGTTCAGCCACGGCCTTTGTGACACTTTCAGTTATTGCCTCAACGATAGCCGAGAGAATGTCTTTCGACTGTAGGGCTTCTCTTACCTGCTGAACAATGCTGTCCGCTAGGGTCGCCTCACTTCCGCTGCCGGCTACAGGTCCCGTCTCGGTCCTGGTTCCCCGGCTGGCCGCATTCCTCTTGTCTCTTCCCATACTTAAATTTTGTTTATATTTGCAAAAATCAACTGTACAGCACAGAGTGATGATGTGAAATAAGCAACACACACTTTTTAAAGTTGAAATTCACTATTTTCGTAACGAATTACGCCTTTACTACACCTGCTAATGATCGAAAACTGGGAGCACACACACACAGCACTAACAGCGTTCCGCCATGACACACTTTATATCACAGCAGGTAAGAGAAAGAGAGGAAGAATTGAAGGAAGACGTGAGAATAGAGGAAGAGAAGGATGAGAGAGGAGCGAAAGAAGAAATTTTGAGTTGCCAGGGAGTGGTACGGCAGAAAGGTAGAGGTAAGTCGGCGGGTGAGGTGATAGTAGTGAGTGGTTTGTTCAGTAGGGATCGTGATTTAACCAAGTTTTCTGGAGAATAGTTCAGTTCTGTAGAATTTGTAAAAGTAGTTGAGAAAAGATTTGCAAGTAAGTTGAGGAATAATATTATTGAATGGGAATACGTGCTGGAAATTTTGTCTAATGTTTTTATCGGTGAAAGTAAAAGATGGTTTCGAGTGTACTGGGATAATATGTCTAATTTAGGAGAGATTAAAGAGTTCATTGATAGGCTTTGGGAGGAATGTGTGCTAGGGCGCGCGTGCGAGAGAGAGCGCATGATGTCTAGGGAAAGTAATATTGTAGAGAGAAGGGGGAAAATGTTAGCCGTGTATCAGAGGAGAGGGGGTGATCAGGATCCGCAGAGGATTAATAGTTGTGTTGATGGTGATAGTGGTCAGAGGAGTAACCAGAGAGAATCGGGAGATGGGAGGCGTATGTATTTGAGTTGTGAAAGAGAGGGTCAGAGGAGTAATCAGAGAGAATCGGAAGATGGGAGGCGTACGGATTTGAGTTATCAGAGAGACTATGATAGTCTGAATATGAATGTTATCCAGGTGTCGTTATCGAGTCAGAGTATTTCAGACTCACAGGGAATCGGGTAAATAAAGTGAACAGTCTGAAGGTAGAAGATGAACTGGTATTTAGTATAAGTAGTTATGTAGTGAAAGTAGATTTAAGAGTATAGTGTGATTGTGACCTAAGTAATGTTAAATGAAATATTTAAGTAGTGCCGTAGTCGTAGATCATGAAGTAATTAATAGTAGCAGTAAGTTAGACGTAAGACGTGATCTGTTAAAGTGATGTAAGTACTTGTTATACCGAGAATATGATGTAAGTAGTGAGGTAGTAACTCCGATGATGGAAATTGTGATATGAAGAAGGTAAGTGAAGGTACTATCAGATCTTATAACAGCCGTTGGGTGAGTCAAAGTGAGTAAATAAAATGATAGCGGTACCGATCATGAGTAAAGATAATTGTAAGTTTCAGCCATGCCTTGTACCAAAACTTGTGTATTCAGTTGTTTTAGGAGCTGACTTGGTTGCAAATCATGGAAGTGAATAGACTTTAATTTAGGTAGTGTGTGTTTGTTCTGGGAGTAATCTAGCAAAGAAGTACGTGTTAATTATGATGGTCTGAGGTAAGTGTGTTAGTGACGTGTGTTCTTTAAAGATATATGAGAGGTAAGTGAAGTTGTTCCTAATGAGAGGAAATGTTTTGTGAGGTGTGTTACGTGCCTGTACGACCAGTATCCGAGGGATAGTCGGTATGAGGCAGTGACGTGAGGTAATTTGAGTGAATTACAGGAGGAGTAATTGTGGTCGATGTTAGGTAAGCATCGAGATGTATTTAGTGGTAAGTGAGGAAGAACACGTATATGAACATAAATTTGTAGTAAATGACCATTGATCGTTTGTGGGAGGTAAGTACCCCATTCAACTTAAAAATGCTAGTGAAGTCTAAGAACAAATAAACATTATGCTGGATTACGGAATAACTGAACCATCTTGTAGCCATAGTATTGATCCTTTAATTATTGTTGCCAAGGAGGATGTGATCCATTGATATATGTAAGTTAATAAGGGCAAAATTGATTCAGTTTGAGTGACAGAGTGCTACTCAGAGTTCCATTCCCATCATCTGCAGAGGCGGGAAATATGTCTAAATTCTTTCTTTTGTATCAGGGGTATTTCACTATTGTGAGCCGTATCGGGAAGTGTGCATATTCCTTAAAAGATCAGGAAGGGAAGATTGTCGGTACTTACAACATTAAGAACTTAAAGAAATATTTCACGTGAGATTTGTTGAAATAAGAGTAAGATGATTAAATTTTGTGAGAAACTGGCAAAATAAAACTAACATCTGCGATATGCGTGTGAACCAAGTGTCGTATTGGTGTATTGGAAGAATAAGTGCTACATTGTCATGTACTGTGTGACAAAAAAACGGAGAACAGGACATTGGACAGTTATCTGCGATAACAATATGCGAGAACAGTTCTCATATAAGTGATATTTCACAAAAAGTCTTGATATGTTAAAAAAAAAGAAGAATGTTGTATGTTGATTGAAATTATTTGTGTGTGTTAAATTAAGGGCTATGCTCTTGTGAATTGTATGAGAATGGGACACTGGACAGTTATCTGCGATGACAATGTGCGAGAAGAACTTTCATATGTGATGTATTATAAAATGTATGGATGCTGAAAAAGAAAATTATTGTTGTATACTCATTTAAAGTGTTCATATGTGTCAGTGTTATATTTCTATTATGTTGTTCATAAATCAATCGATTCTTTGTTCTTCGATTTATTTATGAGGGAGGCGAATTGTAACGGTTCAAATCCCGTTACAAGATGATATCTGTATTTTTATTATTGTATGATTTTATCTGTATTTTATTATTATTATTATTATTATTATTATTATTATTATTATTATTATTATTATTATTATTATTATTATTATTATGTCAGTATTATTATTATGTTATCTGTGATATTGTACTATTATTGTAATTATCCGTTTTATTCAATTTTGCAATTGCCTGTTGCTTGCAAGATTGCACTTTGATGTATACATATATACGTATGTGTAGTCTAACACTCAATACCTGTACAGTGAGAATTGTTGTATATATCAGAGATCGGATGTGACGTTGGTGCATTGTGCAATATTGTTGGCGATTCTGCCAAGTCATCGCCACTCCATGGCTATGTCATCGCATTTATTTAGATATGCGCGCATCGACTCAATCGCCGCGGGGCTATTTCACCACTGTATGTAATATCTGTCGCGTAGGTGGGAGTATGTCATTGTTATTTCTAGAGATTACGTAGTTGTGTCAACCAACGTCTATATAAGGTGGATGCACATTGTAGCGTCAGTCATTACTTATACGGATGCAGTACAGTGAAGTAGTCTACTAGATCAAGAGGCCTTAGGTGGTCAGCCAACGAGTGTGAACGAGAGATGGAGAAGACTCAGTGAGCCATTAATTATTGGTCATTGAGAGAGTGAGACCAAATGGTTGGTCCGTCACTTAATGGAAGACGCGGACGCAAGGCTTACCAAGGAGTCAGAGAGGGCAACCGTGGACCTGCCAAGAGGTCATACCATATTGACTTACAAAGAAGTCAGATGATATGGAGAAGAAGCAGTCGCAAGGATGTATCACCACGTTAGGCGTGACACATCTACAGTAAACACCAGAGGAATGGATTACGTCGTAATTACACTCAAAGTGTTGAAGGTACAGTCAAGTGAATCAGTGAGGGAAATATTTCGTATAAATTGTTAAATGTCCGGTCAAGAAGAATTCAAATTCATGCCTAGTTTCTTTTAGTTGCAATGTCATAATTTCATATTCTCATCTGTTTTATCGCAACAAGACTCACTATTTTTTGATATATTATTTAAAGAATATATATATTGTTCTATCAAACGAATTCAGAGTTTCATTTCATTGACAGTAAAATATCTTAACCTCAAAATTAATGGGGAAACCGAACGCCAATCTCCTTTTCCCAGAACTTATATGGTATGTTGTCAACAGTAAGCTTATTACCCCACACCCTAGAGATGGTCAAGAGTCTCATTCTATTATTGCTGTACTGAGTGACAGCTGGCGCCCTTCAAATAACGTATGTGTAAGTAAGCAGGTAACAAGTAAGTGTGAGTACAAGGTTCGACAAGTGTGTAATTTATTTAATGAATGTTAATTTTCAGATTTTCCATTTTAAATGCAGAGATTCAGATTTGTCAAATTAAATTCAGATTTATATGTTTGTAAATTAGTCAGACAGTTAGGAAGTTCTCACTACTGCCAAACACAATCGGGTAGGGGAGGTTTAAACAAAACTGCATGCTCCCTTGCCTTTGCAAGTCAAATTAGAAGTGAACCATTCATTACAATGGTAGGCCTCCCTTACTAATGACAGTTGCACAAGAGTTGGAGAAGACCCCATTCCTACTGCCAGTCAAAGTCGGTGTGGGGAGTACTGATTACAATAGCAGACACACCCTTTCTCGGTCATTACAAATCGACATCAGTGAATATATATAGATCGACATACGAAAGTATATGTTTGTTTACAATATTGCAGACCTTCATTTACAGATAACTGCTGCTAAACGTATGTCATATCGACTAAGGATTGTACCATAAGACGCCAGATTTAGTGGCCTAAATGGCTGGTCCTATGATATCTCATCTATTCTTGGGTCAGACTGAGTTAGAAACGTTGAACAGGGTAAAGTTCTTGTAAGATTATCTCACATTGCATTACTTTTCGGATAATTATGTGACAGCTACATACATAGCATTTGGCTCACATATAGCTAATGGGTGGGCCAATTTTCGTGAAGAGTTTGATAATTCTATATTTCCTATAAGTGATTGAAAGTATGAATTATTAATGTGAAAAGTCCAAATTTAATTAACACCGATTAACAGAGAAAAACAAACGTAAAAAGGACACAGATACGACAAAAATGTCATGAGACCAAGGTTGTAGATCATTCCAAATTGAACGGAGATTGTGCAATCCGGTATGTGATAGGACTTCTCGAACGTCTGCACCATCATTAAAATTGTCTCCATATTTCGATATTCTTCGGGGATAAAAAGTGAAAAATTTAAACATTTGAAAGTTTTCCGTCCGTTACGAGCTAAAGGTATAATTTTGTCAAATTTCCATTTTCTCTTTCGTCTGGCAGATTATGCCGCAATCTGGATTTTGGGCGAGGAGGGTAAAAATTAGGACTTTTAGGAAACTAAACCAAAAAAATATGCAGTTGCCCATTATTACCCCTTAAACGGGCAGCTGTGCCAAAATTTCGCCAAAATAGTCAATGTACAGGCACACAGTGGTTACGATTTTATTTATGTAGATAGATAAGGAATCTGCTCCACGTACAACACGTTTTGGGCTATGTCCGCTGAACTTAACCTGCAAAACTCACCATTCATGATATCTCCCTTATTAATCCTCCTAACGAAAAAATGCACATGAAAAAAGTTTTAGAGATGGAATTCCATCACGTTTGGTCGATTTCTAGTCAGGTTGGTCTTATACTGTATAAATTGTGGAAGAATCACCATTTCGGTTCCCTATAAACCACCAGTCCATTCCGGGAACATGAAATATTATAGACTTTTAAAACATACCTTTGGACAGGTGGATGCTAAATATAAAGTTTGGTTCGAATATCTTCAGTAGTTTTCAAGTTGTAAGAAATACGCTTTACACGCACCCGCTCTTGAGTTAAGTCCGACGGTCCGTTAATGATGTCGCCCTTATTAATTCTCGTATCGAAATTATGCACATGAGAAAAAAGGTTTAGAAATTAATTTCCATTAAAGCAGGTAGATTTCCATTAAGTTTGGTTGTGTATATTTTATGGGAGTGCAAAATCACTGTTTCGGTTTCGTATAAACCCCCAGTTATTTCAGGGATTTAGAAACAATATTTGCCCTAAGACCTACCGAAGGACAGATGGATTCTAAATATGAAGTTTGGTGGAAATATTTCCAGTAGATTCTAGCACTCGCGTGCATACGGAGTAATTAAGGAAAAAATAATACAGTTAAGAAAGTTGAAATAGAAAATGGATTATAACTGAGGACAGCTGTATAACGACAAATATGTAAATGCCAAGTGAATATATTGGAAAATCAAATGCCCCTCAATAAATTATGCTGGTGTGAGTTATGGATATAATAAAGAGGTAACAGAGGAGAAATTTAGGCGCAGTGATTCTTAGGTAAACAGATAAGAAGTAGGGGCCGATGACCTTCGATGTTAGGCCCCTTTAAACAACAAGCATCATCATCATCAACAGATAAGAAGATGACTAATGGTGTTATTACATAATCTTTTCGAAGGCGGTTATAACCTCCAAAGATATTCCGCCAATATCCCCCAGACAGGCCGATTGACGCCTCTCTTGCCTTCTACCCAAGGAACAACCACGAATTTAAAATCATGATGAGGAAAATGGCAATACGTTACTTCCCTGCTGGCAAGCACGTTACTTCCCTGCTGGCAAGCAGTCAGAGACGTTGCCATGGTAACCTGTAGGTTCGTTGTCGGTCTGTCGGTCACTCAATGCAGAGCATGATACCAGCAGAAAATATTAAATTTCGCCGTCATGTAAAGAGTAAGGTAAATTATGAACATAACAAAAGTTGTTTATAATGAAGAGACGTTTCGCGTACAGTCCACAGAGTTTACAAAAAATCAATAGCATAAGAGAAAATGGAGGAAAACCGTTCTGGTTTTCCTATAAACCCCCCGTCTATTCAAAGATTTTAAAATGATATGCGTATACTCTAAATACGAAGTTTGGTTGAGATCTATACAGCCGTTTCGACATTATGGTGGAACAGACAGACAGACAGACAAACAGACACGGAAAGTAAAAACCACCGATTCTGTCTTTAGTTGACCCAAAACGGATAAATATCTGAAAAATTGGCAAAACAAACGAAATTACAGACAGCGAACTCCCTACAACTTTATTTATATAGATTACGATCAGTGTTTTAGATCTACCAGCAATTCTTAACTGGGGCTAGTAGCTTAACACCCGTATGTGATGTGGATTGCCATAATGGGGTATACAAATACGATTTTTCACGATTTTACGCTAAGCTCTTAACATTCAAAGACCAAACATTACTGTACTGTATATATAAACAAGGCATCACTGGTATATGGGTGTAATTGACTGTACAGTCGAACGTGTGTCGAAAAACTACCTCTGTCCACAACTTGTATCCATTTATACAGGCGAAAAGTTATATGTTGCTTGAGGGCAACAGAATACAGTAAAGGGATAAGGACACATTTCATCTTTGGTGCTTGAGTAGGAATAGTAAGAACATCAGTTAGTTTACTAATTCGAGAAGAACTGGGGCAAGCTGGGTATCTAATTGGTGACGACCAGCTCTAGACGTAATTGTCACGACCCACGCATTCGTAACTTCTTTATTTATTTATTTATTTATTTATTTATTTATTTATTTATTTATTTATTTATTTATTTATTTATTTATTTATTTATTTATTTATTTATTTATCTTGCCTTTGCTGGCAGGACCTAGTGTTTACAGTGCACTATGTCTTCTGGTATGTGCTAGAGTAATTTTGTTACTTTCATTGATCTGTCTCTGTCTTACCCTTGGCTTTAACAATATGAAAGTGACTGAGGTATGAGCGATGCTAGTAATGCCATTCCTTCTGCAGCCAATCCCTGCTATGAATGGTGTGAAAATGTTGCTCATAGGATCGGTTGGCGCATGCATTTCAGTGGGCTTGGCAGACTGATATGTAATAGCAACTTCTGGCTCGGTGAGGAAAGCAACGGGAAACTACCTCACTCATCATTTCCCTAGTACGCCTCTTCAGTGATGCCTAGGCCATCTATGACAGCTGATGGTGGAGCTGTTGAGGATCCAACCAGCCTTAGGGCTGAAGACTGAACATACATACATTTATTTATTTGCAATTGGCTTTACATCGCACCGACACAGATAGGTTTTATGGCGACGATAGGATAGGAAAGGCCTAGGAGTGGGAAGGAAGCGGCCGTGGCCTTAATTAAGGTACAGCCCCAGCATTTGCTAGGTGTAAAATGGGAAACCACGGAAAACCATTTTCAGGGCTGCCGACAGCGGGGTTCGTACCCACTATCTCCCGGATGCAACCTCACAGCTGCGCGCCCCTAACCGCACGACCAACTCTCCAGGTAATAATGTGTTTTTATGGTAATGGCTATTATAATTGGGGGACTCGGAAACTGGTTAGTCCCTTCTATACTAGAAGTAATATATATAGCCTTCGCTCCTTTAAATAGAATGAGATATTTTATTATTATCCCCTTCATTAACAATGATACTTAGAAGAAGCCTAGTGCAAAGCGTACCAGTTAATTCAAGCTTGTGTTTTAAAATTGAAAGCACATTCCTTCGCTTCATAGCCAAGACTGGTATCACGAAATACCAACAAAGAACTACTATACAGTACACTGTTTAGTGTTTAGTTCTCAAACAAAGCAAGGAGCCAGAGACTTGCAGTTCACGCGTAGATTCAAAAAGCCGTGACAATAAAAAGGTCAGGAAACCTCGGGGGGCGGAGGGTTGCATTGATAACCTGCAAACCGGATAATTCGCATGCGGATAATCGGGAGTTTGTTCTATCAGAAGATTCTGTTAGCTTCCTAATTTGTTTATTAGAGTTATTAATACCATCAAAATAAGCCTACTAAAACGTAGAATATAGAAAATAATTCAGTACTGCGTTTTCTATAACAATAATATTGTTTGAAAATGTCCATGGCATTTGTAATTCTGTCTTCGTTCGAATATTTGCAAATACTTTTCCTACAAACCATACATTAATTGAGTTCATCCCTTCTAGTCGCAGCATTCATATGGACGATTAGGCAGATACTGTTTGTGAAGACAAGAAGGGAATAAATTATGTAGGAGTAAACATTCTTTCACTCGCTGTCTCGAAAATGTTAATTTATTTTGAAGAATCACATACCCTGAAATATTCATTAATAATAATCTAATACCAACAGTTGAGACTATTGTAAGATTGTCAGTGTTCCCTGAAGGAACAGTGCAGTCCCTGGCCAGCTTGCTATGGCGTGTCATGGCCCACTTCCTCACAATAGGATTGTGTTCTTGTTTTTCTTTGTTGTTTCTTGTTTAAGGTCGTCATCCCGCGAACGTAATCCGACACATTTACTCGCCATAAAACTGACCACATCAGAGCACATTATAAATAAAGAGGTAGCTTTTAGTTTAAACGCGGCAACACGTTAGCATGTCACTTGACGCCCAAATTATGTGGCGGCAAATCTGTCGTTCCCCCCTCTCTCTCACACAGCTGGCGCCCATCCGTCAGGGGCACAGGGGTGTACAGAATTACAGTCTTAAACAACAACAAATCTGAGATTCTTGATATAAGTCAACGGCACCTTGAGCTCAGCGAGTTTTAAACCTGTCTCTGTAGCGGACGTTGTGACAGAGTGACTTCTTCGCTGAGCTGTTCACAAAGTCGGACATAGCTCCAAACCCAGGCGTTGTAATTAAGATTTAAGAGCGGAAAGTCACTCAAATTTGGAAATATCTTGTTTAAAGGCTGCATGGCAGTAGCGATATTCATTGATTTACAGAAAGTCAATGATACAGTTGACCATCAGTTGTATGTAAACAGGCTGGAAATAGCTGTGATCATCTGTGGCTCGATAGTTACTCAAATAAAATTTCCAATTTGTAACTGTAAATTTTCTCTATGTCCTTACATCTCGTTGCACATAGATTACCACAGGGATAAGTATTTGGTCCTGTTTTATGTTTGATATATATAGCACTGTCAACTAAATTTAAAGAGAAAACTAAGGTTGTTTGTTGATGACACTACCGAATTACACTTCGGTAAAACAAAAGTGCTGTCTATATTTTATGCTAAGTAATATAAAATTCTCACTTATTGGTTTATTTCAAATGTACTAACTGCAAATGAAGAAATGGCCAATTTAATGGACATAAATCGCTTAGCGTATTCCGCTGACCATGAAATAAATAATCGATATACAGTACGTTTTACGAAGTACTTTTTTGCTCGCTATGATATAATATCATGTGGTTTATAGGTGTGCGGTATGGGAATGATTCGTGTTTGAAAAGCTCCATTTTCAAGATATTTAGCACAACCAAATTCAGAAACTTTATGTATTGATTCAACATGGGCTGAACGACGAAAGTTGTAAACCTGTCTTCTTATTGATTTGAGAAATATTTTATTTATGCTGAGTAATAAGTCAGCTTGGGGAGAGTCGATCAGTCGACTAGAAAAGCCCTGTTACATAAGTAGGACAGATCATCCGCATAAAGTACAAGGTAGATCGCAGAAAACTAACTATGATAAATATTCGTTTTTAAATCGGGGAATTGGTTATTGAAATGCCTTACCTGCAGCTGTCTTAGAACCTTTTCCAAAAAATGTAAGATACTTCAAGAATAGATTCCAGCATTCTGTAAATTGTAGTATTAAGGCATCTGAATCATTTAACGTCTGTGTGAATTTGTATATGGACCTGCTGTAATCAGTAGCGACGATTGGGGGGTGGCGAGGAGGCAGTCGCCCTCACACTTTGTGGAGAAAAAAATGTTTATTCCATTTTAGCCACCTAACACTAAGAATTATTTGAAAAAATCAATTTATAAAACCCTGTTGTCTAATACTTAATTATTTCCTTTAATTTCTTTCAATATAAAAAATAGTGGAAATACGTACAAAATGTCATCCTATCCAATAACCACTTTTTCAGCGCCACAGCAAGTAGTGGAGACTAGAGTAGCAGAGTACAGAAACTTGATTAGTATCTGAAGACACAAAACCTTACTTGCGCTCAGGTGGTGGTGGTGGTGATTATTGTTTTAAGAGGAAGTACAACTAGGCAACCATCCTCTATATAACACTAATCAGAGGGGAAAATGGAAGGGATCCGACACTTCGAAAAATGAAGATATCGGTCAAAGAAAGACAAGGGCCACGAAGGGCGTGAAAATGAAAGACTCCCTAGCCCTCGCAAACCTAATAGCGTCGGGGTCGGAAAAAAACAAGAGTTAACCAAGGGAGGTCGGACAGGATAGATGTAAGGGAGGAGCCTGGCACAAGTAAGTGGAAGCAATGCCAGGACTCGGCTTAGGGCCCCGTGGTCACCAACCCACGCTCCAAAGTTCAGAGCCCCTGAGGCCCCTTTTAGTCGCCTCTTACGACAGGCAGGGGATACCGTGGGTGTTATTCTACCGCCCCTACCCACAGGGGGATACTTGCGCTCATGTGTAATTGTTCTTTTGTATAGTGTTGAATCAAAATCCCCTAAAAATCTGTTATTACCACAGTTTAGTTGGTAAACTGTCAAGCTTAACTTCTCTGTCGAAATTTGCTCAGAGAGCAGCAAAAACTAACCATTTTTTAGTTCTTTTTCAATTTTTCCCCTGGCCTTCGGTACATTTTTGTTTTCTGTACAATTTTGTGGCCCCCCCACTTGTAACTATCAGTCGCCACTACTGGCTGTATTTACAATGGTAAGATAATAGTAACTAATTGGATCGTTCAATCCACTGTAAACCGTAGTGTTAAGCACTGGAAATACTTAAGGTTCATGTGAATTTGTATATGATGATGCAGCGTTTTAATTTTAAACTAGTAGTATTTCTTCATATTTTCTTTGCATGGAATTACTTGTTGTACACTGGTTGTTGTTGTTGTTGTGATTGTTGTTCTTGGGTAATTATGTTTTAACTTTACTTTATTATCACACTACTGTAGATGTTCATTGCCACCGGGATATTTTCCAATTGCAATGTATTTGTTCATAATAATAATAATAATAATCTTCTTCTTCTTCATCTGTTTACCGTCCAGGGTCGGTTTTTCCCTCTGACTCAGCGAAGGATCCCACCTCTATCGCCTCAAGGGCAATGTCCTGGAGCTTCAGACTTTGGGTCGGAGGATACAACTGGGGAGGATAACCAGTACAACGTTCAGACGGCCTCACTTGATATGCTGAACAGGGGCCTTGTGGAGGGATGAGGAGTTTGGAAGGGATAGACAAGCAAGAGGGAAGGAAGCGGCCGTGGCCTTAAGTTATGTAACATCCAGGAGGAGAAATGGGGAAACGACGGAAAACCACTTCCAGGATGGCTGAGGAGGAAACTGAACTCCTCTCTACTCAGCTGACCTCCCGAGGCTGAGTGTATCCCGTTCCAGCCCTCGTACCACTTTTCAAATTTCGGGGCAGAGCCCGGAATCGAACCGGGGTCTCCGGGGGTGGCAGCTAATCACACTAACCCTTACACCACAGAGGCGGATAATAATAATAATAATAATAATAATAATAATAATAATAATAATAATAATAAATTTATAATATTATCATGCGCACACTGCTTTGATACAAGTTATTAGAAATGCAGTATCTTAATAAATAGTACTTACACTATTTTTTTCGATCAGTAGCAGATTGTCGGCCTTCGGATCCCAAGGTCTAATCGCTCCGGGCAGAAGAAACCGAATATTTGAAGGGTGAAAAAAGTCCATTCGGCACTTCATGTCATACGACGTCAGCATATAAAACATCCCTGTGCCACATTTGGTGTTAACCCGATACATTTCATTAAAAGCTCAGACATAGAACTCCCGACACAGATCCGTTTCTCTACTACTTGGTAGAGTAAACTGGAACGTCGAAATTCACATGCAGGGAGCGTAAATGGCGCCAAATGAAAATGCTGCACATGACAGCAAAGGTCATATTATTATTGTTATTTATATTATTATTATTATTATTATTATTATTATTATTATTATTATTATTATTATTATTAATAATATTTAGAATGGACTTACTTATTCTGACCACGCTTGTTCAACTGTTGAGCTCTGAACTTTGCCCAATATTGACGCCTTTTCTGCCGGTGTAACTCCTTTCTTTCATCTGTCCAGAGGGTACATTACTTCCGTGGGTTTTCCTGAAATCTTGAAGAGTGATATTCCAAGTTCTTCAATGTCCTTCTCAGTTTCTGTCATCCAAGTGGTGGGGATCTTCTTGTTCTGCCAGAAGATGAACAGGATATTGGTCAGTCTTTTGGGAGGCAGTCTTACTATATGACCATAGAAGGCTGCTCTCCTTTTCCTAGTTCAGTCAGAGAGCCTATCTATGTGTTCGTAGAGGTCGGAATTGTTCATCTTACTTTGCTAAGATCTTCCTGAGAATTCTCCTCTCTCCACCGTGTACAGTACGGAAATATACTGTATCATTTTTGCAACTAGCATGTGCCCGCCTTAGATGTGTCTAAACCGTTTAATTAAATGCAAAAGAAAAACTATATTTATTAACATACATAGTTTTCACTTTTAATAGTGGTCTTTTTCTATTATTGTAATATTCAACCCTCTTTCCACCCCCGCCCTAGGGGTGTCTTACCCCCAAACAGTATTTCATATGAGTATCACGTTTGGTTGAGAGCTATGCTGGAGCATGCACACGTACATCCATGATCTCGGTCATTTTGAACATTCCTTTCCCCCCTTCTAACCCCCATCCTGATTGGGAATGAACTTTGGCTCAAACGGCATCCAAAGTGTAATGGTTCATCTCCGCTACCGCAAAGGCAATGAATCCGCCACTAATATCGGTCATTTATCGAATTTTTACATTTCACCCCTTTCTTTAGGAATGCCAGGGGTTTCTTTCCTCTACAGTAATTTTTCCAGACAGTAAGTTATATGAGTATCTAGTTTGGTTCAGAGCTATGCTGAAACATACACATTCACCCGTAATCTCTGTCATTTTTGACACTTTCTTTCTTCACTCCTTCTCACCCCTTACGCAACGGGGACTGAAATTGGACATTTCATTTTATATACCGTTTATAGAGAAAGAAGTAGAAGAAACACATCATGATCTTCACGTACTGTTGGTTAGGCAACCCACTGATCAAACTTGTCATGCGGTTTACTTACCTTCCCCTATTATCTCTTTTTTTTCACCCTTCACACCACCTATGCCGAACTACCCGTCAGATTTCGCTCAAACCACTTCCTAAACCCTCCCAGGAGTAATTAGAACAAATTGTGAAATGTTCAGCAAGATCGCTCTAGTAGTGTTTTGAGTCGATTCGAGACATACATATAAACATTAATTTATATATATAACATAGATTAAGGTCTTTGGGTGGCAGTCTGCAAATATGTCAGCTGTCAGCTTCACTAGAATTACACAGTCACGTAATTAATATATTACTGAAGCCAAGTGAACCACGATATTACAGCAAAGAAGGTAGCCTATATGTAAAGATATTCAAGTGCAGTATTTTGATTAATTTATATAATAACAGGTGCACGTAGGTTCGATACTTCAAAATTGATGATTTTGTCGCAAAATACAGCTGTTGATTTGTTTAAGTTCCTGATATTCTAAAACCGGTGTGGTCACTAGAGCCATTCATGGACATTTCTTGATTAAGTAACACACGGGGTTTATAAAACAGTGTACTTTATGTTTTAACAACGAGTTTAAATGGCAATATTCGCTACAAATAGCCCTAAGCTCTCCTCGCGGTTATCACATTGTCCCTTATGCTTCTACGCCATGTACGTTGGAATCCTGAAACACAAAGTTTAGCTAATTTCATAAACCACCTTATGCTTCTCTTATCTTACTTTCATAACATGACACAACTACGCAGAGCCGAATCAACACCTCCTTGGGCCCTCGGTGGGAAGAGAATAATAATAATTGTTACGGAGATTTCCGTGGTAGTTAGAGGTGAAAGAAGGTGCTGGGATGAATAGGTCTCAACTTACGAAATTAAAGTTAATTTAAAACTTAACAAACCGGGCGAGTTGGCCGTGCGCGTAGAGGCGCGCGGCTGTGAGCTTGCATCCGGGAGATAGTAGGTTCGAATCCCACTATCGGCAGCCCTGAAAATGGTTTTCCGTGGTTTCCCATTTTCACACCAGGCAAATGCTGGGGCTGTACCTTAATTAAGGCCACGGCCACTTCCTTCCAACTCCTTGTCCTTTCCTATCCCATCGTCGCCATAAGACCTATCTGTGTCGGTGCGACGTAAAGCCCCTAGCAAAAAAAAAAAAAAAAAAAAAAAAACTTAACAAGGTTATATTTTCTTTTCAAGATCAAGAAATAACAAGTATAACAGGTATTCAGTAGCATATCAACCAATTAAGAATGTACAATTACAGTTTGCTACAGGATTTGGGCTTCGAACCCCAGACTCCCAATTCTTGAGCAATTAGCCCAACTTTACCCAAATGCAAGGTTTGACAAAGGGGCGGAAAATCCCAATCATGCCCAGGAGCACTTGCTCCCAATTACCCAGTAAAGCCTGCTCGAGGCACACAGAAACCAAAGTTAAGAAAGAGCAACCCGCTCTCAAAGTTCAAGCCCATCAACGGCCACACCAAACTCCACCTTCAAGCTGTCCTCCGGACACATAAAAACAGTGGTAAAAATACCCAACCTACTGAGGCCTATTCAGTAAGGAAACAGAACAATGACATGGCCCCAAAATACCAACTTGAGTGGAGGCGTACTCAGCACTCCTAATACACTTTATTAAAACCTAATTTGGCCCTAGGCCGCTTATGCAAGGGCTAATCCCATACTACGGAGGTGACACGAAATAGAACTTTATTACATTACGAAGAGATGGGAAACTGTTATAAAAATGTAGTCACCTCAAAACAATATGAGTGGGAGCTCGAGAGGGTTAGGCACTCTCTATCCCAATTTGTAGTTAAAGAGACAGAATTTATATCAAGTGTCTTTTACATTTTAAAGGAAGGTTACATGATAAAAGTTTCGAACCTGCCCCGAGGGTTAAACTGCTGAGCTAGCAAGAAAAGAAGTTATTAAAAGGCCATTACCTTATGGAAGAACTGCTGCCCGAAGAAAGAGGCGCTTCCCGCCCCCTGCTACATAATCACACTAGGATAGATGTTACTGAAGTGGCACCGAGACCAGAAAATCAGCAGTTTATATATCCTCGTGGAAGATTCGAGACGTTTCATGAATGATTACAACCCACCCACAAAATTTTATTGGTTTCCGAACACAGTTACAGAGCAGGTTGGGGAAGAAAGCCCCGATTGGTCGAAAATTAATTTAAGAAATTCGGGATTGGCTAATTTCAAAACTGGCGGAACGAACGGATTAACATTGCCAACACAAACAATGACAGAAAGAAATTTAACAAAGAACAAACTTATGACTACAAAATTTCTTTAAAAAGAAGTTCCTTCACTTCGCACTAGGGTGCACAATTGTAGTTTTTAAGTGGTGCCATCTAGAAGAGAATGTTCACACTTCTTGCTACAGAGAAAACAAAAACGAATCGAAACTGACATAGTTCAGAACATCTTCTGAGAAATCTTAGAATTAATGTGGTTGTTAAAGTTCAGGCTTCCTCCAGTAGAGGAGTTTCAACTGGCGCAACGTTTGAATTAGCGGCGTGGAGCTGCACCGCCCGGTACAATAATAATAATAATAATAATATTAATAATAATAATAATAATAATAATAATAATAGTAATAGTAATAATAATCTATATATTTAAAAAATATGAAAACTAAATTCAGTCGGTCCGGCCATTCTATCCGGTCGCTTTCCTTCATTTTTTAACTGAAAGGTATTCATGCACAGATTTGTCATCAGGTACTATAAATCACTTAACTTCCGCCTTCCTCAAATTATTTAATTTTTCAATTTTTTGTCTCTTTGAAGCAATCATATCTTTGTTTGTAATTGGGGTATGGAGTTTGTTTTGGCCTAAGAACACTCAGTGGATCAGGCTCTTTCATTTTAGCTCTTAACTATTCAAATTGGTTCATTCTGAGGAAAGTTATACGTGCACATTCAATTTGACGTCTCATTTCTTCAACATTTTTTCTCATTGAAGCAATCATATCTTTGGTTGTAATTGGCGTACGCAGTTCGTTTGGTGTAAAATCTATCAGTGGATCAAACGCTTTCTTTTGAGGTTATAACTACATAAATTGGTAGATTCTGAAAAGTTATGAGCACATTTGTCTCCATGACGAAGATCTTTGAAGGACGTCTTTTTTAACAGTTCGGGCGTAGTGTTGTTCCAAGGAACGTTTAATTCAATTTCTTTGTGTGATGTATTTTCAAGTGTTTTGTTGATATAATATTACATTCTATTAACATATCAGATCATATGCTTTATTTCATTAACTCGAAACTTTGGAAATTCATCCATGAGGATAGTAACGAACAACACCATACTTTGTACATTGCGGGAGGAGCCTGCGGGAAACTGCTAATAATAATAATAAAGTTTGTAGAGATGAAATCTTGATGAAAAGGAACTCAGGAAATATATTGTCATGCCGAAAATATCGCATACACCTTCGGAGAAAGGCGATTGAAATGCTACGGGCATATTTTCAGAATGAGTGAGAACAAAATGACCAAAAGATTTTAAAAAAAATAACTTACAATTTGCTTTACGATGCACCGACACAGAGAGGTCTTATGGCGACGACAGGGCAGGAAAGGGCTAGTAGTGGTAAGGAATCGTCCGTGACCTTAAGTAAGGTACAGCTACAGAATTTGCCTGGTGGGAAAACGGAAAACCATCTTCAGGGCTGCCGACAGCGGGTTTCGAATCCACAATCTCGCGAATTATAGCTACCCGCAGTCCAGATCGGTTAGGAGGCAGCTCTCCCCGGGCTAAGGTGCAATGGGCTTATAATAATTCGTTCACCAGAATTGTCCCTTATTACAATAGAAAGAGATAAATACACAGCACATATTCTGAGACAGAACTGGGTGGAAAACTGTCTGCAAAACTTTCACACTTTCGGGTAGAAGGGGAACGAGTGATTAGTAAGTACTATATATCAATAGGCGTATCATTCACACTCCAAAGTTATACTTAACATTAGTTTATGGTAACTATGACCACGGCAGAAAACACGGATGGTCGCTGTTAACGCTCTGTGTCCAGTTGTCCACCAAAAAAATTTCTACAACGAAATAGTACATAAAAATTTACAGTATAATCTGTAAACCTAACACAAGGATCCGGAATTCGGAACAAATGAATGATTTACTTAACCGCGGCACGTGATGGGCCTTTGCCCCCAGGAATTAACCTGGTACTCATTTTGGTGTAGGCTGAGTGAACCTCAGGGCCATATGCACCTCCGGAAGTGGGAAACTCGTTTCTTAAATTCTACGACTTCCTGACGGGGATTCGAACCCATGTCCTTCCGGGCGAACCGAGCACGCCTTTACCGCCTCGGCCAGGCAGCCCCTACTTAACACATATATTTTTACAAAAGGAATCATCTCCGTAAGTGAAGAAAACAATGCTCATAAAATTTAAGCAGGTAGTATAATCTTTCTTCACCCATTATGGCACAGGTGATAGACTTCTGAAGCATTTCAAGATAGCCCTTTAAAATGCGGTCATGGATATTCCCATTTACATAAAAAGGATAAGCAGACAGACCGTGGAGGGTGAAATGCAGTAAAGATTCTTTAGCGCCAAAGAACAACCCTACCACTGTCCAGCTGAGGAAGTGAGATGCCGTAACACGAACTCACGTATGGCAGACATAGCTGACAAGTCGCCTTCTTCCCTTCAACAGCCCGGAGAACTTGGTTAGGAGCGTATTGTGGAGTCGAGGAAAATCCCTTTTTAAAAAAATTTACTCTTCAGAAACGGCGGATCTCTTAATATACCTCCTACTCTCATTGCCGAAGAAGTTCAGCGATTGCAGTTCGGATCTGATGATCCCTTTCATACCCAACGGCTCTCCCTTTCGACATAAACTCAATATTTGTTCAAGAGTTTTGTCTCGTTGCAGTTTTTATGATTTTTTTTTTGTTTCAGGAAGTGTAAAACCGAAATATTTGTGAAAATGTACACCTACCTAAAACTATATTCACGGCTACCGACGCATATTTGTAGGATCGACCTAATTAAGTGGCCAAACCAATGTTCCGTGAATTTGACAGAAATGGTTCAAAACTACGAGAAAAACGTGAAGACGCCCATAGAAATGCACAAGTTATCATGTACTGTAAGAATTAAACGTATAAGTTAGGGTTGTGAATGATATGATGTCCTGAATGTGAAACAATCGCTTATTGTTTCCCTGATCTCCATTTAAACACCGATACTCATCACTCCCTTACTACTAATTATTCAAATTAAAAAACTTAATTGAATCTATTATTTGGGAAAGCATACATGTCCACTACTACTAGTTCTGAGAAAAATGGAAAAACTCTCTACAGCTTCTAAAGTTTGGAATTTTTGTCTGATTTTTATATTAATAATTTATCATATCTTTTGTAATAATTCTGATCATTTTTGAAAAAATTTAAAAAGAGTGATATGGGGACTGAATCTTTCTGAACATATGTGAATTCTGATATATATAAACTCTTGATTGCAGAAAACATAACAAAATGAGGTTATTTAATGCATACCAACACTTATGCACACTACATATCACACTTTAGTTATGTAATTAAGTTTCATGTTTAAATTTTCCGTCATACAAAAACATTAAAGTCAAAATTCAGAACATTTTCCAACACTATCCGTCTTAACAATTACAGTTACTCAGAGACACCCTCCCTGTTAACAATAAGGCCTGTTATTCAAGTTCCTCAGATATGACCTGCCTATTAACAGTATGCCAGAAGAAAGTTTTTAAGGTCCCAGTAAAACCTGTACAATGTGGCGGACATGTATGCTTTCCCTCCGAGGGATGGGAATACATATAATTTAAACATATATGCATTAAACATATTTTGCCCGAAAATGGGCTTGTATGGTTTCTAAAATGACCGATTCCATTGGATTTTTAACTGTATTACTCAAAGTCTAATGAACCAATACGATGCATTGACTATGCCTTACGATGTACAGGTGTTCTGTTTTCAAACTTCGATTTCATTAATCAATATATATATATATATTGGAGTTGAATAACAAACTAATTTCACGGTATTGTTCTTTGAACTGGAGAGTGGAGTGTTTGTAACACAATTGTGAACTAATTTAGAAAAGAATCCACGGCAGCGGATTGCAGATGAGTAAAAACCTAAGCACACCTGCTCGGTCTTCTCAAAGTCCTCCCTCCTCTCATTGTAATTCCTTCGCTGTTAACCCTAAATACAACCGCAGACATTACTTTATTGTCCTCGCAAAGTTTGGGAACCAAAGATTCCATTAATGTTTTGTTTTGTGACAGAAATGCGTAGCACTTGGCAGTCTAAACGTGTGACGATGGGACTCGAACCTGCAACCTGCCAAATACAAGTATAAAGTCACACGACCCGCAAAGCGGAACCAACTTGTTCAGTGGTTGCAATGATGATTAGCGATCAGATTTCAATGACATGTCATTAAATGAAATTAAAGTGAACACATTTCTATATTTTTTGAACACGTATTTATTATTGATATAAATGCATATCTTACTATATTTTATCATTAAGTCATATCTAACCCAAAAATAGTATATACTTTTGGTCATATTCTAATTTTGAGCCATTCTCCGTGTATTAATCACATGCTGCTGTGTTTGTTTACATTTTTCGCCGGTTATGCTGAGTAATCTCCAGTTTGTCCGCCTCTGTGGAGTAGTGGTTAGTGTGATTAGCTGCCCCCTCCGGAGGTCTGGGTTCAATTCCCGTTTCTGTCACGAAATTGGAAAAGTGGTACTAAGCCTGGAACGGGGTCCACTCAGCCTCGGGAGGTCAACTGAGTAGAGGGGGGTTCGATTCACACCTCAGCCACCCTCGAAGTGGTTTTCCGTGGTTTTCCACTTCTTCTCCAGATAAATGTCGGGATGGTACCTAACTGAAGGCCACGGCCACTTCCTTTCCTCTTGCTTGTCTATCACTTCCAATCTTCTCATCCCCCACAAGGCCCCAGTTCAGCATAGTAGGTGAGGCCACCTTACTGATCCCCTTAGAGGCATCTGGAAAATACTGTAGCCAAACTAAGAACCTGAAACAATATCCTCCATAAGTTATGCGGCGCTACATTGGGTTCCTCCGCCGACACAATGCGCATCTCTGCGTTTGGTTTCATCTATTCAGAGGCAGAATATTGTTTTCCAGTGTGACTAAACTGCGCTCATTACAAGATATTAGAATCATTCCGTATTGACGGTTTTCACTTTACAATGGCGAAAAATGAAAGTATCCTCCAAATCAATACATCATATATTCCGTCATTAGACGGAGTAAACAAGATCACTACACTAAGATCACTTTTCGCCATTGTAAAGTGTAAACTGCGCTCACACAAGAGAAGTTGACACTCAACTAAACAGCACAGTGGAGAGGCATATACCTGTTACAGACTTTCGGCGGAAGAACGCTCTTCTGCGGGAGTACAAGAACATTTTAGACAACCCTCAGCTTCCGATACATAATGACACAGAGGATTTCCAAAGAAACCGGCTAGTATCTAGGCATCCACCCATGAGCACCGGTAGGGAATTAACTATAACAAACTTCCAAATTGTTACTTCTTGGCACCCAAGCTGGTAAGAAAACTACCCTACAAACTGTCAAACTCTACCCTGAATCACGAGGAAATCTCCTTCATTTGAACAGCTTCGCAGAATTTGGTCTGCTTAAATAGAATACGGATCAACCATGGCAGATGCGGAGGTGCTCTCCATAAGTGGGATAAATTACAGTCTCCAAAATGTGACTGTGGAGCTGACAGGCAGATCATCCGCCACATGATACCGGACTGCAAGATTTCACCGACTTACTGATGGCAACTGAAATGTCATAAAATATGTCACAAATTTAGATATCTTAGTGTATTATTTATAATATAAAAAGTATTGTTAATGTTACATGCATAATTGTAATGTGTAGCCATACGATAAATAAATTAATTAATTTTTTTGCTATTTGCTATTTGTTTTACGTCGCACCGACACAGATAGGTCTTTTGGCAACGATGGGATAGGAAAGGCCTAGGAAGTGGAAGGAAGCGGCCGTGGCCTTAATTAAGGTACAGCCCCGGCATTTGCCTGGTGTGAAAATGGGAAACCACGGAAAACCATCTTCAGGGCTGCCGACAGTGGGGCTCGAACCCACTATCTCCCGATTACTGGACACTGGCCGCGCTTAAGCGACTGCAGCTATCGAGCTCGGTAATTAATTAATTAATTAATTAATACTGGTCCTCCTTCCCGGTTGTATCCCCGACCAAATGTCCCACGCTCCAGGACACTGCCCTTGAGGCAATAGAAGTGGGATCCGTCACTGAGTCCGGGGGAAAAGCCATCCCTGAGCAGTAAACGGATTAAATAAATCAACGATAAAAATTTCAAGTTTGCTTATTCTGGCTTTCCTTTCCTCAGAAATATTTTGTGGTTAAATGAAGTTCGATGGTAACGGGTTTATAAACAGTCAAAATAGAAAGCAAAAACGAATGATAGGAATGTAACCAGCTTGCTGCTGCACTTTGAAGCAAATTTTGGATAATACTTCATTTCTTTTGTGTCATATATCCAAAATTTGTCATACTAACTGTTTCCCACGGCTTCGCTCGCAAGTATTTGGAAAGTTGATAAAAATTAATTGTTCCTCGGTACTGCACTAAGATATTATCTGAAAATACCTAAAGTATAAAAACTCACCGAAATATTGCATTTCATTTACCCCAGAACCTCTTTGTAAACCACGTTTGTGGCGTTCCCTTTTGGGGCTACTGGCAGAGCTAAATCTGGAACATGCGACATGGAACTCTACATATGAGAAACAGTCCTCTTTTAAGTCGAAAAGAAAAGTTTATTTATTTCTAAAGGAGATTCCAAATACCGATTTTCACGTCTGTAACATGATAAGTTTATGAGATACACTGTAGATATACTCATTTTATTAACTACCCCACTTCTTGGCTGCGTGGTCAGCGTTGAGGCCTTCGGTTCAAAGGGTTCCCGGTTCGATTCCGGGCTGGGTCGGCGATTTTAATCGCATGTGATTAATTCATCTGGCTTGGGGACAGGTTGTTTGTGTTTGTCCCAACACTCTCCTCTTCATATTCACTCAACACACCACATTGCCAACCACAACAGGAACACGCAATAGTAATTACATCCCTACACACGGGGTTGGTGTCAGGAAGGGCATCCAGCCGTAAAAGAGCATCAAGTCTACATGTGCGACACAGTTCGCACCCAAGATCTCACAGGTGTGGGAAAAGCGGTAGAAGAAGAAGATACTCACTTTAAAAATTCACACGCTTTTGTTTATTATTTCACCCCCTCAAGTGGATTTTCCAAAAAAAGTGTATTCATTTATTTTTAAAAGAGATTCCAAGTACCAGTTTTAACATTGTAACATCTTCAGTTTCGGAGATATATGTATCCTCGTATAAAGAATTCAACTCCTTCCTGGCTTCTTTTCACCCCCGCCCTCACCACTCAAGTGGATTTTCTGAAAACAAAACTTTGTGTTCTTTTATTTTTAAATGAGATTCCAAAATACCAATTTTCATGCTTGTAACATGTTAGGTTTTTGCAATATATCTATACTAATATTATAAAGGGGAAAAATTTGTTTGTTTGTTTGTAACGAATAGGCTCAAAAACTACTGAAACGATTTTACAAATGACTTCACCTATAGAAAGCTACATTGCCAATGAGTAACATGGGCTGAATTTTATTTTCAAAACAATATAAAAATAATGGGCTAATATAGGCAAAATATCGAATTTGTCGTATAAGGACGCGACAAAACTCAATTTAATCCTCTTGACGCAAAGAACAGAACTCGGTAAGCCCTACGGGCCCGAAAACCCTGCTTTAAGGCCCTAAAACCAACCGTTACGGAGATATTGGCACCACACTACCCCTGCTCTAGAAATCGGATAAAGTAATGAATTGCCGTAACCATGGCAACGTCAGCTCCAGGATTCTACAGCAGCGAAATTATCTACAATAAATCACAAAAACCTAACATGTTATAGACATGAAAAATGATATTTGGAATCCCCTTTACAAATAAAAGAACACAAATATTCGTTTTCAGAAAATCCACTTAAGGGGAAGGGTGGGTGAAAAGAAGTGAGGAAGGAGTTGAATTATTTATATGAGGGTACATATATCTCAAAAATGAAGATGCTACAGACTTTAAAATTGGTACTTGGAATCTCCTTTAAAAATGAACACACTCTTTTTGGAAAATCCACTTAATGGGGTAAAAAGAATAAAAAGCGGGTGAATTTTTAAAATGAGTATCTTCTTCTTCTATCCCTTCATCCACACCTATGGGGTTGCGGGTGCGAACTGTGTCGCACATGTGGATTTGACCCCGTTTTACGGCTGGATGCCCTTCCTGACGGTAACCGTATGTGTAGAGGTGTAATCTATACTTCTATACTAATATTATAAAGAGGAAAAATGTGTGTATTTGTTTGTAACGGATAGACTCAAAACTACTGAACCAATTTTAAAAATTACTTCACTTATAGAAAGCTGCATTGCCAGTGAGTAACATGGGCTGTATTTTATTTTAAAAACAATTCGAGGGGGCGACGGGGGGTGATATAAAAATATTAAAATAATAGGCTAATATAAGCGAAATCGAATTTGTCGTACAAAGACGAGACAAAGCTCCTTTTAAGCCCCTGGACGCAAAGAACAAAACTCGGTAAACCCTTCGGGCCCGTAAACCATGTTTTAAGGCCCTAAAACCATCCGTTGCGGAGATAGGTATTGGAGCAACATTATCCCTGCTCTAGGAATCGGATAAAGAAACGAAAAGCCGTAACCATGGCAACGTCAGCTCCAGGATTTTACAGCAAGTAGATTATGCATGTTCGTTTGGGCATAGCTGCCAACCAAAATTGATACACATATGACTTACTATCTGGAAAAAATAAACTGCTGTGTAAGACGCTCATAGCACTCCTTTGGGCGGGGGATGGAAAGGGAGTGAAGTATAAAAATAATAGCCCCGGAGATCTCCGTAGTACAGCGACCAGCGGTTGCCGACGGGCCTCCATTTTTACGTACTGGCTTAGGTTTCAGCATTTTGCGGAATCTGTTACCTATAGTGTTTAAAGTATTTTCTATCAAATCATGGAGTAGTAGGATCACCGATGTTATTAGTGCCGATATTTTGGTCCACTTTTACGATCATTGTAACCATGAAAACAACCTACTGTATATACTGTACACAATTGTCAAGATGGTGCGCCCATGACTTGAAAAAATTTCTCAACATTTATACTCAGATTCATTATATGATGTGCGACATGAGTGACAAGCACTGAGAATTATAATTCTCGATAATTATAGTAGTTTCTTTTATGCATCGCGTATTTCCTTGATCATTTGTAATAGCTACGAGATGTCGGATCAAACAAATACATTCAATAATATTTGTATTTGTGGTACTATCTAGCGGAAGTATACTTACACTAAACCTGCAACTTTGTGAAGGGAGCAGGTATATCTAGGTGGGAATGATGGAAAAACATGGTAGCAAAAGATCTTAAAGGTCGACGCTAATTACGAACTAATATTTAGAGGCCGCCATGAAGAAAAGAAGAAGAAGGTACACTATAATTCCAAACATGACAAATAATTTATACGTACTTATGTAAATACACCAGTGATATAAATATCTAATGAAGTCGCTCACATCGATAGTATGAGTAACTAAAGCCAGTTTCTGATAATCCGTACGAAGAACGGGTACTTCTGCTAGTTGTAGATAATCTCACTGCTGTAAGAATACTGGAGCTGACGTTGCTATGGTTACGGCAGTTCATTTCTTCATCAGATTCCTGGAACAGGGGTAGTGTGGTGCCAATATCTCCATAACGGTTGGTTTTAGGGCCTTAAAAATGGTTTTTGGGCCCTTAGGGCTTACTTGAGTTTTGTTCTTTGCGTCAAGGGGCTTAAATTGAGCTTTGTCTCGTCCTTGTACGACAAATTTGATATTTCACCTATATTAGCCTAGTATTTTTATATCTCTCCCGTGACCCCGCCCCCCCCCCCCCGAATTGTTTAGAAAATAAAGTACAGCCCATGTCCCTCAGTGATAATGAATATTTACATTAGGAAAATATTTTTTAGAATCTGTCCAGTAGTTCCTGGGATTAGCCATTACATACAAACTTTACCTCTTCATATATTAGTATAGATGAACAGAAAAGGTCTGATAAGCTAGAAGCTAAAGAAAGAAAAATCCTGAGAAAGATTCTTGGAACAATCAAAGAAAATGGTGAGTACAGGAGACGACACAACAGCGATCTGTACCAGCATATGGAGAGGATAACGGACACGATTCGCAAAAGGAGGATTAATTTTTATGGCCATATAGCACTCATGAGCACACAGAGACAGACCAATAGGATCATTTACTACTTTCTTAACAAGAAAACCAAGGGACCCTGGTTTATCGAAGTTGAAAAAGACCTTCAGGAAATAGGAATCACACTCGAAGACATCCAGAAACGTGCTCCTCTCCAGAAAAAGCTCCAGGGATACAAGAGGTTCCAAGAAAGGCCAAAGTTGAAAACAGGCAAGAAGTGGACAGACGAAAGAAAGGTGGCTCACAGAATGAGAATGCGTGAGTACTCGGGAAGAATTAAAGCTCAAGGATGCAAACGGTTGAAATAACGTGGTCCATAGCAGGCCGAAACGAAGAAAGAAGAAGAAGTATAGATTAGCCCGCAATACACCGGTGGATTTTTGCGAGTTACAAATCTGTAGCGATAAAGTCTGCAGAGAAAGAACATGACCGTTTAAATCTGCTGTCATCCATAGACGTACGTTTAGAAAATGAGGGTTCAGCCCGCAGGTTTAACACGTTGTTGATGAAGATCGAATGGATATGGACAATCCAGCAGCGTACATCTTTGGATTTAGCGCAAACCTTTCGGAATAATCAACAGTTTTACTACAGTTTCCTTTTCTATACTGGCGTTAGCATGTTGAGGAATGGGAAGCTTGCTATAGCTTGTGCGATGTTATATCGTCGCTGCGTTACCAAAGCCGCGAATATGGTAATGCTCTTATCAATTATTCCCCCTAAGACTGGTCACGCCTCTCAGCCACATATTGATACACAGTCCATCAGAACATTTTCGCTGTGTTCATTTTCCTATGCTACAGTGTGAAATAAAATGAACCTTAAATACAACATACAGTACTCTAGAAGAGGGTAAATATGTCATGCAAACATACACTGACTGACAGAGCAAATGCAACACCAAGAAGGAGTGGTCAGAACTTTATGCCAATTGCAGGGTAGACTGACGTCACTGAGGTATGCTCATGATGTGAAATGCGCCGCTGTGCTGCGCACGTAGCGAACGATAAATGGGACACGGAGTTGGCGAATGGCCCACTTCGTACCGTGATTTCTCAGCCGACAGTCATTGTAGAACGTGTTGTCGTGTGCCACAGGACACGTGTATAGCTGAGAATGCCAGGCCGCCGTCAACGGAGGCATTTCCAGCAGACAGACGACTTTACGAGGGGTATGGTGATCGGGCTGAGAAGGGCAGGTTGGTCGCTTCGTCAAATCGCAGCCGATACCCATAGGGATGTGTCCACGGTGCAGCGTCTGTGGCGAAGATGGTTGGCGCAGGGACATGTGGCACGTGCGAGGGGTCCAGGCGCAGCCCGAGTGACGTCAGCACGCGAGGATCGGCGCATCCGCCGCCAAGCGGTGGCAGCCCCGCACGCCACGTCAACCGCCATTCTTCAGCATGTGCAAGACACCCTGGCTGTTCCAATATCGACCAGAACAATTTCCCATCGATTGGTTGAAGGAGGCCTGCACTCCCGGCGTCCGCTCAGAAGACTACCATTGACTCCACAGCATAGACGTGCACGCCTGGCATGGTGCCGGGCTAGAGCGACTTGGATGAGGGAATGGCGGAACGTCGTGTTCTCCGATGAGTCTCGCTTCTGTTCTGTCAGTGATAGTCACCGCAGACGAGTGTGGCGTCGGCGTGGAGAAAGGTCAAATCCGGCAGTAACTGTGGAGCGCCCTACCGCTAGACAACGCGGCATCATGGTTTGGGGCGCTATTGCGTATGATTTCACGTCACCTCTAGTGCGTATTCAAGGCACGTTAAATGCCCACCGCTACGTGCAGCATGTGCTGCGGCCGGTGGCACTCCCGTACCTTCAGGGGCTGCCCAATGCTCTGTTTCAGCAGCATAATGCCCGCCCACACACTGCTCGCATCTCCCAACAGGCTCTACGAGGTGTACAGATGCTTCCGTGGCCAGCGTACTCTCCGGATCTCTCACCAATCGAACACGTGTGGGATCTCATTGGACGCCGTTCGCAAACTCTGCCCCAGCCTCGTACGGACGACCAACTGTGGCAAATGGTTGACAGAGAATGGAGAACCATCCCTCAGGACACCATCCGCACTCTTATTGACTCTGTACCTCGACGTGTTTCTGCGTGCATCGCCGCTCGCGGTGGTCCTACATCCTACTGAGTCGATGCCGTGCGCATTGTGTAACCTGCATATCGGTTTGAAATAAACATCAATTATTCGTCCGTGCATTCTCTGTTTTTTCCCCAACTTTCATCCCTTTTGAACCACTCCTTCTTGGTGTTGCATTTGCTCTGTCAGTCAGTGTATATTCCTACAGTACGGTACAGTGAGGATAATTTTCCTTTACAAACGCGCATAGAAAAATGAACTCAACGAAAATTCTTCTGATGGGCTGCATATCAATATGTGGCTGGAAGGCGTGACCAGCAGTAAGGGAAATAATGGATAGGAAGAGCGTTGTCACATTCGCAGTTTTTGGCACAGCGGGGATGATATGTGTTTAACATAATATATCTAATGAATTCATCGAAAAATTTTCAAAGTGGGTGTAAAGCTGGCTAGATGATTCCCATTTTCTCATCGTCCTTACGGAGGCATCCTTTCCTATTTTGGATGTTTTGAAGATCACAAAATCATTATTTGCATTGAGATGCCCATTTCTTTGGCAAAGTATCGGTAATTCCTCAATACTCAACACGTTTAAAATTCTTATTAGAGTAGAAAATAAACTTCAGTGTTATTTCAATAAACTGTTCCAAAATGTCTTATTTAAGAATCTAATCTCTAAACCAGTCATTTTTTGACAGTAGGGTACGAGAGAAAAATCTAGCGAGGACAGGCCACTTAGCCTGTGCCACAAGGTTGACACACACACACACACACACACACACACACACAAACGAAGGTTTTCCGTTGTGTTTGTCCTACTATGACATTGCAAAACCGCAAAAAACAAAGACACCTGCTGGTGTATGGCGGACTATTTAGGTGTTATTTGGAGCATAAGTGCATGCACATCCTAGAGATTTTAAGTTACAAAAGCCCGAACTCTGACGATGATGATGGTGATGACGATGAGGATTTATATGTAATACAAATGGCTAAAATGAAAGTACATTACTTTTATTTATTTATTTATTTATTTATTTATTTATTTATTTATTTATTTATTTATTTATTTATTTATTTATTTATTTATTTATTTATTTATTTAATCAGTTTACCCTCGAGGCTTGGTTTTCCCTCGGACTCACCTCTACCGCCTCAAGTGTAGTGCCCTGCGGCGTGAGTCATTTGGCGGGGAAGTACAACTGGGGAGAAGGGCAAGTAACTCGCCCAGGCGGCCTCAGCGGCTATGCTGAACAGGGGCCGTTTGGGGGATGGGAAGATTGGAAGGGATAGACAAGGAAGAGGGAAGTAAGTGGCCGTGGCCTTAAGTTAGGTACTTTCCCCGCATTTGTCTGGAGAAGAAGTAGAAAACTACAGAAAACCACTTCGAGGATGGTTGAGGTGAGAATCGAAGCCCGTCTACCCAGCTTACCTCCCGAGGCTCAGTGGAACCTGAACACATCTGATGGAGTCGTAGAGTCTGTGTAACACTTTCCCAGTACGCAGTAGCGGCGATTGGGAATTAGAAGTAGAGGCCAAAAAATGTACAAACAACAAGAAGTACCCGGGTATGTGGGATATAACGGACAGCGAGGGGTATACTCTAAATGTACAACATTTCAATCCCACGTCAAGTTTTTGTATTAATGTCGGTATTAACGCCAAGATATAGGTTATGTATTCATTTTGCATTGTCAGTATCACGTATTACATTATAGGAATGCTGTGTGTATTTGTTGATGTATACGAGTCATTGTTTGGAGCATGGCCGGCTTTACACAAGGCTGCGGCGTTCGACCTTGCAACCCCGCACTTCTCTAGCCTGGGCAGGCCACTGTCAGCTCTTGGCACGCGTTTTGTTGGGAATGCACTTCGAAAACGATAAAACACGGGTACAATTCCTCAATAATCGAACACATTTATTTTAACACACACACATGGAAGCCATCTTGCGAACAACAACAACAAAAAGCATTCAATCCAAAGATATTCTACACATACACACAGTTGAAAATATTCAATATTATACAAGTCTCAGGCTTATTCCTACATCTTCTCCCACCTAAGTCAACGGTGGTCAGTCCAACGATAACTTACACCACACAATCAAAGGTTCAGTTTTAGAGGTTTACGAACCGCCCTTCCAGATCTTGTTTCCACCAGTTCACTGGGAGGTTCTTCGGTGATGGTCACAGTTTCCTCTTGGGGTTGTTCAACAACTTCCTCTCGAAGTCTTCTGCCGATGACTGCACTTTCACTCTGTTGCCCAAGTTCCAGTTCCAACGGGTAGATTCTCTGCACTGGTCTCAGAAGCAAGCCACCTGAGGTCTTCACTCTGACCTGCCTGGTTTCACCATCAGTTCCCTTTAGGAGTTCAACAACTCTTGCCAAAGGCCACTCTATACGTTTTGTGTTGTCGTTTCCCGCCAACTTGATTCTAACAACTTCTTAGCAGTAGCGTCACGGGACGGCAGGTCTGCAGGATTCATGGTGCCTGGAACGTGCCTCAATTCCTGTCCTTCAGTCAGTTGCTTGATTTCTTTAACTCGATTGGATATGAACACATCCCATTTGTCTTCTCTTTGAATCCACGCTAAGACCGTAGTTGCATCACTCCAAAATATTGTCGTAACACCCGGGATGTTGAAATCATGAACAATATTAGAGTACATCCTGGAAGCTATTGTTGCGCTAACAACACCAACCTCGGAATTGTCATTTTCTTGTTAGGCTTACTAATTGGAGATACTCGTGCTTTAGCGAGGATGAGCTGGACTTGAACCTGATCCTGATGTTCAACACGTAGGTAAGCCACAGCTGCATACGAGAGTTGACTTGTGTCGCAGAAGATATGAAGTATCCAGTTTTCTTGCAAATCTGACCCCGGTAGCCATCTGGGAATTTTGATTTCTTCTAAGTATGGCAAATCCCTCATCCAGGTCAAGAATTGTGATTTAAGGTCCTCATTCACTTCCTGATCCCAACCGATTCCCATGTTTGCTGCAATAGAAGTTTGGGAAGCAAGGTGACACTACAAGCTACTCCAATGGGGTCAAAAATGCGATCTGCTGCTGAGAGAATAATTTTCTTGGTGATTTTCTCCAAGCAAAGGGAATTTACCTTTTCTACATTTATGTATAGGGTATCTTCTGATTTATCCCACAGCAATCCTAAAACATTAGTAGGCTTTGATGATGGCAGAGAAGGGTTTGTGAACTCCCACCCTCAAAGCTCGAAATTTCTTTCACTCATGATGGAAGTTGCTTCGCCAATGAACTGCTGCAACTGGCTTGTATCATCTACACTAGTCAAACAATTGTCAACATAAAAACTCTGATCTAACATTTCTTACCAAATCTTGAGAATAAAATGATGTACCTTCTTTACACTGGTCTAGTACAGGCAGGTGGTACTTGATTACTGCTCCAAGAAGATATGGGCTACATGTCACCCCAAACACTACACGACAGTGCTGATAGATCTTCAAGGTACCCTGACGGTCGTTCCACAAGAATCTCAAAAATGGCCGGTCCCCTTTAGAGATGCTGATCTGCAGGAAAGCACGCCGGATGTCGACCATTACTCCAATTCTCTTCAACCGGAAACGAGCCAATACTGAAGAAAGTAGTTCTATGAGATTCGGTCCCTTTTCAACACAACTGTTAACACTGGGATTCTTATTTTCACATGCAGATGCATCAAACACTGGACGGACAGGCGTGGTACTATTCTGGTTCACGACGTGACGATGCGGCAAATAATGACAGGGGGAATCCGTTGTTTCTTCAGGTACTTCTTCTATTACACCTTCCTGTATCCATTCATCCAGTACAGACTGATATGCATCATAGTAACCTTCGAATTTTATTCTTTTAACTGTGGAGTCGACTCTCTTTACAGCCATATTGTAGTTGTTAGGTAGTGGAGGATGATTTTCTATCCAGGGTAGGCAACACTCAAATCTACCATCCTCCTTGATCTTTTTACTGTATCCAAGAAGAGCAGCCTCTTGAAGTTCTATTCTTCTCAGCAGGGACCACTATGCCAAGGACATCCAGAATCCACAAATCTGATACACGGACTTCTCTTGTTAGCATAGCGGTCACCACCATAGCCATACTTTCCTCATTACTATGTTCTGAAGGTACTTTGCCCATTAAAATCCATCCCAAACGAGTTTCCATGGCCACTAGTCCAGTACTTAGTATCTTGTGGCCTCCTGTATCAATCAATCAATCAATCAATCTATACTGATCTGCATTTAGGGCAGTCGACCAGGTGGCAGATTCCCTATCTGTTGCTTTCCTAGCCTTTTCCTAAATGATTTGAAAGAAATTGGAAATGTATTGAACATCTCCCTCGGTAAGTTATTCCAATCACTAACTCCCCTTCCTATAAATGAATATTTGCCCCAGTTTGTCCTCTTGAATTCCAACTTTATCTCCATATTGTGATCTTTCCTACTATTATAAACGCCATTCAAACTTATTCGTCTACTAATGTCATTCCACGCCATCTCTACGCTGACAGCTCGGATCATACCACTTAGTCGAGCAGCTCTTCTTCTTTCTCTCAATTCTTCCCAACCCAAACATTGCAACATTTTTGTAACGCTACTCTTTTGTCGGAAATCACCCAGAACAAATCGAGCTGCTTTTCTTTGAATGTTTTCCAATTCTTGAATCAGGTAATCCTGGTGAGGGTCCCATACACTGGAACCATACTCTAGTTGGGGTCTTACCAGAGACTTATATGCACTCTCCTTTACATCCTTACTACAACCCCTAAACACCCTCATTACCATGTGCAGAGATCTGTACCCTTTATTTACAATCCCATTTATGTGATTACTCCAATGAAGATCTTTCCTTATATTAACACCTAGATACTTACAATGATCCCCAAAAGGAACTTTCACCCCATCAACGCAGTAATTAAAACTGAGAGGACTTTTCCTATTTGTGAAACTCACAACCTGACTTTTAACCCCGTTTATCAACATACCATTGCCTGCTGTCCATCTCACAATATTTTCGAGGTCACGTTGCAGTTGCTCACAATCTTGTAACTTATTTATCACTCTATAGAGAATAACGTCATCCGCAAATAGCCTTACCTCCGATTCCACTCCTTTACTCATATCATTTATATATATAAGAAAACATAAAGTTCCGATAACACTGCCCTGAGGAACTCCCCTCTCAACTATTACAGGGTCAGACAAAGCTTCACCTACTCTAACTCTCTGAGATCTATTTTCTAGAAATATAGCAACCCATTCAGTCACTCTTTTGTCTAGTCCAATTGCACTCATTTTTGCCAGTAGTCTCCCATGATCCACCCTATCAAATGCTTTAGACATGTCAATCGCGATACAGTCCATTTGACCTCCAGAATCCAAGATATCTGCTATATCTTGCTGGAATCCTACAAGTTGAGCTTCAGTGGAATAACCTTTCCTAAAACCGAATTGCCTTCTATCGAACCAGTTATTAATTTCACAAACATGTCTAATATAATCAGAAAGAATGCCTTCCTAAAGCTTACATACAATGCATGTCAAACTTACTGGCTTGTAATTTTCAGCTTTATGTCTATCACCCTTGCCTTTATACACAGGGGCTACTATAGCAACTCTCCATTCATCTGGTATAGCTCCTCCGAGCAAACAATAATCAAATAAGTACTTCAGATATGGTACTATATCCCAACCCATTGTCTTTAGTATATCCCCAGAAATCTGATCAATTCCAGCCGCTTTTCTAGTTTTCAACTTTTGTATCTTATTGTAAATGTCATTGTTATCATATGTAAATTTTATTACTTCTTTGGCCTTAGTCTCCTCCTCTATCTCGACATTATCCTTGTAACCAACAATCTTTACATACTGCTGACTGAATACTTCTGCCTTTTGAAGATCCTCACATACACACTGTAAACAATTTGCCTGCAACATAAGCTCCAATTAATTTTCTATTGGTCCATAAGATTCGATGTCACTCAAAACAATGTCCTGACTACTTAGTTCTTCAATCCAAGGACCTTGATGTACTGAAGGTATGAATGCCGACCATAAAATCGGTGTTTACCCTAATACTTGACCTTATTTTAGGTATGTATGACACATCTAATTTATACAAAATATAATTGTTTCCACCAATACTTACAGACCACTCAAGTTTATGCTCCGCAAATTTGTTTTGTATATTAGAAACAAAGGACTCAAAAGTCTTAATTTTGTTGACTTCCTCAGCTATAGGTGGTCCGATACAAGGTTGCGCTTGACAGTTGTAATTCACGTTGGCACCACTACAAAAATGAAATGAAGAACGTCACCCGTCAATCAGAACCACCAACGTACTACTTTTAATGTCGGATACAGTTATGCATTTCATTCATGTTAATTCGTATTTAATTGCGTATAGTGCTTATAATCTTTTATCTTATTACACAAATATGAGCATTTATAAATATTATAAGGATTATAAGGTTTAAGCGAGCCACAAAATAAATACGAACTATTTTCAGGGGATTGTTATTGGCCATATGGGTAGTATAGGGGTGCCATCTATAACTAACTTGAGTACCGTATTGAAGTGTTGCCGTTTTGTCTGTCGCCGCTAGCACATTGTCAAGTGGGATTCGCACGTTTATGAAAGTTTTCTTTTCTTTGTGAGATAATTGTGAAATTTTATTTTAACGAATGCAATGCGATGTCACGGAAACGACAACATAATCATGAACCGCGACGTGATAATCCTTTGCGCCGCGGAGTGGCCCTTAATAGTCCGGTATTAGAATTACCGTAGTGCCGAGAACTCGTGAATTTACGAAAGGGAGAGCAAATTCGAACGCTTGTATAGCAGTCTCTCTGTTCCTGCAGATCAAGTTGTGGAACGCATACGTCAAACATTAGGGCTTTCAAAGCGTACTGTTATTCAGACAGGTGTTCGCCTCCAGGAGCTGAAGGAAAAAGGGACTGGGGAACATAGTAGTAGCAGAAACGGGACTGATAGTAGGGACTTGTTTCACAGCACTCCGGGAAAGAAACGAATTAAGCTATCTCCTGTAACATGAATTAATTCTTTCCAGGCTGATGCAATACGAAAACACGTGTACGATTATTACAGCTCAAAGTCCCTTCTGTCATCGTTATGGACAATGCACCTACCACTCCGTAATAATGGAGAAGACCCCTACTTCGAGCGCCCGTAAAGAACTGTTAGTGGAACGGCTGCAGTAAAGAAATATTCCAGCGCATATGTATATGACTAAATTAGTCGACGAGGTAGCGAAGGAACAAGACCACGAGGTTATTAGATTGCCACCGTACCACTGTCACTTCAACCTCATTGAACTGGTACGGTATGGGTTGAAGTAAAACATTACGTACGCACTAATAACAAGTCCTTCACAACAACTGAAGTGGGAGGACTGTTCCGGGAGATAATTGCTTTGTGGAGGAAGAAAGTTAGCCATGTCGCAACATTCATTAAATCGTCAATGGCAATACATGGCATCACCAGTGACTGTCAGGTGTTGATGATGTGCCTAGATGACAATGACAACGAAGGCGACGGTAGTGATGGCAGTGATCTGGAGGGTATCGAGCCTCTACCTTTGTGAATCAAGTATAAGAAAAAGGTTTCTGAATTTTTGTAAATTTTATAGATTTTACTTGAAACCTTTTGTGTTAGCACCGGTGCATATTATTCTAACATTTATTGGTGTATTTAAAGTGAGATTCTTGTCGGCCGATTTCCTCCGTATTTTCTAAAATCGCAATAATAAGAACTTCGTAGTATATTTATCTCGTATCATTTTGTGTGATGAAATATTTTATTGTAAACTTAATCGGTGTGTTGAAAGTTCGATTTTTGTCCGCCGATTTCATTTGTATTGTGTATCATCGCGATGACATTAAAAGTATTTCTCCCGTGTTTTTGAAAACTCACGTGTCTTCCAATGAGCTGTTGTTGCGGCGGCAACATCGCATCGTGCTCCATTGCAGTGCGACCAACATTGTGCGCAGCTGTCATGTGCAACCTTACGCCGGCCCACCTATAGGGTCTTCTTACATTCCTCTGCAGACTTTGTCCGTTTTTCTTCTTCTTCCCTTCTTTTACTTGGGGATTTCCTTATCTTGGAGGAGCACTTACTGAAGTACGATGGTAAGTTTGGAATACCTTTGGAACCGCACGAGTTAACAATGAAGGCTTCTTCCGTGTAAATACCCGATTGTTCCCATCACCATTCTTGTATTTTTTTAACATAGCTTACGTCTTCAGGAAGAAAGTGCTTAATACATACGAACGAATATTTGGTAGGTACCCAACTGGTTCGAGGAATGGCACGTTCCCATACGGCTTTCAATTGTAGACTTTTAGGAAATCCAAACACTGTCACAAATCCTTCAGTTTTTATCAATGAACGATAATTAGACTTACAATTCGGCACAACACAAGTCTTTGGCATTGTAACCAACCACTATACACAGATAAGCAATTTAGTTACAGTATTTTGAAGAGAACACGAGCGCGAGACACATCTTCCATGTAACTGAGTGGGCTACACAGAGCAGACTAGTCATTCACTGCGGGGTTGCCAATTTTTGCGGACTTCTGTAAAGTCGGCCATGGTTTGGAGGTTGTAAGAACTCTGTACTAAACTGGTGGCATTTTGTATCTGAAAGCGGAAAATCTTTGTAAAAACAACGAAACTAAATATAGAGGGGGTTGTGCAAGATGTTGATTTGCCAAAAATGACTTGTGTCTCCCGACAGTTGCAAGGCGTCAGTGCAGCAAAGTTGAGTGTCACAATTTCATACGGCGTGCCACATGTGATAGATATAGAAGATTGGGATTAGCTAGTACAGAGAAAATCATGTGACTTGTAGAAGTCTATTTTATGACTGGTTTGTTGGAAGAAAGGTTTTGTTGGTGTTGAGTAGTGGAAATATTGAAGTCGGGTGGTTGTCCTGCTTGAAGTGTGCGTTGTTTAGCCATATTGTATGCTGGTGTCTGTCCGCTGGAGATTGGTCTCCTCTGTGGATGTCCGGTTGGGTCGCACTGCGGGGTTAGAGATCATTATATGATATGTACACAAAATGTTATATATCCTATGAAGTGCTATGCCAATGCACTTGATGGAATTCAACGTGAGTATGATTTCAATATGAAACAAGAAACCAAGAACTTATCACCTAAGTTATTGGAGAGTATGGCCAAGGTATGGAGGCATTTAACATCAACCTCCAACTATAATCAATCAACCACTACATATCAATTCGATATGGTGTAGTGAGGTTTGTGGTTCCATTATTCAGACTAGCCAGATTACATACAAATTCAATTAAAGCTTTTGTGTATATATGTACAATGAATTTGACGTGTGGCAAAGGACGGAGAAAATCCGAATACAGTGTTGATAGAAATGGTCGCCGTACCAGCTCATTTTTAAGCTTGTTATTATGACATGTAAAATCTGTGCGGGTTGTAAATAAGAAGAGATAAACAGTGTATGTCTGGTGTTGTAATTTATGTTCTGTATTATTGAGGAGGTTAAGCTTGTAAGTATATATATTTTAATGGACAATGTTTCATTTCACACAAGAATATAACCTTCCTAGAATGTCCTAATGCCTTTATTTTCAGTTCAATAAGTCATCAGGTTAGGAAATCAAGTCGGAATATCGTCAGCCTATGTCCCCACCGTGGAGGATGATTTATTCTCTAGCTTATATCATATTGTGTATCATCAAGTACACTGGCGTCCAATCAGTTTTCTTTTGTTAACTTTGTTCCAGAACAGTAAATTAAATGTAAATGTATTGGGAATTCAGAAAGCTGTACTATACGCGAACCTTTTCCTGAGCCCTGAACTTCCTAGTGCTGAATCGGTAGACCTCGGTTATCTTCGACATCCATATTGGCAACCTTTGAAACACAAACTATGAATCGCTTATTCATCGCTGTGCGACATCTGGCGTACACTTTACGAACTAGTACTGTTGTTGTTTACACATCAAAGCCAAACTATATAATTCATGCTAGTAACAAGATTCGCATCGAGAAATGTTATATAATGTTAAATAATGTATGTGTGTCACAGTTGTTGACGTAAGACAATAAATGTTTAGAAAATCCATATCGGTCCATCATATATCGATTCAATTCAAATTTCATTTCCATCCCGTTGGCACTATAACCGGAACCGACAGCGCTCCCTCTTTACTCCTCACCCCGTAAAAATCGGGCTCAAGAAAAGGTTTGCGTATAGTAGATGCTACTTGGGTGCTACAGCAGTTTCGTTTCATAATGATAGAAATTATAATGGATGTATGAGCATTACCCTGTGTAGTGTAATCTTAAAGTGGATGTCTTCAGTTTGAGTCCTAGTTACCTGGTGATCACGTTGTGGAGCTTGTGTTTGCTTGGTACAGTGCTACACATACATCAAACCTGAAAATAAAAGCTATGAAGTGGCAAGTTTTTTATGCTCTCTGAGCGAATTTCATCAAAGAGGTTAAGGTTGACAGTTTACCTACTTAAGTGCTGTAATGATAGCTTTTTGAGATTTTGATTCAGTATTATATAATGAAACTTTCACTAACGGAACAATATTACACATGCATTACAGTCAGTGGCGGCGATAAGGACCTAGCACACCCCACGGGGCGGGGAGACACATGGCTTGTGAGGGGACCATGACTGTTTCTTAATTCAGTACCGTAGTTGAAGAGTGATTTTACATATTGATAAAGCTACAGCACACAACACAGTATTATTTGTATTACAGAGGGTTATTCCAAACTTAGGCCCTCGTAGTGCAGAGCTTCTTTCGTCAATAGGAGTACGGTAGTTATCTCTGAAAGAATGTGGGTTTCCCAACCTGTTCCAATAATAACCATCCCTTGTTGCCACTCACAACAATCAACACGGCTTTTGAAGTAATTAGCCAGCTCTGAGAAGCCAGTGAATAAGCAATAACAAGGACAGCCTCCTTACCTAAACTCTAAATACTGAAGTTTTGAGCCTATGTCAATGTAGCTAAGCAGGCCTACGATGGACGCTTAAGTTGTAAATAGTAGTAAATTATTTGGACCTAGGAAGGAGATTATTTGTTAATATTGTGACGGTCAGCGTGTTTTTGTTACTATCATCGGAATATGCATTTTTTGTGTGTGTACGTAGCATATAAGTGTATTATTTTAATTTCTTCGTATTTGAAAACAAAATTCTGTATCTTACTATTATTATTGTACAGGGAGGTACACCTTAACTCCGCTCATTTAAAAGAAGCGCCTTAAGGAACGCTCTCTCTCTAACAAAACGTGAAACACCTACGGCATGAAGTTGGGACGTTGACCTAAAGATGTCACCATTGAAGTATTGAGTAATTGTGTTATTGTGAAGTTACCTAAATTGACTGGATTTATTTGCTTTGTGTTTGTTTACTTCAAGAATTTTAAACTTTCCTCCATAGATGTCATTACAAAAAACTGAGGTCATGCACTCTGGTGTAAGACGGAAGAATGAGTGATTGAAAGAAGTTTTTTGTTCTCATGTTTCCCAACTAAATTAATGTTCAATTATTTTGTTATTTCAAGGTTTGCAACACTTCTTTCTCACTCCGCCAGTTTTTGAATCTGGCCAATCATGAATTTTCTGTAATTAATTTTCAACCAATCACGAATTTCTTGTTCATTTTGAATTTGCCAATAGAAATGAGAGGGCGTGTCCGGACTTTGCCCAGAACCCTCTCGAACCGTCCCCTTGGGTATATAAGCTGAGGCTTTCAGGCTACCTTGTCTTTTGATCGCCGTATTTCTGAGAGTATGCGTGTTTGTGTTAAGACAGGAGACGAGGCGCCTCATTCTTCTCCAGGCAGTCCATCAGCCAAGGTAATGACCACCAGTCTTATTTTTCTGTAGCTACCTCCGCAGACTTACACGAGGGGAAGGTTCAAATTTCTAATTATGTAACCTCCTGTTTTCTAAAATGTAAACCTTCTTTCGGCTAATGTAAAATTTCATAAATTCTTAAAACTGTAAATCGGTGATAGAGAGTGCGTTACCCTCTTGAGTTCCCCTTCAAGTTAATTTGAGGTGACTATGATTTTGAAACCTTTTCTCTTTTCTGTAAAGTGTTAGATTAATCTCCATTCTAGTCACCTCAGTAGCTTGGGATTAGCCTCTGCATCATCGAGCCGAGAGCCCAATCAGGGTTTTTTAATTTTCTAGGAGTGCAAGTGTACGCCTCCATTAATTTTGTGTTCGGGCCAGTAATTTAACCTGTTCTCCTTTCCACGAAGGCTCAGTAGTTTGGGTAATTGATACCCCTGTGTAAAAATTGTACAAGGTTAAGAGGAGCCTAGAGGGGCCAGAAATTTATAAGATTTTTGATGTAATGTTGCCTTGAGTAGGCTTAAGAAACAGGGAGCGCCTTGATTAATGCTGGAGAGCATGTAAGCTCTTTTCTGAGATTTCTGTAACATTGAGGGTTGCCTCTGGAAGGCTATAGATTTGTAACCTTGGGAGCAAAGTGCTCTTGAATTGGGAGATTTCTGTCCCTGTCTAAATAATACCACATTTGCGAAATTGTAAATTTGTAAACTAGGGGCTTGAAGCCCAGAAATTGTTAAAGTTCCGAATCTTGGGTATTCCAATTCTTGAAATTTTCATTGTATCTGTAATCTTATTATTTCACTAAGTGAAAAATTTGTTAAGTTTGCGATTGAAAAAGAAATATAACCTATGTTAAAGTTTTAACTTAATTTTTGATATAGTAGATGGACCCATTCCACCCAGCACCCACTTCTTTTTCTTCTTCTTACTTCGTTATGCCCGTTTACAGAGCGCGTTGGAACTTGTTACCTTGATGATGGTTTTCCTTTCTTCTTCTCCTCCCAAAATCTCTTCATGAACTCGCTATGCTGTTTCTTGCGTTCTTCCGTCCATTGTTTCCCTGTGGTTCTTTTAGCCTTTTCTGTGAACGTGTGCTTTGCAACCAGATTCCCAAAACCCTTGCGATTCCTGATGACATCTTCTGTGATGTTCATTTCTTTTAAGACCTGCTTTATTTCTTCAAATCAGCTTATTTTGACCTTCTTTGAATTAATTATACCAAGCAATCTTTTTGCATATCTAGTGTCGTCCATTCTACAGATGTGGCCATAGAATTTCAATCGTCTGCTGCGTACGGTATCGGTGAACTTGTCGATTGCTTTGTACAAATCTACAGTTTTCCTTTCGATCCATATATCATTTATACGAACGGGGCCATACATTTTCCTCAGAATTTTTCGTTCTTGTTTTTCAATTTCATCAATTTTAGAGTGGCCTCCTAGAGGTGTGGTTTCTGAGGCATACAAGGCTTCCGGAAGAACAACAGTCTTGTAATGCCGAAGTTTTGCATTTCGTGACATCACTCTTTTATTGTAGTGGTTCCATGTTATTCGGTATGCTTTCAGGAGTTTGGTGGCTCTTTCTAAATTAGCTTTCCTGTCCAATCCGGATGGTACAATGATTTCTCCTAGACATTTGAAGGAAGGGACCTGTGTGATTATTCCATAATTTGTCTGTAGTGGGGATCTTTGGATATTCTGGTGTCCATTAGCCATGATATGAGTCTTCTCATACGATGTTTGGAGGCCTGTCTTCTTCTTCTTCTTCTTCTTCTTCTTCTTCTTCTTATTATTATTATTATTATTATTATTATTATTATTATTATTATTATTATTATCGTGGTTGCTGCTCATTGTAAAAATATGCAGCCTTGTACTACGAAATAAACTTGTAACCTTTCTTATCAGGAAACGAGGGACCCATTTTGAATTATTGTGGGGGGCCCCGTGATTCTTAGCGCCGCTACTGATTACAGTTAAGTAGAAGTACAGCGTGATTATACAAGTGAAAATCATTTCGTATTTGACTACACACTAAGAAACGAACAGACACTCAAGAGACTGCCCGACTGACAAATGCACATGGCAAGGGGGTGAATCATACCTCAGTGTCCATGACCTTGGCAAAGAAAAAACTGCTACTCCTCCCCCACAGCGCACGCAAAGTCTCCACTACTTGTTGCTGTGGCCGTAGAGATGGGGAATCTGCTTCTTTTAGAAGAACCGATTCACTAAACTGATTCGTTCATTTGATTCGTTCATTTAATTCGTTCATTCCAATACCACGTGATGGAGAGCCGAAAGCGAAACCATGGACACAGATGAACCATTCCGTTATGTTCTTTATAACTGCTGCTGCTTTACATGTTTACAGGTTACAAGAAGTGAATAGTTCAAGGTATAATAATAATAACTGATAGCATTTTAACAAGAGTAATATCCTTTTTAGAGGCTACAGTCGAAAAATGCTAAACAACGGTCCGACTAATCCTTTCCAAACTTAAGTAGCTACCATTCGAAACTATACGAGAATCGAATTTGAAATTTATAGTAGATATGAACACTTTTGTGGCCATGTTTCACGCGTTAGTTCACGAAAACAAGAACGTGAACGAGAACCTTGAAGTAAACCAAATACTTTTTTTTTTTTTGCTAGGGGCTTTACGTCGCACCGACACAGATAGGTCTTATGGCGACGATGGGATAGGAAAGGCCTGGGAGTTGGAAGGAAGCGGCCGTGGCCTTAATTAAGGTACAGCCCCAGCATTTGCCTGGTGTGAAAATGGGAAACCACGGAAAACCATTTTCAGGGCTGCCAATAGTGGGATTCGAACCTACTATCTCCCGGATGCAAGCTCACAGCCGCGCGCCTCTACGCGCACGGCCAACTCGCCCGGTAAAAAAAAACCAAATACTGTATTTGAGTAAATTTAACCTAACATTTCGCAACGAGCTGGAAGCTGTGTGTATATTAAAGTTCCGAGAAGTAAGTGACTTGAAACTACGTGATAGTTTCTTATTTAAAAAAAGTACTTTTTCCTGTAAGGTTAGGTTAGGAGTATTTGGCTTGTGGACCGGACTTTTAGTTCAAGTGAAATTTAAAAAAAAAAAACCAGAGTCGTTCTTCACAAGTTGTCATTGATTAAAAAATGGTGGATACCCGATTTGGCGATATGAATCAGAACGAACGAGGAACCAAGGAACGAGTTGCGGCGTTGCGGCTGCCATCTCTCGATTCAGATTTCGATTCACAAACGAGTCGATTCATTTCGTTCACTGAATCATGATTCAATCGTTCAGTGCAATGATTCGTTCATTATGAATCACGCGTTCAGAATCTCCTCATCTCTACGTGTGGCGCTATACAAATCGGTTAGCCGCGACGATCGACATTTTGTGCGTATTTCTGCTAAGAATTTTGTTAATAATTAAAGAAAATAAAGGAAAGACTTAGCTGATAAGACAACAGGGCTTGTAAAAATCACTTTTTAAAATAATTCCTAGTTTCAGCCGGATAAAATGGAATAAAAATTTAATTCTTTCTCCACAATCTCCTCTAATCGCCGCTCCTGCCTGTACCTAGCTGGCCTGCCGAACACTGCAGGACTTAAATAGTAAAGGGAGGTGGTGAGGAAAACCCTCAGGATATTCTTTAATGAGTCCATGGTAAACAGCTAAACTGGGAGCGATTGACGCTGGGGGCGACTGACAGGACACCAAGGTGGGATCTCTCGCAGAGTCCGAGGGAAAACCAACCCTGGTGGGTAAAAGGATTAAGAACGAAAGAAAAAGTTAATGAAAAAACGAATATATATTTACATGGAAATCCCAGCCCAGAAGATGAAGACCAGAAAGAGAGAGAGCTCATTGCTCTCACGCGCGCTGCTATGTTTGTCTCAGGAATCTCAGTCTTTGTCACGCACGGCCCCAATTCCACACGTCAACACCCGCCCTCCGTATCTCACTCTGCACAGAGCTGCAGTAACGTTGTCTTCAGCCAGAAATTAAGTGTCAGTATCATTCAGAACGTTTACTAAATCATCTCTACTGAAGTCTGTCCCTCTGTTAAGTCTCTGCTGTAACAGCATTATAAATGCTGAAACATGGGTGGTACAGATGAATTAAGAATAGAGCATTCAGTGACCAATAGAAAAAAGACCCGCAGAGCAAACAACAGGCTATGAAGCAATAGGATTGTTAGTTCAGATTTCTTCAGATGCATGTCAGTAAGTGAACATAATATAAGAGCACACCATTTATTATTTATTTGTTACAATTTACTTCACGTCGCACCGACACAGATAGGTCCTACGGCGACGATGGGGTAGGAAAGGGTTAGAAGTGGGAAGGAAGCGCCATGGTCTTACTTAAGGTATAGCCCCAGCATTTGCATGATGTGAAAATGGGAAACCACGGAAAACCACCTTCATGGCTGCCGACAGTGGAGTTCGAACCCATTATCTCCGAAAACGTTAAGCAATAGCAAAGAAAAAGTTCATGCTGCCACGAGATCATTTCGAAATAAATTCTCAGGTGTTCGAGATTTATGTATGTCCAACCCTTCTCACAGCTGCGCGACCCTAACCGCACGGCCGACTTGCTCGGTAAGAGCACAGTATTGTTTATTAAGAAGAATGCGTACAAATGTGCCTTAGGTTAATATAATAACTTGCCGGGCTGAGTGGCTCAGACGGTTGAGGCGCTGGCCTTCTGTCCCCAACTTGGCAGGTTCGATCCTGGCTCAGTCCACTGGTATTTGAAGGTGCTCAAATACGTCAGCCTCGTGTCGGTAGATTTACTGGCACGTAAAAGAACTCGCGCGAGACTAAATTTCGGCACCTCGGCGCCTCTGAAAACCATAAAAGTAGTTAGTGGGACGTAAAGCAAATAACATTATTGTTATTATTAATATAATAACGTATTCATTGCTGTATTCACTTAAGAGTTGTGTCCCTCTTGGTTTTATTATTTATGTATTTCATTCGTGTACCGTCCAGAATTGGATTTCCCGCGGACTCAGCGAGTGATCCCACCTCTATCGTTTCAAGAGCAGTGTCCTGGAGCGTTAGACATTTAGTCGAGGATGAAGCTGGAGAGGAGGACCAGTACCTCCACCAGGTGGCCTCACCTGTCATGCTGAACAGGAGCCTTGTGGGGGATGGCAAGTTTGGAAGGGATAGACAAGGAAGAGGGAAGGAAGCGTTCGTGGCTTTAAGTTAGGTACCACCCAGGCATTTGCCTGAAGAAGTGGGAAACCATGAAAAACCACTTCGAGGATGGCTGAGGCGGGATTCGAACCCCTCTACTCAGTTGACCTCCCGAGACTGAGTGAACTCCGTTCTAGTACTCGTATCACTTTTCAAATTTCGTGGCCGAGCCGGGAATCGAACCCATCAGCTTGTGCTCAGAAAGCCAGCGCTTGTGCCGACTAAGTCATTCAGCCTAGTTTATGAAGATGTTTTCTGCAACTGTAGACAAAATCTAACAGGTCAACTACGGGTACAACAGCTGGTCGTCTACTGAAGCTACAATTTTGTAATGTGTTTATCTCTCATCCAGTCATTACCCTCTAAGAACGACGGATGAAATTTCAATCCCGACCAATTTAATTATTGAAATATGACGCGTTCCTGTGGTTCGGATTCTCTATGATCACGGCATGGATACTCACGTAAGACATTACTACTTCTAAAATGTTTTCATTCCTCCCCTGAAGGGGGAGGCGGGCCTCTTAGACGGTGACGCCGTCTCTCATGCAGGGAGAGTCATTGCGGTGAAGGAGATGCTCGGAGAAGATGAGGGGGTTGGCGGCCATGGCGTATAGTAGGAACTGTCCCAGCATTCGCCTTAGTGCAGGAGAATGGAAAAACACGGAAAACCATTCTCAGGACAGCCAACGGTTGGAGCAAGCCGTGAGGTCCAGCCCTCCTCTGCTCGGTTGGCCGGTCAGAGTACAGAGCTGTTGGACCACGGACCAGCCGTAGCTACTTACGGGCCGAGACCCACTCTGCATCCACCGACCGTAAGACATTACAGATACATTCCAGGACATTAGCCAAGTGCTCTACAGTACATTGTAGTGTCCATGTTTGAAGTGTACTAATATCAATCAGTCAATCAGTACTGATCTGCATTTAGGGCAGTCGCCCAGGTGGCAGATTCCCTATTTGTTGTTTTCCTAGCCTTTTCCTAAATGATTTCAAAGAAATTGGAAATTTATTGAACATCCCTCTTGGTAAGTTATTCCAATCCCTAACTCCCCTTCCTATAAATGAATATTAAAAATAGCCCAAAAAGCAAGCAAATATGACCTCAAAAGTGATGAAATATGACGAAAAATTACAAAATATGACCCGGAAATGATTGATCTAAATATGACCATTTTAAAATAAGCTATAAATCGAAACGGCAGTTCCCTTGATACATATTATTTTGTTAACTAAATTCTTTATTTTTACGTTCATATTAATTTTCTGAATGCACACTTTTAGCAGTTATTCAAAGTCTATTCTCTTTGATTCACTTATCAAACATTCGTGAATACATAACTATAAAGATCATCAGATCACAGAACGTTTTAAAAGTCCATGTGATTGTTGTAATGAAAGTTCAACACTTCTCACAATTTCAATACTTGCATGAATTTCTAAGCTAGCAGCTTCTAAACGAGTATTTGCACTCGATATGATTCCAAAGTCCGACTTAAGATATGCCAGACTTTCTGATAAACTCTTGGAAAACAATTCCTGCGCAATCTTGATAGAAAACCAAACCAACCCCCATGGCACAACAGCCCCGTAGGACCACGGCCTATCAAGCGACCGCTGCTCAGCCTGAAAACCTGCAGATTACGAGGTGTCGTATGGTCAGCACGATGGATCCTCTCGGACATTATTCTCGGCTTTGTTGACCGGGACCGCCATCTCACCGTCAGATAGCTCCTCAATTGTAATCACGTAGGCTGAGTAGACCTCGAACCAGCCCTCAGATGCAGGTAAAAATCCTTGAACTGGCCAGGAATCGAATCCGGGGCCTCCGGGTAAGAGGCACGCTACCCCTACACCGTGGGGCCGGATAATCTTTAAAGAAGAGGCAGAGTATTCCACTTGTATTAACTGCAGATGTTATACCGAGAAGCAGTTTTCTGAATACTAGTTCGGACTCGATAAGTTGAAGATGATTTTGCTAGTGTTGGCTACTGAATGCATGATTCGAAGCAGTGTATCGATTCATTCAAGTGTCCGAGTGAATCGATTCACAGGAACGGCGAGCTCACGGCACACGATTCAGCTTACTCCCAGCGGACAGTGCTGAGTGGCGCACTCACTGGACGTTGACAGGGAGCCGAGCTTCCGCTGCAGCGAGACAGTGAATCATGGCACATCGAAAGAATCGTGAACGAGCGCGGCTCAGTGAGACACATGATACACACGGCTCCTTATCGGCTCACTGGACACGCGGAGAGCCGGGCTTCCGCTGCAGCGAGACAGTGAATCATGGCACATCGAAAGAATCGTGAACGAGCGCGGCTCAGTGAGACACATGATACACACGGCTCCTTATCGGCTCACTGGACACGCGGAGAGCCGAGCTTCCGCTGCAGCGAGACATACAGTGAGCCATAACACACGGAAAGAATCGTGAACGAGCCGGCTCAGTGAGACACAAGATACGCACGGCTCCTTATCGGCTCACTGCAGCGAGACATACAGTGAGCCCTGCTACACTGAAATAATCGTATGCTATAATGGACACTCGAGCTCAGCTCATTTGAACATAATACCCATTTGCATTCACTGTCCTCTTCTTACAGGGAGGTTTAAATAATAGATGGATTTATTTGCAGTGTTAAAAACGTAGTCAAACATAATTCTGAAGTAGCTAGTAAGTAGGTAGGCTATTAGGTTATACTATTTATTAGTTTAATGAATGTTAGTATTATAACTTAGTTGACATTTGACAATTAAACTCGACTCTAGCCTGCCCTATGACTATGAGTCATGTTCATGACCACTCAAAAGTACCTGTTTTATATTGGGAAGAACGGCTCAGTATTTTCTCAGTTCATATGTCACATCGTTGCACAAGACTTCAATTATATGTGGACAGACGCAATAACAGTATGTTGAATCAGAAAACCAGCGGGCTACTGTACATCTCGGGTAGCCTATACAAAATATGACGATTTAAAAAATCCTCAGCTGATAGAAAAATACATATTTTCAAAAATGACTGAGCGAGTTGTCGTGCGGTTAATATCGCGTGGCAATGCGCTTGCATTCGGGGGATGGTGGGTTCGAATCCCACCGTCGGCATCCGTTAAGATGGTTTTCCGTAGTTTCCCCATTTTCACACCAGGAAATGCTGGGACTGTACCTTAATTCAGGCCATGGCTGCTACCTTCCTAATCCTAACCTTTCCCACCCTGCGTCGCCGGAAACCTTCGATGTTTTAGAGTAACTAGCATTTTTTCTAAGAAAGGAGTTCATAGTATGAAGACCAGATGGCAGCTGCGAGCACTGAATGCTGTTGCTGCTGTCTTATCAGCACATACTACACAGATGCAGTAGGAGCGGTGACCAATGAGCCGTGAATCGGATCACTATATCGATTCAGTAACGTGAACGGAATCAAATGAATCGATTCAGTAAAATGAATCGAATGTCCCATCACTATTTTGCACAGCTACAGATGTCATCAAACGGCCGAAATATGACGTTTGTAGCAAAATAGCTCAAAATATATATGAGAAAAATATCCAAAATATGCATTTATATGACAAATTAAAATCACTTAATTGTGACGACAATCACCTGATTTGCACCAAAATTCAATCAGGCAAGGAAATAGAGACAAAGAAAAAATATTACTTTTCCTAAACATCCGAGCCCTAGTTATGAAAATATTTACAGGTTGCAGTAAGGATGTAAATGATAGGGCGTGTAAGTCTCTGGTAAGATTAGAGTATGACTCCAGTGTATGAGACCCACACCAGGACTATTTGGTACGAGAACTGGAAAAGATTCAAAGGAAAGCAGCACGATTTCATGTTTGTGGTATTTTACAATTGGCTTTACGTCGCACGGACACAGGTGGGTCTCATGGCGAGGATGGTATGGGAAAGTGCTAGGAGGGGGAAGGAAGAGGTCGTTGCCTTAATTACGGTACAGTACAACCCCAGCATTTTCCTGGTATAAAAAAGGGAAACCACGGAAAACCATCTTCAGAACTGCCGACAGTGGGGTCCGAACCCCCTATCTCCGAAATACAAGTTCATAGCTGCGCGATCCTAACCGCACGACCAACTCGCTCGGCGCAGGATTTGTTCTGGGTGATTGCCGACAAAGGTGTAGTGTTACAAAAATGTTGCGAACATTGGTCTGGGAAGACTTGGGAGTAAGGAGATGAGATGTTCGATTATGTGGTATGTTTCATGCTGTCAGTCAAGAGATGGTGTCGAATGACGTTAGTAGACGATTAAGCTTGAACAGAGCTTTTAAAAGATCATAATATGAAGACAAAATTTGGGATTTAAGTGGACAAATTGGAGCAAATATTCATTTATAGGACGAGGAGTGAAGGATTGGAATAAATTATTAAGGGAAATATTCGACAACTTTCCAAGTTTTTAAAACGTTCAAGAAAAAGCTACGTAACAATTGATAAGGAATATGCTACTAAAAACTACCTTAAATGCAGATCATTGATGAATGAATGTTTTTAAATTCATGCTTTCGTTCACAATTCTAACAGTGATTTTAAAATTCGGAAAATTCAGCTTACCTCCTTCGGAAGCGCTCCTGAGCAAAGGAGAATACTTTGTTTATATTTTGAAATGCAAAATGATTGAAGTCCGCATCTGTGGTGTAGTGGTTAGTGTGATTAGCTGCCACCCTCAGAGGCCCGGGTTTGATTCCCGGCTCTGCCATGAAATTTGAAAAGTAGTACGAGGGCTGAAACGGGGTCCACTCAGCCTCGGGAGGTCAACTGAGTAGAGTGGGGTTCGATTCCCTCCTCAGCCATCCTGGAAGTGGTTTTCCGTGGTTTCCCACTTCTCCTCCAGGCAAATGCCGAGATGGTACCTAACTTAAGGCCACGGCCGCTTCCTTCCCTCTTCCTTGTCTATCCCTTCCAAACTTCCCATCCCCCCACAAGGCCCCTGTTCAGCATAGCAGGTGAGGTCGCCTGGGCGAGGTATTGGCCATCCTCCCCAGCTGTATCCCCGACCCAGAGTCTGAAGCTCCAGGACACTGTCCTTGAGGCGGTAGAGGTGGGAACCCTCGCTGGTTCCGAGGGAAAAACTGACCCTGGAGGGTAAAACAGATTAAGAAGAAGAAGAAAATGATTGAAGAATTAAATTGTTTCTTATCAAGCAGCTAAGGAGTTGTTCGCATTCAATACACTTCAGTGCTTCACTGGTGTGCGTCGGATTCTTGGCTAGTTCACTTGCTACATTCCACAGCCGAGACCCGACTGTACGCTGCCATTAATATTAGTAGCTTCATGCTTTGACAACTGTGGAAAGCCTCTTTACGAGCTTACACTTTCACTGGGGGACCCTTACCGCTCACAAAAAGTCGTTTCTCCTGCTGTTCACTTTAGACACGTTGATAGTTTTCAAAACGTGTTTACCAAACAAAGCCGTGCTACGACTGGCTTGTTTTGGACACACTATTACTTTGAACAAGTTCAACTGTAAAACAGCTCATTTCATGAGCACTTATAACACCATCTCGTTCGCGGTGTGCGTAACGTGCCCGATGTTTGTCAGCCTAGTAACGTGTAGTATTTAGTGGGTTCTTAGAAAGATTTACTTGTGATTACAGAACCACGGACACGAGTTATATAACATGAATTGTAAACTTAGGATGATTGTTGTCGCATTTCTGTTCTCTTAGAGTCATTCGTTTGATAGTCGACATTAAGTGTTGCAAATAATTCATCGCTGATTACGAAGTTACTAACAAAATCCAACAAATTCCCTTGTGAGTGGAGGCACTGCAATACATCCACGTATCTGTAGTAAGAGGCGACTAAAAGGGAAACCCTAGTGCAGTGTGCAGGGATGGCAAACCTTTACTTACTAGCATGTCAATTAACGCCTTGTTTATTATTTTTTAATGTCTAAGTGTGTCATCGGTTATTTTCCTTTAAAATCATTATGAAACCCCTCAGTTGACTCATTTAGGTATTAGATTGCATTACATATGCACCCATTCAACTGAATGATTCATGATTTTGCGAACATCACTGAAAATTATATTTTAAAAGCAGGTGAAATGAAATGGCGTATGGCTTTTAGTGCCGGCAGTGTCCGAGGACATGTTCGGCTTGCCAGGTGCAGGTCTTTGGATTTGACACCCGTAGGCGACCTGCGCGTCGTGATGAGGATGGAGTGATGATGGAGACGACACATACACCCAGTCCCCGCGTCAGCGAAATTAACCAATTATGGTTAAAATTCTCGACTTCGACGGGAATCGAACCCGGGACTCCTGTGACCAAAGGCCAGCACGCTATCCATTTAGCCATTGAGCCGGACAACATTTGTAGATGTGACGTTATTACAAAGTTACAACTATGAAATTCATTAATCCGAAACTTCGAAGCGAACTTCTAAAGATGAAAAGAGAAACGAATATATATATTGCTAGTTGCTTTACGTCGCACCGACACAGATAGGTCTGATGGCGACGAGAGAAACGAATAAAGGATTCAATTAAAGTTATCGAGACACTCTTAGGGGTGGTCTACTGTCTTCGTATGTAAAATGAATCATTGCACAACTTCGTCTATCAACGGAGAAGCTCCCATTAAAGTAACAAATGACGAGCGAGAAGTGCATACAATCTACTATACGTGATACATCAGTCGGCAGAGTTTCAATACATCCTTGTTTATGTAATTTTAAAAAAAATGTTTTATGTCGCACCGACACAAATAGGACTTATGGCGATGATGGGATAGGAAAGAACTAGACGTGGGAAGAAAGCGGCCATGGCTTTAATTAAGGTACATCCCCAGCATTTGCCTGGTATGAAAGTGGAAAACCATCTTCAGGGCTGCCGACAGTGGGATTCGAACCTACTCTCTCCCAGATGCAAGCTCACAGCTGCGCGGCCCTAACCGCACGGCCAACAAAGCAAAGCAAAAGCAAAGCCATGAAGGCCCTTGGAGGAGTGGAAGGTAAAGGCTTCCACTATCTGTAACCTCAGCACTTGATGGGGTAGAGTGGTTAGCTCTACGCCGGGCCGCCTTTGCCCCCAGGAATTAACCTGGTACTCATTTTGGTGTAGGCTGAGTGAACCTCAGGGCCATGTGCACCTCCGGAAGTGGAAATCTCGTTTCTTAAATTTTACGACTTCCTGACGGGGATTTGAATCCACGTCTTTCCGGGTGAACCGAGCACGCCTTTACCGCACGGTCAACTCGCCCGGTATTTAACATTTCTATACGTACATACAGCATATACTGTATAGGCCTATGTATGCATATTTTGGACGTGTGTATATAATTTCTTGCGCCGAATATCGTTTCAGAGTTTACAATATTGCCGTGTTAATCTAGGCCACGCTATGCATAGTTTAGTTGAGTGAACGTAATATCAGAACTTCATAATCTGTGCAATTGCATCAAGCTATTGTAAATATGAGGTCTGGAACTTTCTAGAAGTTTGAAGATGCTTCATGCTGCCATCAAAATTGCGGACATAGCTAGAGGAAAACGTACCAATTATGTGAAGCAGGAAGTTTTGGTCTTTCTTGCAAAGAATATTGGACTTAAGAAGCTAAAGAAAATTAACAAAATCCTGTGATGTGTACATTAACCTCAGCATATTACCCGATTTTTTGTTCTTGTGATGTTAAAAGGATTTGTTCTGTACAGAAGTATATTATTACGGACAGGAAACAATCTGGAACTAGAGATGGCACCTGGACTGGAACACAGTAGAGGAGCAAAAATGGTGGTTGTGTAGAAACATGTTCAAACCCGGTGCTAGCAGAATATTTTAAACTCTGTTCAATTTCATGTGAGCCGCAATAATGAGGACCAATAGTACACTCATGTTCATAAAAACCTGAACATCTTGAAAGACTAGAGATAGGAAGTTCATATTCATAGGACATGTGCATTAGAATGTTCTGAAGAAATGATTAGCATTTGACCATGTCGGCCCTCAGGTTCAAAGTCCACATCGATGTCTCGGCGCACCACCACCGACTGGTAAAATGTGCCTGCGGCTCTCGCTGTCGCTATAAACCGAAGGTAATGGATCAGTGTGACTTGAGTAGATGTGCAGGATGCCTCGCAGACGTATGCGAAAACCGTACTGTCAAATGAGTGAGTTTGAAAGGGGGCGCATTATTGACATGAGAGAACGTGGTGCTTCCATCCGGGAAATTGCTGTTCGTGTGGGACGAAGTGTGTCGGCAGTGCAACGAGTGTGTACAGAATGGTTCACAGAAGGTCGTAGAACACGACGAGATGGGTCTGGTCGCACCAAATAGACTACCCCCTGCGAAGACTGACACCTCATCCGAGTGGCATTACAGGACAGATCAGCGCCGTCCTCGGCTCTGGCGCAACAGTGGAACACTAACACATCGTACACTATCAGGAGTGATAGTCCGTCGCCGTTTACTACGGTCTGAGTTACCGGCGTGTGGTCTACTCCGCCTACCTTTGACTAATGTGCATAAACATGCTAGACTGCAATGGTGTATGGAACGACGTCACTGGGGACAGGAATGCTAGCAGATATTGTTTTCGGACGAATCCAGGTTATGTTTGTTTAAAATGATGGCCGCATTTTTTTTTTGCTAGGGGCTTTACGTCGCACCGACACAGATAGGTCTTATGGCGACGATGGGATAGGAAAGGCCTAGGAGTTGGAAGGAAGCGGCCGTAGCCTTAATTAAGGTACAGCCCCAGCATTTGCCTGGTGTGAAAATGGGAAACCACGGAAAACCATCTTCAGGGCTACCGATAGTGGGATTCGAACCTACTATCTCCCGGATGCAAGCTCACAGCCGCGCGCCTCTACGCGCACGGCCAACTCACCCGGTGATGGCCGCATTTAGATTTGCCGCAGACAGCGGGAGTGGCATCACCTTGACTGCGTTCGCACAAGACATACAGCGCCAACTCAATGCCTCGTGGTGTGGGGTGCTATTGGGTAAACCACAAATCGCAGTTGGTGCGTGTCCAGGGCACTGTGACCAGTTTGACCTACGTGAATGACATCCTGCGACCCGTACCTACACCCTTTCTGCACGACTCCACAGACGCCATATTTCAGCAGGACAATGCGCGACCACATGTTGCTGCACGAACATGCGCCTTTTTGTTGTCACAGGATGTCAGACTGTTGCCCTGGCCGATCACCCGACTTGTCGCCAATCGAAAATGTGTTGGATATGGTGAAACGACGGGTGCGGCGCTGAGACCCAATGCCAACCACCAAAGATGGACTGTGGAACTAGGTGAATGCAGCATGGATGGCTATACTCCAGGACGCCATTAGCGCCTTATACGCGTCGATGCCATCAAGTTATCAGTGCTCATGGATGATCCAGTGCCTACTAGGCAACAGGACAGGTGGTGAACTTAGGTGACTGAAATGCTAATTGTTTCTACAGAATATACTAATAAACATGTACTGTGAATATGAACTTCCTATCTCTAGTCATTCAAGGTGTTCTGTTTTTTATGTACACGAGTGTAATTATGATCATAAATCATATTCGACGTCCTCTACCATGTTTGTACGTTGGATAGCCATTTGTAGTGAGATCAACCTGAGGCTCGATGGGATCAGGATGGAGATCCAAATCCTTGATCCACAGAGAGTAGATTAATGAAGTAACTGTTCAAACTGGCCTCCTCCTTCGTTAATGCACATTTGAACATGTGCAACCCCTCGAAACGCCTCTGCAGTTGTAGTCTTTGTCCAGGAAATTGTTCTTGGTAAAAGTGCCGTGATTCTTCGAACAGTAATATCATTCCCTGAACACACATTCGTTGCCTGTAAAAGAACTATTAATCGAATGTGTAGACAGATTTGCCTTGCTACAAGTACCACAGTGCATTAAATCATGCCCCTCTGAAGCCCAGAAACTTGTAACCATTCACAATGAGTGGAGTATGCACTTATTACTTGATTGACTGGATTCAGCAAAATGAGCTTTCTAAGTCCCAGTTGGCGGGTTCAATCCTGAATCAGTCCGGTGGTATTTCCAGGTGCTCAAGTATGCCAATTTCGAGAGACTAAAATGTATGAAGCTTTTACAAAACAATGCTCAAAATACGATTTTTTTTTAAAAAGGGATTGAAATATGCATTTATTTCATTCTATGACATACTTTCCTTCTTTACCTAATCAAAAGAGTACGGAAAACGACACTTTTACTGCACTGTTTTATTAGAATTTGTCTCTGATTGGTTGAACTCCGATTCACAGTGATGTACACAAGGATAGTCAGAGAGATTATGAATCAGAGAACACCTAACTTAACCTTGTTGAATTCTTTCTCCGCCTGATTGCAGCACCGTGTTTCCGTACTCATCTACAGCTAAATGCTTCTCTGCATTCCCAGCTCGAGTAATCTGCCGCCATCTCAATACTGACTAATGTATAGGTTAATGCATTTCCTACAGATAAATATCGATTACACTTTATCATAAATTTCGAATTACCTTCAGTAATCCAGGACCGGGGCACCATGTTTACGACTCTGGTAGCTCACTGGATTGTTCAGTGCTTGAAATAACATGAAGTTTGATGTTCTGTTACCACACAACTTCATGTATACACATCGTATCTTTCTTAGCAACATACAACAAAACAACGTCACTGCAAGAGTCAAACATGGATGATTTGCGTGACGTCCTGCCATAATTATTCACAATGAAATATTTAATTTAAAATAAGTAACCACTTATGTATGACGATGATGTCCGACTACAAGGCTAAATGGTTAGCGAGCTGGCCTTTGGCACAGGTCTCCCGGATTCGATTCCCGGCATGGTCAGGAATTTTAACCATCATTGGCTAATTTCACTGGCACGGGGGCTGGGTGCATGTGTTGTCTTCATCATCATTTCATCCTCATCACGACGTACAGGTCGCCTACGGACGTCAAATCTAAAGACCTGCATCTGGCGAGCCGAACTTGTCCTCGGACACTCCCGGCACTAAAAGCTATACACCATTTCATGTGACGAGGATCATCGGATTTGCATTAAAAAACTGGTCCGATATCAAAATAAATTAAGGGAACATAATACGGCTTTTTATAAACATCGGAGCTCTAGTTATAATAATATTAATAGTTTTACGTCCCACAATCTTCTTTTACCATTTTCCGAGACGCCGAGGCGTCGAAATTTTGTCCACACGAGTTTGTTTACGAACCGATAAATCTGAGCCGCTCAGGCAGACAAATAAATAGTTACGCATTGCTATAAGCGTTAAAGTTAGTTTCGTAAAAACACTTAAAAAAACACACACACAGGTGTGCACAAATGATTTGAACGGTTTCAAAAAATTCCTGTTTCTTTATTATTTGTTGTAACATTACAAAATTATATGGACAGAAAAACTCACAAAGTTTTTTATGAGCCTACAAGTGCTCGAAGTGTGCTCCATTAGTGACTCTACACACATCAACTCTATAGTCAAGTTCGTCTCACACCCGACGTAGCATGTCGCTTTCAATTTGACCAAAGGCGTTGATGATGCGGGCCCGCAGTTCTGTTAGATCAGCCGGTAATGGTGGCGTAAAAACTGCGTCTTTCACGTAACTCCATGCGAAGAAGTCGCAAAGGGGCGAGGTCAGGAGAGCGTGGAGGTCATGACATGAGGGCGTGGCAGAACTGCGGGCCCGCATCATCAACGCCTTTGGTCAAATTGAAAGCGACATACTATGTCGGGTGTGGGACGAACTTGGCTATAGAGTTGATGTGTGTAGAGTCACTCACGGAGCACACTTCGAGCACTTGTAGGCTCATAAAAAACTTTGTGAGTTTTTCTGTCCATATAATTTTGTAATGTTACAACAAATAATAAAGAACCAGGATTTTTTTGAAACCGCTCAAATATTTGTGCGCACCCTGTATATATATTTCACAAGAACATCAGGACATGTAGGTCTACTACGTGTGACCACAGGGATCCTGAATTTTACAAGAAACGCGAGTAATCGTAATGTTACAATTTGGAAAAAAAATAAACTATTCGTATGCACAAATAAAAAAAACCTTTGGACTTTACGAAGTGCAACACATTCATAGGGGATCATCACACGCAGTGGCCTAGATTAACAATTATGAGATATACATGTGGTGGAGCAGAATGCTTAACGAGTCTCTGATAATACCTATTATGATATTGTTGAGCATATTTCTGGGGATACCTAACCCTTTCAAGATATTTTGTAGTACCTCCCCTGCTACCAAAAAGCAATACTTTAACTGACCAATACTCAAGTCGGATGTTGTAATATTCACCGCCCGTTCTAGCTGACGAATTATTTCGAAGGAAAGAAAATCCAAAATAACCAAACACAAACAAAAGCACATGGCATTATCGACACAAATCATGCAAATTAATACTTGAAGACCGGCTATGACTATTATAATATGATTAAAGATATGATTGTATACCGGGTTTCTTAACTATGACTTGATCAAATACAGTACAATATACATCTATGTAACCAATAAAAACCGTTTAACCGTGTTCACAAAGGCTAGGAATGCATTTAATTTAACACAAGTTTGTAAAGAGAGAGCAAAATAAAAATATGGCATATCATAAGACTCTGAACTTACAACAGGCCCAAGACTAGGAAGTTAACATACATTATATTTAGTGCCCGTAATTTACATCAAATATCTAAATCAATCATTAATAACTGCATAGAAAACGAATACAGTCACATTACGCTCATCCAAGATCCTAGTATTTCTAATTCTTCAAAATGCCTCAAAATAAATAAGGACATGACTAAAACAATGTATTACGATGTCAGGAAATAAAACCATGCTACATGTAACAGCCCCTCGTACTAGGCATCAAACTATCAGAATGACTTGGCCTTCAGGTGACGTCTATGTGGACAACATAGACATTATTTGAATACGCGTACTAGGATAAGTTAGGTATTATTATTATTATTATTATTATTATTATTATTATTATTATTATTACTAAAATTGGAAGAAGAACGGAATACAACATACAGATAATAGAAAACAAGATAGCCTATATAATTCTATACAGTTTAACTTTATTTCCTTAAAATATATAAAATAATACAACATACACATTGATAAACGATAATACTTAATATTCGCTTAAGTGCAGGAGTCTTTTAATCTTCCAATAGATCATCGTCCAGATTAACATCCTGGAACAAAGAAGAACTTATTTTAGAGACACATTCAATAAAAACTACTGTGATTCGTGAGAACAATGCTAATGTTACAACAGGTATAAAATCAAACATATATTAAGATACAACAAAGCGATGATTGAAACATGTCTGAACGTCGGGGACAGGGAAGTGTACTGAAGGAAATTCCTCGAGAGAAGTTTTTGGGGTTGGGACGACGAGAGAACAAATAAGAGAATTACGCTCGTCCAAGATTTTATTCATTGGCTTTCACTTTTTATTTTTTACAAGTTGCTTTACGTCGCACCGACACAGATAGGTCTTATGGCGACGATGGGGTAGGAAAGGGCTAGGAATTGGAAGGAAGTGGCCGTGGCCTTAATTAAGGTGCAGCCTCAGCATTTGCCTGGTGTGAATGGGAAAGCACGGAAAACCATCTTCAGGGCTGCCAACAGTGGAGTTCGAACCCAGTATCTCCCGCATGCTAGCTTACAGCTGCACGCCCCTAAGCATACTGTTAACTCGCTCGTTGTGGCTTTCACTCTGTCTGTCTCTTGGAAAGTATTATAACCAAGTTCTCTTTTACTTTTTTTAACGTCGCAGTAACTCAGGCTAACGGCAACGATGAGATAGAAAAGAACTGATGAAGATGTTTGTTGTTTAAAGGGGTCTAACATCTAAGGTCAGCGGACCCAGAAAAGAACTAGGACTGCATAGGAAGCGTCCGTGGCCATGAGGTATAGCCGCAACATTTGTTCGGTGTGAAGAAAAAATACGTAAAACGTTAGTTAAGAATGGAGACATCGGATGCAACAAGAAACTCATTTTATAAGAGAGCGAAAAATACATAATCATAATGATCAGAACAAAAATATTTTTGTCCTAATAAGATTTTCATTTTGTTCTGTGGACAAGTTTCATAATTAGACCTGGGATTTTAAGGAAAATGCCTATTTTGTTCCTTAAGAAATAATATGAAAATGTAAAAGTATGTTGACGTTTCATGATTCATACAGTTTTATAATGTCCTAGAAAGCCTATTTGGACCTTTAGAGCCTGTTTTACTATTTTAGTGCCTAAAGTTCCTATACTCTACATTTAAAATAACATTCAACATAATTTTTACAATCATATAATGTGCATCCCTGAATAAAGAGCAGAATAGCAGAGGTTGGATTTTAGGGGATACAATAAGAGACAAGGGCACTAGTCTACTGCGAAAGAATCCAGGTTATTCAGTCTTGAAAGGGTACATCAGGTAATTGATGGGGAAAAGGTAGACTTACGTAGTAAAATTGAACTGAAAAATATAAGTAAATTTGTCTATGCCCCTCTATCATCTGTGAATGTGGAGCATTGTTTTTCTGCTTCCAAAATAATTTTTACAGACAAAAGGCACAGCCTACCTGTGGAAAATTTGGAGAAGATTATTGTTATGTAATGTAAAGCAAACTACGAACGGAAGTGCACTCCATTCGCGTTTACACCGTTATGGGATGCCTACAGTACTGCAATTGAGATCAGTGATTTTAGTATTAAGGTTTTAGTTCAGTACTGATTATAATTCTTCATATAATTGTTAAGTGTTTTTGATAAATGTATTTTTAATACAGTCTTATTGTTGTAGTTATTTCTGTTAAGAATAGGTATGCCACGTTTCTTAAAGTAAAAAGAAAAGAGATCACATTATATTCTAAGTGCATATTGTAATATTTTGGTCTATTTTCTGTCTTTCTACACATTTTAAAGCATGTTTTAAGTGCCTTAATCTAATTTTTAGAGCCTAAAATCCCAGGTTTAGTAATAATGTACGAGGTGGTGTTCGTTCATTGTAAAAAAATTCTATTGGATATTTTGTTACGTGTTCTCCACGATCGGAGGGTTCGTACAACCACCACGAAATAAAACAATATTTCAGGAAAATTGCAGATACAAGGTGAGATGAGATGATCTCCAAGAAAGTAGGCCTATCTATACTGCGAAGTGTACCACTTAGGAAGACAACCACTATCTACCTCTTTGCACATGTGTATGGTCCCAAGGGTGCTCGAAAATTCGACAGCTGCTGCCACCGGAAACAACGTCACATGATACTCTAAAGATGGACAAGGAACAGAAGTCGTAAATAAGAGCTTCTATTAGCCGCGGGACAAATACAGCGTAACCTTAGCAACACCACAACAGAAAACAAAGCGGCTTCACGACAAGAAAATCGAGCTGTTGCGAAGTAAACAAAGCTTACAAAATAATACTTAGAGGAAAAAAATAAGAGATTTATTGGCCAAGGTTAAAATAAAAGGAACAGTAAGAAATAATGTCATAAGGTAGGTTATCACGAGTAATGAATAAGAATACTCCCAGGGTAGGTAACCTTGCCGAATGCCACGGAATCTCAACTCAGTCAAACAATACTCCCACTTACTAATGCCAAGTTCCTCTCCTTCACGTTCCCTATTCGTACTCTCTTGGTACGAACCTAAGTTTTCCGTTACGTTATTTACGATTCTCCCTTTCTTTAGCCGACATCTTCGTTCTCAGGGAAGACAATGAAAATGAAAATCCACAGCCTGTTTCCAGTCATTCGACCGGGTCAGGAATGGAATGAATGAAGCCGCCATCTAGTGGCAAGAATAGGAAATGTGCCGGCTGCCGAAGCCTGTCGCACTCCTCTGGGGCAATGATAAATGACTGGCAGATGAAATGTTAATGGAGAGTGTTGCTGGAATGAAAGATGACGGGGAAAACCGCAGTACCCGGAAACAAACCTGTCCTGCCTCCGCTTTGTCCAGCACAAATCTCAAATGGAATGACTGGGATTTGAACCACAGTATCAAGCGGTGATAGGCTCCCTAGCGGAACACTGCCGCCTGAGCCACGAGGATTCTGCTGGGCTGATAATACGATTACTTTGTTCCTAGAAACACCACCACAAGCACCTCAAACGTAAAAAGAATTAATTTCCTCCTAATAGTAAATCCCGCCTGTCATAAGAGGCGACTAATGGAGGGAACCAGGAGCTCTCAGGTTGACAGCGTAGGTAGCGACCACGGGTCCCATAGCTGTGTCCGGTTCCTCACTTTTGCCGTGCATATCTCAACCTCCTTGCTCAACTCTTGTTCTCTTCCGACCTGGACGGTATTAGGTATGCGGGGTCTAGGGAGTCTTTCATTTTCACGTCCTTCGTGCCCCTTCCACGGTATCCTCTGCCTATCGGAAGAGGCGACTAAAAGGGCCCCCATGGGCTCTTAACTTGGAAGTGTGGGTTGGCGACCAAGGGCACCTTGGCCGAATCTGGCACTGCTTCTATTCACTTGTGTCAGGCTCCTCGCCTTCACCCTTCCAATTCGACGTCCCTTGGTGAACGCTCGTTCTTTTCCGATCCCGACGGTATTAGGCTTGTGAGGCGTATGGTTTTCACGCCCTTCGTGGCCTTTCCCTCTTTTTTGCCAATACGTTCATTTTTCGAAGGGTCGGACCTCTTCCATTTCCCTTCTGATTAGTGGTTGCCAAGTTGTACTTCCTCTTTAAATCAATTACCAGGGTCCGGACGTTAGGCAAAATGCCTATACTTATTCGTATGTACTTTCAAATACACCTCGAACTATTTCATATAAATTCATCACTTCGGGGTCTTTAGAGTCGTATGGAGCAGAGATAATTTGCCTATGTTTGCCTATTTTAATGCATAATGCCTATAAATGTCTATTTGGCTCGTTTCGCTTACGAAATTAGCATTGCATTCAACACAGCTACAGTGTTAATTTTGAAATTACGTGACACTCCCACTGCGTACTTACTAGGGACGGTCGGGTGATACTGACCTGCAATCCCTTTTGTGTTTAAAATTTATACGCAAATTTTATTTTTCACGTATATTTATGTATTACTCCTACAATTTACATCTATAAATACTGATTTGTATTAGCCAATTATAGCTATATATTAACGTTAAAAAAAGGCATTTAATCGAGTACTGTCGCATTAAATTTGAAAGAATTAGAATAAAAATGTACGAACTATTAAACTCCACTATTAAACAGCAAACTGCCGATTATCCGGGTGCGGATTATCCGGTTTCCGCATATTCGGCGATTAAAAAAAATATAAACGCAGCCTGGAAGTACTGTATTCTGTAAAAAATATTATTACAATTTGCTTTACGTCGCGCCGACACAGATAAGTTTTACGGTTGTTATACAGTGGCGGAAAAAAAAGATCCAAACACCATGGAATAAGGAATTTAGAATACAGAAATTTTGGCAATATATTTGTCGAGGTAACATATTTCATTGATTAAAGGTACAAGACTACAGGTTAATATCCGAGCGAGAAAAGCCATCACAAATGTGCCATGCTGGTCCAGTAATAACCGGTGTAATCGCCGAACTGTTGAATGCAGGCATGCAAACGTGCAAACATTGTGTCGTACAGGTGCCGGATGTCAGTCAGCTTGTGGGATGGAGTTCCATGCCTGTTGCACTTGGTCGGTCAATACATGGACGGTTAATGCCGGGTGTGGATTACGCTGGAGTTGTCGTCCAATGATCCCATACGTGCTCGACTGGGGACAGATCGGGGATCGAGCAGGCCAAGGCAATATGTCGACACTCTGTAGAGCATGTTGGGTTACAACAGCGGCATGGGGGCGTGCATTATTCTGTTGGAAAACACCCTCGGGAATGCTGTTCATGAATGGCAGCACAACAGGTCGAATCACCAGACGGGCGTACACATCGGCAGTCAGGGTGCGTGGGATAACCACGAGAATGCTCCTGCTGTCATAGGAAATTACTCCCGGTCTAGGTCCAGTGTGTCGACGCCGAAGACAGGTGGAATTCAGACGCTCACCAGGCCTCCTCCTAACCAACACACGGCCATCACTGGCACCAAAGCAGAACCGGCTTTCATCGGAAAACACGACGGACCTCCACTCCATCCTCCAATGAGATCTCGTTTGGCACCACTGAAGTCGCAGACGGCGGTGATTTGGGGTAAGTGAAATGCACGCCGAGGGGCGTCTGCCACGGAGCTGTCCTTCAAGTAACACATTTCTTTCGTTGAGTCACCGTGGTGCCAACTGCTGCTCGAATTGCTGCTGCAGACGCAGTCCGCTGCGCCACAGCCATACGCCGAATAAGGCGGTCCTCCCTCTCGATGGTGCCACGGGGACGTCCGGAGCCCGGTCTTCTTGCCAGCGTACCTTCTCGTGACCACTGCTGTCAGCTCGCATGTACAGTGGAGACATTCCTGCCAAGTCGTTCTGCAATAGCGCAGAAGAAAAACCCACCTTCACGAAGCCGTATTATACGGCCTCGTTCAACCACAGTGAGCTGTTGATATTGGCCTCTTCGTCGTCGTAAAGGCATTCTTGACCCACCGACAGTCACTCCGTCCTGTCTAACAGGTAACTTTAACGCTCTTGCACAGTACAGCCCGTATTTAGAGCAAACCTGATGTGCAACGTCATAGGGCCGCTACGAGCACCACGCTAATGCGATTTGCGGGAAATTTGAATCAACGTCATCTTTCAGATGTATAAACACGCCTACCAACTACTAGCACAACTCCTCCTTGGTGTTTGGATATTTTTTTCCGCCAGTGTAAATAGAATTAATGTTTTGGTTTAGAATGCACTAGTGTGCATGTGACAAGTTTTACCTTCGGAAGACGCCACGGGCATCATTCCTACCGCCACTCGTCCTTCAAATATGCTTCCGTTGTTTCTCATTTTATCTTCAGGTGAATGGCACGACTCTTAACCTCGTAACATGTCCGCGGCCGGTTTCCTGCCTACATTTTGGGGGGGGGGGTTTGTAAAGACGTAGATTACGAGAACATCCGCGAGTAGTTAAATAGCCCTATCAACCGGAATTAGAGCAACTAAGTTACTGGGATATACTGAATAAAGTATGTTCGGTAGAGGAGAAGAGCGAACCCGTTATCACGCACACCAAGGCACTGAAATGCGTTAATCTGTTACTAGAGTACGCACGACAAAATTCGTTTGACTATACCGAAGGTTTGACTTCACACAAAATGAGGGCTGTCGTCAGAAAAAGTGTGAATGAAAAAAAAAAACAGAAACAAGTTGGGCGATTATTTCCTGGAAGTGAACTGAAAGCAAGTCACACGAAATACCGCGAGATTTTAAACGTAATTTTGTAAATAAGTTGTCATATTCCGGCGAGCTACACGGAAGTACGAGTAATACAGCGGCCTTTTAAATGTGATATGTAGCAGCTTTTGAAACTAAGAAAATATGCAGTGTCCAGTAAAAACACGTATATTTTTGGATTATCTGTGTTTTCCGGTTATCCGCGCAGTTTCGGGTCCAAATTAACGCGGATAATCGAGAGTCTGCTGTATTTAAGTCCAGTACTTACTTTCAATGATCATGTTACAAATTTCTACTACCTTGATAGTAGGGCCTACCCGTTTTCAAGATATTGAAAAAGGCTATCTGAGTAGCTATTTTGCAATTTGTAATAGTCCTACCTAAAGTCCGGTCTCTAATAATCATCATCTTCACTTTTCTTTCCTTGGTCGATATCTTTGTTCTTAGGAAGGCTGGTCCTCTTATTCACCTCCGAATATTTTTCTTTGTTATTAGTTTCACGTCGCACCAACTAAGATTGGTCTCACCACGACGATGGGATAGAACAACGCTAAGATAGGGAAGAAAGCGACTTCGACCTCAATTATGATGCAGCACCAGCGTGTGTTTGGTTTAAAAATGGGGAATACAACGGAATACTATTTTCAGGGCTCCTAACAGTGGGTTTCGAATGCATTATCTCCCGTATGCAAACTCACAGCTGCCTGACGCGAACCGTGCAGTCAAGTAGCTTGGTGAAATTTATCCCACGAAACACCAATCAGCATCATCATTTCAAACGAAAGACGAAGTCATTACAACTGCAGGCATTCTCCAGAATTAGGCAGTCTAAATACACACTTAGGCTAGATACAGAATTATTAAAAGTTCTTCCCGGACCCCGGACAGGAGGTTACATAGGACACGTTTGGGAGAAAGAGGGCGTCTAATCACCCTGCTAGTAACAGAATCACCAGGCGAGTTGGCCGTGCGGTTAGGGGCGCTTGCATCCGGGAGATAGTGGGTTCGAATGTCGGCAGCCCTGGAGATGGTTTTCCGTGGTTTCCCATTTTCACACCACGCAAATGCTGGGGCTGTACCTTAATTAAGGCCCCGGCCGCTTCCTTCCAACTCCTATCCTATCCCATAGTCGCCATAAAACCTGTGTCGGTGCGACGTAAAGCAAAAAAGTAACAGAATCGGCAAACCTACAACCCCCTTGAGAAGCTACCCCTGACGTTCACAGACTATTGTACATTTTTCTAGTGCCTCCCTTCAGCTTACAACTTTTTTTTTTTTTTTTTTTTGCTAGGGGTTTTACGTCGCACCGACACAGATAGGTCTTATGGCGACGATGGGATAGGATAGGCCTAGGAGTTGGAAGGAAGCGGCCGTGGCCTTGATTAAGGTACAGCCCCAGCATTTGCCTGGTGTGAAAATGGGAAACCACGGAAAACCATTTTCAGGGCTGTCGACAGTGGGATTCGAACCCCCTATCTCCCGGATGCAAGCTCACAGCCGCGCGCCTCTACGCGCCCGGCTAACTCGCCCGGTCTTACTTACAACTTTTGATGTGACTTACGTGTTGATGGACTTCCCTGCTTCTGTGCCATTCTAACGGAACTTGGTGAAAGTAGAACAATAAATAAACACACAAACATGGTTGAACATACACCTGCAAAGGAAATATGAGATTTGTGCTGGACAAAGCGGAGGCGGGGCAGGTTTTACTCCGGGAACTCCGGTTTTCCCTGTCATCTTTCATTCCAGCATTAATGAAATTAATCACTGCCACAGGGGTGTGTGTTAGGCTTCGGCAGCCGGCACAGTTCCTATCTTCGCCGCTACATTGGGGGCTTCATTCATTTCATTCCTGACACGGTCAAATAACTGGAAACAGGCTGTGGATTTTCATTTTCACATAGTTATAAGAAGTTAAAATACGCAATGGTTTCACAGCACTCGTGCGTGAACATGGATAAACTATAAATGACAATGAAATTAAGTAAATGTCTTCTGTACAGAGAATGCTATTTTGTGTCATCGCGGGAGGCTAAATTTATTTATTCTTTTTTTCTTATCTGTGTGGAAAGATTCAGGTCGGAAACAGGTAAGTGTGTCCGGTATTACCAGAACTTCTCCCATTACACGGAACGCATGATTTATGAAATCAGAACGGGCTATAGCTAAGCAATTAATAATCAATAGTGGTGGAATTAAATAAATGTTCCCTCATTCGGCATATTTCTTTTTAAAGGCCGACCATTCAGAAGAACTTGCTCGTTTCGTCCATATGAGTTATGACACGGAATGATTCCACAGTACAACTGCTAGTAGGGAAGGGGAGGAGGAAATCCCACTCAATCCAGGTACCCTAAAGGGAATCCTCACTGACAGACGAGAGGGAGAGAGCGACACTCGATACCACGCGCCCCTCCACTAATGAGCTGCTAATGGAGAGGCTGGATTCTTATATTGCGCCTCACGGCCAAACACTGGTGTTCGCTTAATTAGAGATCAAGTAATCAAGTTCGCCAACAAGAACAGAACTCTTCTGCTACGGATTAAATAATGTAAATCTCTTCAAGGTGGAGTAAATAGCAAATT